>NC_090831.1:42870479-43195739 GCF_028021215.1 Eschrichtius robustus | reverse complement strand
ATATATTTCATATGTGTATGTATCTCTCTGTTAACCTCAATATGGTAATGTATCCAATCCTCACACCATTCCATATGGCGAACCATAAGTTTTTTTTAATGAATCTATGATAGTGTTTCTCTGTGGAAATATCTTTGTTTGTATCATTTTTTAGGTAACACCTATGTGTGATATGATAGGATATGTGTCTTTCACTTTCTCACTTACTCCAAGTTGCGTGATTACTTCTAGACTCATCTATGGTGCTGCAAATGGCATTGTTTCATTTTTTCACTAGCTCATATTCCATCTGTACAGGTAGCAGCTTTCTTTGTCCACCCATCTGTCGTTGGACTTTTTGGTTACTTCCATATCTTGGCTATTGTAATACTATGCAATGCAGATTTGCGTGCCTGTGTCCTTCCAATTCTGTCTTCTTAGTTTATAGGTCCAGGAATAGGTCTGCTGGATCATATGGTAGCTCAATGTTTACCTTTTCAAGGCACCTCTATTCTGTTCTCCTTAGTGGCTCTTCCAGGTTACGTCCCACTTAAAGTGGAGCGTATGTATTTCTTCCCAGCACCTTCAGCATTTATTCTTTGTAGTTTTTGCTGATGGTTATTCTGAGTGGTGTGAGCTGATACCTCTTTGTGGTTGAATTTGCATGTGTCACATAATGCGTTGAAATTGAGCTTTAAGACACGTCCTTTTTATTTTTACAGCTGTGATTAGAGCTTATTTCTTCGAAGTGTTTTCTTAAAGTATGTGTCACCATTTGAAATATTTTGGCCATTATCTCCCTCAAGACATTTTGAGGGCAGGTTTCATTTACAGCCCTGCAGTACTTGTTCATATGAAGTGACCGTTAGCTCAGGCTTTAAATCTGCTTTTGCAGGTAACGGCCAAAGAGCGGCAGCCTTTCTACGATCCCCATGCTGGTACTAGGGAAACAGACCTACCGGCCAGTGGTGTTCTTCGGTTATAAATTAGAGTGCAATGTGCCCGGGTAAACCCACAAATGTTGATGTCTCCTTGCTTTTGTTTGTTTTTAAATTTAATTTCTATTTATTATTAGAGTAATAGTCCATTGTGTACGTGGACCACTTCTTCTTGGTGCATTCCTCTGTTGATGGACATTTTCATGGCTTCCAAGTGCTGGCTGTGGTAAATCTTGCTGGCGTAGAGGTTTGCCAGCCTGTGACTTTTTGATTCTCATTTTCTCAGGTGATAGGCCAAGCAGCGGTTGTGATTGATGGACTGGTAGCTCAATGTTTCCCTTTTCAAAGCACCTACATTTTGTTTTCATTATTGGCTCTTTACATGCCCCCCCTTACAACCGAGGGTACACATTTCTCCACACTCCCTTCACCATTTAATTTTTGCAGCATTTTTCCTAATGGCCATTCTGACTGCTGTGAGCTGATAGGTTTTTGTAGTATGGGTATGCATGTCATTAAAATTTTTAAAATTCATCATATTCCTACGCCTTTTTTCTTTTCTCTTAAAAGAAAAAACCGTGAGTACAATAGAGCTCTTGAAATTGTCTTCTTCGAAGGTTGCCCTCTTTTGAATTTTTTGGTCGATTTTTGACCCCAGACATTTTCTGGTGGGCTGGTGTCATTTACAGAACTGCAAGTTGGTGAAAATTTAGTGATCTTTTGCAGTGGGTTCAAAGCTGCTGTTGTGGGAAACGGCCACAAGGAGGTAGCATTTCTCCATGCCCCAATCTGGGTACTAGGGCAGCAGAGCCTTTCTGGAAGTCATTGTCCTAGGTTGTAAATTAGAATGGAATTTGCCAGGAGATATCCCCATAAGTTTATGTCTCATTACTTCTTCTTGGTTTTTAATTATTTTTTTTAATCTGGGTAAAGTTTAGAATATTGTTTGTCCTAGGTGTACACAATCTGGTTCATTTGTACATCATGTATGTCTATTAACGTACAGATCCTCTTCCCATGTAAAATATTCCAGTGGTCCATCGACCTCCCTTGTTATATGTTCGGTCTTTTTGATACATGTATATAATATGTATTTGTATATGTATAGTAACACTAATCTTCATTTCTCAATTTCCCCCCCTCCTTTCCTTTTAGATGAGCATAGTTTGTTTTCTAAGCCTGTGAGTGTCTTTCTCTTTGGAAATCTGTTCATCTGTGTCAGTTATTAGATAATGCCATAAGTGATAATATAGGCTGTAGGCCTTTTGCTTTCCGACCTACTTCATGTTCTGTGATTATCTCCAGGCTCATCTATGGTGCCTCAAAGAGCAGTGCTTCAATGTTTTCCATGGCTAATATTCCATTGTGTACATGGACCACTTCGTCTCGGTGCATTCCTCTGTTGATGGACATTTTCGTTGCTTCCAAGTGTTGCCTATGGTAAATATTGCTGGAGTGCAGGATTGCCAGCCTGTGATTTTTGATTTTCATTTTCTCAGGTGATAGACCCAGCAGTGGGTATGATTGATTGACTGGTATGGTAGCTCAAGGTTTACCTTTTCAAGGCACCTCAATTGTGCTTTCATTAGTGGCTCTTACCACGTCCCCCTTAGAATCGAGGGTACGCATTTCTCCACAATCACGTCAGCATCTATTGTTTGCAGCATTTTTGTTGATGGCCATTCTGACTGGTGTGAGCTGATAGGTTTTTGTAATTTGGGTTTACGTGTCTGTAAAAATTCCTACAATTCATCATTTTTCCATGCCTTTTTCTTTTCTGTTAAAAGAAGAAAGAAAAAAAGTGTGAGTATAATATACCTCTTCAAATTTCCTTTTTGGAAGGTTGCACTCTAGAATTTTTTGGTCGATTTTCGACCTCAGTATTTTTTGGAGGGCAGGTGTCATTTACAGCACTGCAATTGGTGAATATTTAGTGACCTTTTGCAGTGGGTTTAAAGCTGCTGTTGTGGGAAACGGCCACAAGGATGCAGCATTTCTCCATTCCCAAATCTGGGTACTAGGGCAGCAGAGCCGTTCTGGAAGTCGTTTGCCTAGGTTGTAAATTTGACTGGAATGGGCCAGGAAAACCCCCCATAAGTTCATGTCTCATTACTCCTAGTTCGTGGTTTTAATTTTTTCAATTGGGGTAAAGGTTAGAATGTTGCTTGTCCAAGGTATACGCACTCTGGTTCATCTACATATTCTATATACCTGTTTATGTAGAGATCCTCTTCCCGTGTAAATTATTACAGAGTGTTGCGTAAAACCTCCTTGCTGTATGGTCGGTCTTTTTGATATATGTGTATAATATGTGTTTGTATACATATGGTAACGCTAATCTTCATTTATCCATTCCCCCCACCTTTCCTTTTAGATAAGCATAGTATTTTTTGTAATAAGTCTGTGATTGACTTTCTCTGTGGAAATATGTTCCTTTGTGTCAGTTATTAGATAACGCCTCTAAGTGATATCATAGGATATAGGACTTTTGCTTTCCGACTTACCTCATGTTCTGTGATTATCTCCAAGATCATCTATGGTGCCTCAAAGAGCAGTGTTTCATTGTTTTCCATGGCTAGTATTCATTGTGTACATGGACCACTTCTTCTTTATCCTTTCATCTGTTGATGGACATTTTGGTTGCTTCACTGTCCTGTCTATTGTGAATAAGGCTGCAGTGCAGCTTTGGCAGCCCAGGTCTTCTTCATTCTGGTCTTCTCAGGTGAGAGGCCCATTGGTGCGCCTGCTGGACTGAATGGTAGCTCAATGTTTCCTTTTAAACGCAGCTCCTTTCTGTTCTCATTATTAGCGTTTAACCCTTTTACATCTCACCAGCAGCTAGAGGGTACACAGTTGTCTAAAACCTCTTCAGCATTTATTGTTTGTAGACTTTTTGCCAATGGTCAGTCGACTGGTGCGAGTTGAAAACTTTTTGTAGATTAGATTGCATGAGTCTACTAATTCCTGAGGTTGAGCTTTTATCCATTTTCCTTTCTTTAAAAAGAGAGTGAGTAAAACTTACCTCTTCATACTATCTTCTTGAAAATTTTGCCTGTTTTGAATTTTTTTTATCCATTCCCTACCTCAGCACAATTTTGAGGGCAGGTGTCCTTTACAGCCCTGAGTCCTTGTGAATGGTAAGTGACCATTAGCTGTGGGTTAAAAGCTGCTCTTGCGGGAATCGGCCACAAGGCGGCAGCATTTCTCCTTTACCAAATCTGGTTACTAGGGCAACAGAGCCTTACTGGAAGTGGTGTTCTAGGTTGTCAATTAGAATGGAATGTGCGAGGAAACAGCCCTTTAATTTATGTCTCATTACTTCTTGTTGGTATTTTTAACTTAATTTTTATTTTGTATCACAGCAAACTTGATTACAATGTTTTGTTTGTTCTAGGTGTGCAAGATGTGGTTCTTTCACACATATACATATATCTGTTCTTCTTCGGATCCTTTTCCCATGTAGGTTATGACACAATGTTGAGTAGTCTTCTCTTGGTATTGCGTAGGTCTTTGGTGATTATATATTTCATATGTGTATGTATCTCTCTGTTAACCTCAATATGGTAATGTATCCAATCCTCACACCATTCCATATGGCGAACCATAAGTTTTTTTAATGAATCTATGATAGTGTTTCTCTGTGGAAATATCTTTGTTTGTATCATTTTTTAGGTAACACCTATGTGTGATATGATAGGATATGTGTCTTTCGCTTTCTCACTTACTCCAAGTTGCGTGATTACTTCTAGACTCATCTATGGTGCTGCAAATGGCATTGTTTCATTTTTTCACTAGCTCATATTCCATCTGTACAGGTAGCAGCTTTCTTTGTCCACCCATCTGTCGTTGGACTTTTTGGTTACTTCCATATCTTGGCTATTGTAATACTATGCAATGCAGATTTGCGTGCCTGTGTCCTTCCAATTCTGTCTTCTTAGTTTATAGGTCCAGGAATAGGTCTGCTGGATCATATGGTAGCTCAATGTTTACCTTTTCAAGGCACCTCTATTCTGTTCTCCTTAGTGGCTCTTCCAGGTTACGTCCCACTTAAAGTGGAGCGTATGTGTTTCTTCCCAGCACCTTCAGCATTTATTCTTTGTAGTTTTTGCTGATGGTTATTCTGAGTGGTGTGAGCTGATACCTCCTTGTGGTTGAATTTGCATGTGTCACATAATGCATTGAAATTGAGCTTTAAGACATGTCCTTTTTATTTTTCCAGCTGTGAATAGAGCTTATTTCTTCGAAGTGTTTTCTTAAAGTATGTGTCACCATTTGAAATATTTTGGCCATTATCTCCCTCAAGACATTTTGAGGGCAGGTTTCATTTACAGCCCTGCAGTACTTGTTCATATGAAGTGACCGTTAGCTCAGGCTTTAAACCTGCTTTTGCAGGTAACGGCCAGAGAGCGGCAGCCTTTCTACGTTCCCCATGCTGGTACTAGGGAAACAGACCTACCGGCCAGTGGTGTTCTTCGGTTATAAATTAGAGTGCAATGTGCCCGGGTAAACCCACAAATGTTGATGTCTCCTTGCTTTTGTTTGTTTTTAAATTTAATTTCTATTTATTATTAGAGTAATAGTCCATTGTGTACGTGGACCACTTCTTCTTGGTGCATTCCTCTGTTGATGGACATTTTCATGGCTTCCAAGTGCTGGCTGTGGTAAATCTTGCTGGCGTACAGGTTTGCCAGCCTGTGACTTTTTGATTCTCATTTTCTCAGGTGATAGGCCAAGCAGCGGTTGTGATTGATTGACTGGTAGCTCAATGTTTCCCTTTTCAAAGCACCTACATTTTGTTTTCATTAGTGGCTCTTTACATGCCCCCCCTTACAACCGAGGGTACGCATTTCTCCACACTCCCTTCACCATTTAATTTTTGCAGCATTTTTCCTAATGGCCATTCTGACTGCTGTGAGCTGATAGGTTTTTGTAGTATGGGTATGCATGTCATTAAAATTTTTAAAATTCATCATATTCCTACGCCTTTTTTCTTTTCTCTTAAAAGAAAAAACCGTGAGTACAATAGAGCTCTTGAAATTGTCTTCTTCGAAGGTTGCCCTCTTTTGAATTTTTTGGTCGATTTTTGACCCCAGACATTTTCTGGAGGGCTGGTGTCATTTACAGAACTGCAAGTTGGTGAAAATTTAGTGACCTTTTGCAGTGGGTTCAAAGCTGCTGTTGTGGGAAACGGCCACAAGGAGGTAGCATTTCTCCATGCCCCAATCGGGGTACTAGGGCAGCAGAGCCTTTCTGGAAGTCATTGTCCTAGGTTGTAAATTAGAATGGAATTTGCCAGGAGAAATCCCCATAAGTTTATGTCTCATTACTTCTTCTTGGTTTTTAATTTTTTTTTTAATCTGGGTAAAGTTTAGAATATTGTTTGTCCTAGGTGTACACAATCTGGTTCATTTGTACATCATGTATGTCTATTAACGTACAGATCCTCTTCCCATGTAAAATATTCCAGTGTTCCATCGACCTCCCTTGTTATATGTTCGGTCTTTTTGATACATGTATATAATATGTATTTGTATATGTATAGTAACACTAATATTCATTTCTCAATTTCCCCCCTTCCTTTCCCTTTAGATGAGCAGAGTTTGTTTTCTAAGCCTGTGAGTGTCTTTCTCTTTGGAAATCTGTTCATCTGTGTCAGTTATTAGATAATGCCATAAGTGATAATATAGGCTATAGTCCTTTTGCTTTCCGACCTACTTAATGTTTTGTGATTATCTCCAGGCTCATCTATGGTGCCTCAAAGAGCAGTGTTTCAATGTTTTCCATGGCTAATATTCCATTGTGTACATGGACCACTGCTTCTTGGTGCATTCCTCTGTTGATGGACATTTTCGTTGCTTCCAAGTGTTGCCTATGGTAAATATTGCTGGAGTGCAGGATTGGCAGCCTGTGATTTTTGATTTTTATTTTCTCAGGTGATAGACCCAGCAGTGGGTATGATTGATTGACTGGTATGGTAGCTCAACGTTTACCTTTTCAAGGCACCTCAATTGTGCTTTCATTAGTGGCTCTTACCACGTCCCCCTTAGAATCGAGGGTACGCATTTCTCCACAATCACATCAGCATCTATTGTTTGCAGCATTTTTGTTGATGGCCATTCTGACTGGTGTGAGCTGATAGGTTTTTGTAATTTGGGTTTACGTGTCTGTAAAAATTCCTACAATTCATCATTTTTCCACGCCTTTTTCTTTTCTGTTAAAAGAAAAAAGATAAAAAGTGTGAGTATAATATACCTCTTCAAATTTCCTTTTTGGAAGGTTGCACTCTAGAATTTTTTGGTCGATTTTCGCCCTCAGTATTTTTTGGAGGGAAGGTGTCATTTACAGCACTGCAATTGGTGAATATTTAGTGACCTTTTGCAGTGGGTTTAAAGCTGCTGTTGTGGGAAACGGCCACAAGGATGCAGCATTTCTCCATTCCCAAATCTGGGTACTAGGGCAGCAGAGCCGTTCTGGAAGTCGTTTGCCTAGGTTGTAAATTTGAATGGAATGGGCCAGGAAAACCCCCCATAAGTTCATGTCTCATTACTCCTAGTTCGTGGTTTTAATTTTTTCAATTGGGGTAAAGGTTAGAATGTTGCTTGTCCAAGGTATATGCACTCTGGTTCATCTACATATTCTATATACCTATTTATGTAGAGATCCTCTTCCCGTGTAAATTATTACAGAGTGTTGCGTAAAACCTCCTTGCTGTATGGTCGGTCTTTTTGATATATGTGTATAATATGTGTTTGTATACATATGGTAACGCTAATCTTCATTTATCCATTCCCCCCACCTTTCCTTTTAGATAAGCATAGTATTTTTTGTAATAAGTCTGTGATTGACTTTCTCTGTGGAAATATGTTCCTTTGTGTCAGTTATTAGATAACGCCTCTAAGTGATATCATAGGATATAGGACTTTTGCTTTCCGACTTACCTCATGTTCTGTGATTATCTCCAAGATCATCTATGGTGCCTCAAAGAGCAGTGTTTCATTGTTTTCCATGGCTAGTATTCATTGTGTACATGGACCACTTCTTCTTTATCCTTTCATCTGTTGATGGACATTTTGGTTGCTTCACTGTCCTGTCTATTGTGAATAAGGCTGCAGTGCAGCTTTGGCAGCCCAGGTCTTCTTCATTCTGGTCTTCTCACGTGAGAGGCCCATTGGTGCGCCTGCTGGACTGAATGGTACCTCAATTTTTCCTTTTAAACGCAGCTCCTTTCTGTTCTCATTATTAGCGTTTAACCCTTTTACATCTCACCAGCAGCTAGAGGGTACACAGTTGTCTAAAACCTCTTCAGCATTTATTGTTTGTAGACTTTTTGCCAATGGTCAGTCGACTGGTGCGAGTTGAAAACTTTTTGTAGATTAGATTGCATGAGTCTACTAATTCCTGAGGTTGAGCTTTTATCCATTTTCCTTTCTTTAAAAAGAGAGTGAGTAAAACTTACCTCTTCATACTATCTTCTTGAAAATTTTGCCTGTTTTGAATTTTTTTTATCCATTCCCTACCTCAGCACAATTTTGAGGGCAGGTGTCCTTTACAGCCCTGAGTCCTTGTGAATGGTAAGTGACCATTAGCTGTGGGTTAAAAGCTGCTCTTGCGGGAATCGGCCACAAGGCGGCAGCATTTCTCCTTTACCAAATCTGGTTACTAGGGCAACAGAGCCTTACTGGAAGTGGTGTTCTAGGTTGTCAATTAGAATGGAATGTGCGAGGAAACAGCCCTTTAATTTATGTCTCATTACTTCTTGTTGGTATTTTTAACTTAATTTTTATTTTGTATCACAGCAAACTTGATTACAATGTTTTGTTTGTTCTAGGTGTGCAAGATGTGGTTCTTTCACACATATACATATATCTGTTCTTCTTCGGATCCTTTTCCCATGTAGGTTATGACACAATGTTGAGTAGTCTTCTGTTGGTATTGCGTAGGTCTTTGGTGATTATATATTTCATATGTGTATGTATCTCTCTGTTAACCTCAATATGGTAATGTATCCAATCCTCACACCAGCCCATATGGCGAACCATAAGTTTTTTTAATGAATCTATGATAGTGTTTCTCTGTGGAAATATCTTTGTTTGTATCATTTTTTAGGTAACACCTATGTGTGATATGATAGGATATGTGTCTTTCGCTTTCTCACTTACTCCAAGTTGCGTGATTACTTCTAGACTCATCTATGGTGCTGCAAATGGCATTGTTTCATTTTTTCACTAGCTCATATTCCATCTGTACAGGTAGCAGCTTTCTTTGTCCACCCATCTGTCGTTGGACTTTTTGCTTACTTCCATATCTTGGCTATTGTAATACTATGCAATGCAGATTTGCGTGCCTGTGTCCTTCCAATTCTGTCTTCTTAGTTTATAGGTCCAGGAATAGGTCTGCTGGATCATATGGTAGCTCAATGTTTACCTTTTCAAGGCACCTCTATTCTGTTCTCCTTAGTGGCTCTTTCCAGGTTGCGTCCCACTTAAAGTGGAGGGTATGTATTTCTTCCCAGCACCTTCAGCATTTATTCTTTGTAGTTTTTGCTGATGGTTATTCTGAGTGGTGTGAGGTGATACCTCTTTGTGGTTGAATTTGCATGTGTCACATAATGCGTTGAAATTGAGCTTTAAGACACGTCCTTTTTATTTTTACAGCTGTGATTAGAGCTTATTTCTTCAAAGTGTTTTCTTAATGTATGTGTCACCATTTGAAATATTTTGGCCATTATCTCCCTCAAGACATTTTGAGGGCAGGTTTCATTTACAGCCCTGCAGTACTTGTTCATATGAAGTGACCGTTAGCTCAGGCTTTAAACCTGCTTTTGCAGGTAACGGCCAGAGAGCGGCAGCCTTTCTACGTTCCCCATGCTGGTACTAGGGAAACAGACCTACCGGCCAGTGGTGTTCTTCGGTTATAAATTAGAGTGCAATGTGCCCGGGTAAACCCACAAATGTTGATGTCTCCTTGCTTTTGTTTGTTTTTAAATTTAATTTCTATTTATTATTAGAGTAATAGTCCATTGTGTACGTGGACCACTTCTTTTTCGTGCATTCCTCTGTTGATGGACATTTTCATGGCTTCCAAGTGCTGGCTGCGGTAAATCTTGCTGGCGTACAGGTTTGCCAGCCTGTGACTTTTTGATTCTCATTTTCTCAGGTGATAGGGCAAGCAGCGGTTGTGATTGATTGACTGGTAGCTCAATGTTTCCCTTTTCAAAGCACCTACATTGTGTTTTCATTAGTGGCTCTTTGCATGCCCCCCCTTACAACCGAGGGTACGCATTTCTCCACACTCCCTTCACCATTTATTTTTTGCAGCATTTTTCCTAATGGCCATTCTGACTGCTGTGAGCTGATAGGTTTTTGTAATATGGGTATGCATGTCATTAAAATTTTTAAAATTCATCATATTCCTACGCCTTTTTCTTTTCTCTTAAAAGAAAAAACCGTGAGTACAATAGAGCTTTTGAAATTGTCTTCTTCGAAGGTTGCCCTCTTTTGAATTTTTTGGTCGATTTTTGACCCCAGACATTTTCTGGAGGGCTGGTGTCATTTACAGAACTGCAAGTTGGTGAAAATTTAGTGACCTTTTGCAGTGGGTTCAAAGCTGCTGTTGTGGGAAACGGCCACAAGGAGGTAGCATTTCTCCATGCCCCAATCTGGGTATTAGGGCAGCAGAGCCTTTCTGGAAGTCATTGTCCTAGGTTGTAAATTAGAATGGAATTTGCCAGGAGAAATCCCCATAAGTTTATGTCTCATTACTTCTTCTTGGTTTTTAATTTTTTTTTTAATCTGGGTAAAGTTTAGAATATTGTTTGTCCTAGGTGTACACAATCTGGTTCATTTGTACATCATGTATGTCTATTAACGTACAGATCCTCTTCCCATGTAAAATATTCCAGTGTTCCGTCGACCTCCCTTGCTATATGTTCGGTCTTTTTGATACATGTATATAATATGTATTTGTATATGTATAGTAACACTAATATTCATTTCTCAATTTCCCCACCTCCTTTCCTTTTAGATGAGCATAGTTTGTTTTCTAAGCCTGTGAGTGTCTTTCTCTTTGGAAATCTGTTCATCTGTGTCAGTTATTAGATAATGCCATAAGTGATAATATAGGCTGTAGGCCTTTTGCTTTCCGACCTACTTCATGTTTTGTGATTATCTCCAGGCTCATCTATGGTGCCTCAAAGAGCAGTGTTTCAATGTTTTCCATGGCTAATATTCCATTGTGTACATGGACCACTTCTTCTTGGTGCATTCCTCTGTTGATGGACATTTTCGTTGCTTCCAAGTGTTGCCTATGGTAAATATTGCTGGAGTGCAGGATTGCCAGCCTGTGATTTTTGATTTTCATTTTCTCAGGTGATAGACCCAGCAGTGGGTATGATTGATTGACTGGTATGGTAGCTCAAGGTTTACCTTTTCAAGGCACCTCAATTGTGCTTTCATTAGTGGCTCTTACCACGTCCCCCTTAGAATCGAGGGTACGCATTTCTCCACAATCACGTCAGCATCTATTGTTTGCAGCATTTTTGTTGATGGCCATTCTGACTGGTGTGAGCTGATAGGTTTTTGTAATTTGGGTTTACGTGTCTGTAAAAATTCCTACAATTCATCATTTTTCCATGCCTTTTTCTTTTCTGTTAAAAGAAGAAAGAAAAAAAGTGTGAGTATAATATACCTCTTCAAATTTCCTTTTTGGAAGGTTGCACTCTAGAATTTTTTGGTCGATTTTCGACCTCAGTATTTTTTGGAGGGCAGGTGTCATTTACAGCACTGCAATTGGTGAATATTTAGTGACCTTTTGCAGTGGGTTTAAAGCTGCTGTTGTGGGAAACGGCCACAAGGATGCAGCATTTCTCCATTCCCAAATCTGGGTACTAGGGCAGCAGAGCCGTTCTGGAAGTCGTTTGCCTAGGTTGTAAATTTGACTGGAATGGGCCAGGAAAACCCCCCATAAGTTCATGTCTCATTACTCCTAGTTCGTGGTTTTAATTTTTTCAATTGGGGTAAAGGTTAGAATGTTGCTTGTCCAAGGTATACGCACTCTGGTTCATCTACATATTCTATATACCTATTTATGTAGAGATCCTCTTCCCGTGTAAATTATTACAGAGTGTTGCGTAAAACCTCCTTGCTGTATGGTCAGTCTTTTTGATATATGTGTATAATATGTGTTTGTATACATATGGTAACGCTAATCTTCATTTATCCATTCCCCCCACCTTTCCTTTTAGATAAGCATAGTATTTTTTGTAATAAGTCTGTGATTGACTTTCTCTGTGGAAATATGTTCCTTTGTGTCAGTTATTAGATAACGCCTCTAAGTGATATCATAGGATATAGGACTTTTGCTTTCCGACTTACCTCATGTTCTGTGATTATCTCCAAGATCATCTATGGTGCCTCAAAGAGCAGTGTTTCATTGTTTTCCATGGCTAGTATTCATTGTGTACATGGACCACTTCTTCTTTATCCTTTCATCTGTTGATGGACATTTTGGTTGCTTCACTGTCCTGTCTATTGTGAATAAGGCTGCAGTGCAGCTTTGGCAGCCCAGGTCTTCTTCATTCTGGTCTTCTCAGGTGAGAGGCCCATTGGTGCGCCTGCTGGACTGAATGGTACCTCAATGTTTCCTTTTAAACGCAGCTCCTTTCTGTTCTCATTATTAGCGTTTAACCCTTTTACATCTCACCAGCAGCTAGAGGGTACACAGTTGTCTAAAACCTCTTCAGCATTTATTGTTTGTAGACTTTTTGCCAATGGTCAGTCGACTGGTGCGAGTTGAAAACTTTTTGTAGATTAGATTGCATGAGTCTACTAATTCCTGAGGTTGAGCTTTTATCCATTTTCCTTTCTTTAAAAAGAGAGTGAGTAAAACTTACCTCTTCATACTATCTTCTTGAAAATTTTGCCTGTTTTGAATTTTTTTTATCCATTCCCTACCTCAGCACAATTTTGAGGGCAGGTGTCCTTTACAGCCCTGAGTCCTTGTGAATGGTAAGTGACCATTAGCTGTGGGTTAAAAGCTGCTCTTGCGGGAATCGGCCACAAGGCGGCAGCATTTCTCCTTTACCAAATCTGGTTACTAGGGCAACAGAGCCTTACTGGAAGTGGTGTTCTAGGTTGTCAATTAGAATGGAATGTGCGAGGAAACAGCCCTTTAATTTATGTCTCATTACTTCTTGTTGGTATTTTTAACTTAATTTTTATTTTGTATCACAGCAAACTTGATTACAATGTTTTGTTTGTTCTAGGTGTGCAAGATGTGGTTCTTTCACACATATACATATATCTGTTCTTCTTCGGATCCTTTTCCCATGTAGGTTATGACACAATGTTGAGTAGTCTTCTCTTGGTATTGCGTAGGTCTTTGGTGATTATATATTTCATATGTGTATGTATCTCTCTGTTAACCTCAATATGGTAATGTATCCAATCCTCACACCATTCCATATGGCGAACCATAAGTTTTTTTAATGAATCTATGATAGTGTTTCTCTGTGGAAATATCTTTGTTTGTATCATTTTTTAGGTAACACCTATGTGTGATATGATAGGATATGTGTCTTTCGCTTTCTCACTTACTCCAAGTTGCGTGATTACTTCTAGACTCATCTATGGTGCTGCAAATGGCATTGTTTCATTTTTTCACTAGCTCATATTCCATCTGTACAGGTAGCAGCTTTCTTTGTCCACCCATCTGTCGTTGGACTTTTTGGTTACTTCCATATCTTGGCTATTGTAATACTATGCAATGCAGATTTGCGTGCCTGTGTCCTTCCAATTCTGTCTTCTTAGTTTATAGGTCCAGGAATAGGTCTGCTGGATCATATGGTAGCTCAATGTTTACCTTTTCAAGGCACCTCTATTCTGTTCTCCTTAGTGGCTCTTCCAGGTTACGTCCCACTTAAAGTGGAGCGTATGTGTTTCTTCCCAGCACCTTCAGCATTTATTCTTTGTAGTTTTTGCTGATGGTTATTCTGAGTGGTGTGAGCTGATACCTCCTTGTGGTTGAATTTGCATGTGTCACATAATGCATTGAAATTGAGCTTTAAGACATGTCCTTTTTATTTTTCCAGCTGTGAATAGAGCTTATTTCTTCGAAGTGTTTTCTTAAAGTATGTGTCACCATTTGAAATATTTTGGCCATTATCTCCCTCAAGACATTTTGAGGGCAGGTTTCATTTACAGCCCTGCAGTACTTGTTCATATGAAGTGACCGTTAGCTCAGGCTTTAAACCTGCTTTTGCAGGTAACGGCCAGAGAGCGGCAGCCTTTCTACGTTCCCCATGCTGGTACTAGGGAAACAGACCTACCGGCCAGTGGTGTTCTTCGGTTATAAATTAGAGTGCAATGTGCCCGGGTAAACCCACAAATGTTGATGTCTCCTTGCTTTTGTTTGTTTTTAAATTTAATTTCTATTTATTATTAGAGTAATAGTCCATTGTGTACGTGGACCACTTCTTCTTGGTGCATTCCTCTGTTGATGGACATTTTCATGGCTTCCAAGTGCTGGCTGTGGTAAATCTTGCTGGCGTACAGGTTTGCCAGCCTGTGACTTTTTGATTCTCATTTTCTCAGGTGATAGGCCAAGCAGCGGTTGTGATTGATTGACTGGTAGCTCAATGTTTCCCTTTTCAAAGCACCTACATTTTGTTTTCATTAGTGGCTCTTTACATGCCCCCCCTTACAACCGAGGGTACGCATTTCTCCACACTCCCTTCACCATTTAATTTTTGCAGCATTTTTCCTAATGGCCATTCTGACTGCTGTGAGCTGATAGGTTTTTGTAGTATGGGTATGCATGTCATTAAAATTTTTAAAATTCATCATATTCCTACGCCTTTTTTCTTTTCTCTTAAAAGAAAAAACCGTGAGTACAATAGAGCTCTTGAAATTGTCTTCTTCGAAGGTTGCCCTCTTTTGAATTTTTTGGTCGATTTTTGACCCCAGACATTTTCTGGAGGGCTGGTGTCATTTACAGAACTGCAAGTTGGTGAAAATTTAGTGACCTTTTGCAGTGGGTTCAAAGCTGCTGTTGTGGGAAACGGCCACAAGGAGGTAGCATTTCTCCATGCCCCAATCGGGGTACTAGGGCAGCAGAGCCTTTCTGGAAGTCATTGTCCTAGGTTGTAAATTAGAATGGAATTTGCCAGGAGAAATCCCCATAAGTTTATGTCTCATTACTTCTTCTTGGTTTTTAATTTTTTTTTTAATCTGGGTAAAGTTTAGAATATTGTTTGTCCTAGGTGTACACAATCTGGTTCATTTGTACATCATGTATGTCTATTAACGTACAGATCCTCTTCCCATGTAAAATATTCCAGTGTTCCATCGACCTCCCTTGTTATATGTTCGGTCTTTTTGATACATGTATATAATATGTATTTGTATATGTATAGTAACACTAATATTCATTTCTCAATTTCCCCCCTTCCTTTCCCTTTAGATGAGCAGAGTTTGTTTTCTAAGCCTGTGAGTGTCTTTCTCTTTGGAAATCTGTTCATCTGTGTCAGTTATTAGATAATGCCATAAGTGATAATATAGGCTATAGTCCTTTTGCTTTCCGACCTACTTAATGTTTTGTGATTATCTCCAGGCTCATCTATGGTGCCTCAAAGAGCAGTGTTTCAATGTTTTCCATGGCTAATATTCCATTGTGTACATGGACCACTGCTTCTTGGTGCATTCCTCTGTTGATGGACATTTTCGTTGCTTCCAAGTGTTGCCTATGGTAAATATTGCTGGAGTGCAGGATTGGCAGCCTGTGATTTTTGATTTTTATTTTCTCAGGTGATAGACCCAGCAGTGGGTATGATTGATTGACTGGTATGGTAGCTCAACGTTTACCTTTTCAAGGCACCTCAATTGTGCTTTCATTAGTGGCTCTTACCACGTCCCCCTTAGAATCGAGGGTACGCATTTCTCCACAATCACATCAGCATCTATTGTTTGCAGCATTTTTGTTGATGGCCATTCTGACTGGTGTGAGCTGATAGGTTTTTGTAATTTGGGTTTACGTGTCTGTAAAAATTCCTACAATTCATCATTTTTCCACGCCTTTTTCTTTTCTGTTAAAAGAAAAAAGATAAAAAGTGTGAGTATAATATACCTCTTCAAATTTCCTTTTTGGAAGGTTGCACTCTAGAATTTTTTGGTCGATTTTCGCCCTCAGTATTTTTTGGAGGGAAGGTGTCATTTACAGCACTGCAATTGGTGAATATTTAGTGACCTTTTGCAGTGGGTTTAAAGCTGCTGTTGTGGGAAACGGCCACAAGGATGCAGCATTTCTCCATTCCCAAATCTGGGTACTAGGGCAGCAGAGCCGTTCTGGAAGTCGTTTGCCTAGGTTGTAAATTTGAATGGAATGGGCCAGGAAAACCCCCCATAAGTTCATGTCTCATTACTCCTAGTTCGTGGTTTTAATTTTTTCAATTGGGGTAAAGGTTAGAATGTTGCTTGTCCAAGGTATATGCACTCTGGTTCATCTACATATTCTATATACCTATTTATGTAGAGATCCTCTTCCCGTGTAAATTATTACAGAGTGTTGCGTAAAACCTCCTTGCTGTATGGTCGGTCTTTTTGATATATGTGTATAATATGTGTTTGTATACATATGGTAACGCTAATCTTCATTTATCCATTCCCCCCACCTTTCCTTTTAGATAAGCATAGTATTTTTTGTAATAAGTCTGTGATTGACTTTCTCTGTGGAAATATGTTCCTTTGTGTCAGTTATTAGATAACGCCTCTAAGTGATATCATAGGATATAGGACTTTTGCTTTCCGACTTACCTCATGTTCTGTGATTATCTCCAAGATCATCTATGGTGCCTCAAAGAGCAGTGTTTCATTGTTTTCCATGGCTAGTATTCATTGTGTACATGGACCACTTCTTCTTTATCCTTTCATCTGTTGATGGACATTTTGGTTGCTTCACTGTCCTGTCTATTGTGAATAAGGCTGCAGTGCAGCTTTGGCAGCCCAGGTCTTCTTCATTCTGGTCTTCTCACGTGAGAGGCCCATTGGTGCGCCTGCTGGACTGAATGGTACCTCAATTTTTCCTTTTAAACGCAGCTCCTTTCTGTTCTCATTATTAGCGTTTAACCCTTTTACATCTCACCAGCAGCTAGAGGGTACACAGTTGTCTAAAACCTCTTCAGCATTTATTGTTTGTAGACTTTTTGCCAATGGTCAGTCGACTGGTGCGAGTTGAAAACTTTTTGTAGATTAGATTGCATGAGTCTACTAATTCCTGAGGTTGAGCTTTTATCCATTTTCCTTTCTTTAAAAAGAGAGTGAGTAAAACTTACCTCTTCATACTATCTTCTTGAAAATTTTGCCTGTTTTGAATTTTTTTTATCCATTCCCTACCTCAGCACAATTTTGAGGGCAGGTGTCCTTTACAGCCCTGAGTCCTTGTGAATGGTAAGTGACCATTAGCTGTGGGTTAAAAGCTGCTCTTGCGGGAATCGGCCACAAGGCGGCAGCATTTCTCCTTTACCAAATCTGGTTACTAGGGCAACAGAGCCTTACTGGAAGTGGTGTTCTAGGTTGTCAATTAGAATGGAATGTGCGAGGAAACAGCCCTTTAATTTATGTCTCATTACTTCTTGTTGGTATTTTTAACTTAATTTTTATTTTGTATCACAGCAAACTTGATTACAATGTTTTGTTTGTTCTAGGTGTGCAAGATGTGGTTCTTTCACACATATACATATATCTGTTCTTCTTCGGATCCTTTTCCCATGTAGGTTATGACACAATGTTGAGTAGTCTTCTCTTGGTATTGCGTAGGTCTTTGGTGATTATATATTTCATATGTGTATGTATCTCTCTGTTAACCTCAATATGGTAATGTATCCAATCCTCACACCATTCCATATGGCGAACCATAAGTTTTTTTAATGAATCTATGATAGTGTTTCTCTGTGGAAATATCTTTGTTTGTATCATTTTTTAGGTAACACCTATGTGTGATATGATAGGATATGTGTCTTTCGCTTTCTCACTTACTCCAAGTTGCGTGATTACTTCTAGACTCATCTATGGTGCTGCAAATGGCATTGTTTCATTTTTTCACTAGCTCATATTCCATCTGTACAGGTAGCAGCTTTCTTTGTCCACCCATCTGTCGTTGGACTTTTTGGTTACTTCCATATCTTGGCTATTGTAATACTATGCAATGCAGATTTGCGTGCCTGTGTCCTTCCAATTCTGTCTTCTTAGTTTATAGGTCCAGGAATAGGTCTGCTGGATCATATGGTAGCTCAATGTTTACCTTTTCAAGGCACCTCTATTCTGTTCTCCTTAGTGGCTCTTCCAGGTTACGTCCCACTTAAAGTGGAGCGTATGTGTTTCTTCCCAGCACCTTCAGCATTTATTCTTTGTAGTTTTTGCTGATGGTTATTCTGAGTGGTGTGAGCTGATACCTCCTTGTGGTTGAATTTGCATGTGTCACATAATGCATTGAAATTGAGCTTTAAGACATGTCCTTTTTATTTTTCCAGCTGTGAATAGAGCTTATTTCTTCGAAGTGTTTTCTTAAAGTATGTGTCACCATTTGAAATATTTTGGCCATTATCTCCCTCAAGACATTTTGAGGGCAGGTTTCATTTACAGCCCTGCAGTACTTGTTCATATGAAGTGACCGTTAGCTCAGGCTTTAAACCTGCTTTTGCAGGTAACGGCCAGAGAGCGGCAGCCTTTCTACGTTCCCCATGCTGGTACTAGGGAAACAGACCTACCGGCCAGTGGTGTTCTTCGGTTATAAATTAGAGTGCAATGTGCCCGGGTAAACCCACAAATGTTGATGTCTCCTTGCTTTTGTTTGTTTTTAAATTTAATTTCTATTTATTATTAGAGTAATAGTCCATTGTGTACGTGGACCACTTCTTCTTGGTGCATTCCTCTGTTGATGGACATTTTCATGGCTTCCAAGTGCTGGCTGTGGTAAATCTTGCTGGCGTACAGGTTTGCCAGCCTGTGACTTTTTGATTCTCATTTTCTCAGGTGATAGGCCAAGCAGCGGTTGTGATTGATTGACTGGTAGCTCAATGTTTCCCTTTTCAAAGCACCTACATTTTGTTTTCATTAGTGGCTCTTTACATGCCCCCCCTTACAACCGAGGGTACGCATTTCTCCACACTCCCTTCACCATTTAATTTTTGCAGCATTTTTCCTAATGGCCATTCTGACTGCTGTGAGCTGATAGGTTTTTGTAGTATGGGTATGCATGTCATTAAAATTTTTAAAATTCATCATATTCCTACGCCTTTTTTCTTTTCTCTTAAAAGAAAAAACCGTGAGTACAATAGAGCTCTTGAAATTGTCTTCTTCGAAGGTTGCCCTCTTTTGAATTTTTTGGTCGATTTTTGACCCCAGACATTTTCTGGAGGGCTGGTGTCATTTACAGAACTGCAAGTTGGTGAAAATTTAGTGACCTTTTGCAGTGGGTTCAAAGCTGCTGTTGTGGGAAACGGCCACAAGGAGGTAGCATTTCTCCATGCCCCAATCGGGGTACTAGGGCAGCAGAGCCTTTCTGGAAGTCATTGTCCTAGGTTGTAAATTAGAATGGAATTTGCCAGGAGAAATCCCCATAAGTTTATGTCTCATTACTTCTTCTTGGTTTTTAATTTTTTTTTTAATCTGGGTAAAGTTTAGAATATTGTTTGTCCTAGGTGTACACAATCTGGTTCATTTGTACATCATGTATGTCTATTAACGTACAGATCCTCTTCCCATGTAAAATATTCCAGTGTTCCATCGACCTCCCTTGTTATATGTTCGGTCTTTTTGATACATGTATATAATATGTATTTGTATATGTATAGTAACACTAATATTCATTTCTCAATTTCCCCCCTTCCTTTCCCTTTAGATGAGCAGAGTTTGTTTTCTAAGCCTGTGAGTGTCTTTCTCTTTGGAAATCTGTTCATCTGTGTCAGTTATTAGATAATGCCATAAGTGATAATATAGGCTATAGTCCTTTTGCTTTCCGACCTACTTAATGTTTTGTGATTATCTCCAGGCTCATCTATGGTGCCTCAAAGAGCAGTGTTTCAATGTTTTCCATGGCTAATATTCCATTGTGTACATGGACCACTGCTTCTTGGTGCATTCCTCTGTTGATGGACATTTTCGTTGCTTCCAAGTGTTGCCTATGGTAAATATTGCTGGAGTGCAGGATTGGCAGCCTGTGATTTTTGATTTTTATTTTCTCAGGTGATAGACCCAGCAGTGGGTATGATTGATTGACTGGTATGGTAGCTCAACGTTTACCTTTTCAAGGCACCTCAATTGTGCTTTCATTAGTGGCTCTTACCACGTCCCCCTTAGAATCGAGGGTACGCATTTCTCCACAATCACATCAGCATCTATTGTTTGCAGCATTTTTGTTGATGGCCATTCTGACTGGTGTGAGCTGATAGGTTTTTGTAATTTGGGTTTACGTGTCTGTAAAAATTCCTACAATTCATCATTTTTCCACGCCTTTTTCTTTTCTGTTAAAAGAAAAAAGATAAAAAGTGTGAGTATAATATACCTCTTCAAATTTCCTTTTTGGAAGGTTGCACTCTAGAATTTTTTGGTCGATTTTCGCCCTCAGTATTTTTTGGAGGGAAGGTGTCATTTACAGCACTGCAATTGGTGAATATTTAGTGACCTTTTGCAGTGGGTTTAAAGCTGCTGTTGTGGGAAACGGCCACAAGGATGCAGCATTTCTCCATTCCCAAATCTGGGTACTAGGGCAGCAGAGCCGTTCTGGAAGTCGTTTGCCTAGGTTGTAAATTTGAATGGAATGGGCCAGGAAAACCCCCCATAAGTTCATGTCTCATTACTCCTAGTTCGTGGTTTTAATTTTTTCAATTGGGGTAAAGGTTAGAATGTTGCTTGTCCAAGGTATATGCACTCTGGTTCATCTACATATTCTATATACCTATTTATGTAGAGATCCTCTTCCCGTGTAAATTATTACAGAGTGTTGCGTAAAACCTCCTTGCTGTATGGTCGGTCTTTTTGATATATGTGTATAATATGTGTTTGTATACATATGGTAACGCTAATCTTCATTTATCCATTCCCCCCACCTTTCCTTTTAGATAAGCATAGTATTTTTTGTAATAAGTCTGTGATTGACTTTCTCTGTGGAAATATGTTCCTTTGTGTCAGTTATTAGATAACGCCTCTAAGTGATATCATAGGATATAGGACTTTTGCTTTCCGACTTACCTCATGTTCTGTGATTATCTCCAAGATCATCTATGGTGCCTCAAAGAGCAGTGTTTCATTGTTTTCCATGGCTAGTATTCATTGTGTACATGGACCACTTCTTCTTTATCCTTTCATCTGTTGATGGACATTTTGGTTGCTTCACTGTCCTGTCTATTGTGAATAAGGCTGCAGTGCAGCTTTGGCAGCCCAGGTCTTCTTCATTCTGGTCTTCTCACGTGAGAGGCCCATTGGTGCGCCTGCTGGACTGAATGGTACCTCAATTTTTCCTTTTAAACGCAGCTCCTTTCTGTTCTCATTATTAGCGTTTAACCCTTTTACATCTCACCAGCAGCTAGAGGGTACACAGTTGTCTAAAACCTCTTCAGCATTTATTGTTTGTAGACTTTTTGCCAATGGTCAGTCGACTGGTGCGAGTTGAAAACTTTTTGTAGATTAGATTGCATGAGTCTACTAATTCCTGAGGTTGAGCTTTTATCCATTTTCCTTTCTTTAAAAAGAGAGTGAGTAAAACTTACCTCTTCATACTATCTTCTTGAAAATTTTGCCTGTTTTGAATTTTTTTTATCCATTCCCTACCTCAGCACAATTTTGAGGGCAGGTGTCCTTTACAGCCCTGAGTCCTTGTGAATGGTAAGTGACCATTAGCTGTGGGTTAAAAGCTGCTCTTGCGGGAATCGGCCACAAGGCGGCAGCATTTCTCCTTTACCAAATCTGGTTACTAGGGCAACAGAGCCTTACTGGAAGTGGTGTTCTAGGTTGTCAATTAGAATGGAATGTGCGAGGAAACAGCCCTTTAATTTATGTCTCATTACTTCTTGTTGGTATTTTTAACTTAATTTTTATTTTGTATCACAGCAAACTTGATTACAATGTTTTGTTTGTTCTAGGTGTGCAAGATGTGGTTCTTTCACACATATACATATATCTGTTCTTCTTCGGATCCTTTTCCCATGTAGGTTATGACACAATGTTGAGTAGTCTTCTGTTGGTATTGCGTAGGTCTTTGGTGATTATATATTTCATATGTGTATGTATCTCTCTGTTAACCTCAATATGGTAATGTATCCAATCCTCACACCAGCCCATATGGCGAACCATAAGTTTTTTTAATGAATCTATGATAGTGTTTCTCTGTGGAAATATCTTTGTTTGTATCATTTTTTAGGTAACACCTATGTGTGATATGATAGGATATGTGTCTTTCGCTTTCTCACTTACTCCAAGTTGCGTGATTACTTCTAGACTCATCTATGGTGCTGCAAATGGCATTGTTTCATTTTTTCACTAGCTCATATTCCATCTGTACAGGTAGCAGCTTTCTTTGTCCACCCATCTGTCGTTGGACTTTTTGGTTACTTCCATATCTTGGCTATTGTAATACTATGCAATGCAGATTTGCGTGCCTGTGTCCTTCCAATTCTGTCTTCTTAGTTTATAGGTCCAGGAATAGGTCTGCTGGATCATATGGTAGCTCAATGTTTACCTTTTCAAGGCACCTCTATTCTGTTCTCCTTAGTGGCTCTTTCCAGGTTGCGTCCCACTTAAAGTGGAGGGTATGTATTTCTTCCCAGCACCTTCAGCATTTATTCTTTGTAGTTTTTGCTGATGGTTATTCTGAGTGGTGTGAGGTGATACCTCTTTGTGGTTGAATTTGCATGTGTCACATAATGCGTTGAAATTGAGCTTTAAGACACGTCCTTTTTATTTTTACAGCTGTGATTAGAGCTTATTTCTTCAAAGTGTTTTCTTAATGTATGTGTCACCATTTGAAATATTTTGGCCATTATCTCCCTCAAGACATTTTGAGGGCAGGTTTCATTTACAGCCCTGCAGTACTTGTTCATATGAAGTGACCGTTAGCTCAGGCTTTAAACCTGCTTTTGCAGGTAACGGCCAGAGAGCGGCAGCCTTTCTACGTTCCCCATGCTGGTACTAGGGAAACAGACCTACCGGCCAGTGGTGTTCTTCGGTTATAAATTAGAGTGCAATGTGCCCGGGTAAACCCACAAATGTTGATGTCTCCTTGCTTTTGTTTGTTTTTAAATTTAATTTCTATTTATTATTAGAGTAATAGTCCATTGTGTACGTGGACCACTTCTTTTTCGTGCATTCCTCTGTTGATGGACATTTTCATGGCTTCCAAGTGCTGGCTGCGGTAAATCTTGCTGGCGTACAGGTTTGCCAGCCTGTGACTTTTTGATTCTCATTTTCTCAGGTGATAGGGCAAGCAGCGGTTGTGATTGATTGACTGGTAGCTCAATGTTTCCCTTTTCAAAGCACCTACATTGTGTTTTCATTAGTGGCTCTTTGCATGCCCCCCCTTACAACCGAGGGTACGCATTTCTCCACACTCCCTTCACCATTTATTTTTTGCAGCATTTTTCCTAATGGCCATTCTGACTGCTGTGAGCTGATAGGTTTTTGTAATATGGGTATGCATGTCATTAAAATTTTTAAAATTCATCATATTCCTACGCCTTTTTCTTTTCTCTTAAAAGAAAAAACCGTGAGTACAATAGAGCTCTTGAAATTGTCTTCTTCGAAGGTTGCCCTCTTTTGAATTTTTTGGTCGATTTTTGACCCCAGACATTTTCTGGAGGGCTGGTGTCATTTACAGAACTGCAAGTTGGTGAAAATTTAGTGACCTTTTGCAGTGGGTTCAAAGCTGCTGTTGTGGGAAACGGCCACAAGGAGGTAGCATTTCTCCATGCCCCAATCTGGGTATTAGGGCAGCAGAGCCTTTCTGGAAGTCATTGTCCTAGGTTGTAAATTAGAATGGAATTTGCCAGGAGAAATCCCCATAAGTTTATGTCTCATTACTTCTTCTTGGTTTTTAATTTTTTTTTTAATCTGGGTAAAGTTTAGAATATTGTTTGTCCTAGGTGTACACAATCTGGTTCATTTGTACATCATGTATGTCTATTAACGTACAGATCCTCTTCCCATGTAAAATATTCCAGTGTTCCGTCGACCTCCCTTGCTATATGTTCGGTCTTTTTGATACATGTATATAATATTTATTTGTATATGTATAGTAACAATAATATTCATTTCTCAATTTCCCCACCTCCTTTCCTTTTAGATGAGCATAGTTTGTTTTCTAAGCCTGTGAGTGTCTTTCTCTTTGGAAATCTGTTCATCTGTGTCAGTTATTAGATAATGCCATAAGTGATAATATAGGCTGTAGGCCTTTTGCTTTCCGACCTACTTCATGTTTTGTGATTATCTCCAGGCTCATCTATGGTGCCTCAAAGAGCAGTGTTTCAATGTTTTCCATGGCTAATATTCCATTGTGTACATGGACCACTTCTTCTTGGTGCATTCCTCTGTTGATGGACATTTTCGTTGCTTCCAAGTGTTGCCTATGGTAAATATTGCTGGAGTGCAGGATTGCCAGCCTGTGATTTTTGATTTTCATTTTCTCAGGTGATAGACCCAGCAGTGGGTATGATTGATTGACTGGTATGGTAGCTCAACGTTTACCTTTTCAAGGCACCTCAATTGTGCTTTCATTAGTGGCTCTTACCACGTCCCCCTTAGAATCGAGGGTACGCATTTCTCCACAATCACGTCAGCATCTATTGTTTGCAGCATTTTTGTTGATGGCCATTCTGACTGGTGTGAGCTGATAGGTTTTTGTAATTTGGGTTTACGTGTCTGTAAAAATTCCTACAATTCATCATTTTTCCACGCCTTTTTCTTTTCTGTTAAAAGAAAAAAGAAAAAAAGTGTGAGTATAATATACCTCTTCAAATTTCCTTT
Source organism: Eschrichtius robustus (assembly GCF_028021215.1). Taxonomy (NCBI): domain Eukaryota; kingdom Metazoa; phylum Chordata; class Mammalia; order Artiodactyla; family Eschrichtiidae; genus Eschrichtius; species Eschrichtius robustus. The sequence continues at coordinate 43,170,817 of NC_090831.1, read as the reverse complement.
TTGGAAGGTTGCACTCTAGAATTTTTTGGTCGATTTTCGACCTCAGTATTTTTTGGAGGGAAGGTGTCATTTACAGCACTGCAATTGGTGAATATTTAGTGACCTTTTGCAGTGGGTTTAAAGCTGCTGTTGTGGGAAACGGCCACAAGGATGCAGCATTTCTCCATTCCCAAATCTGGGTACTAGGGCAGCAGAGCCGTTCTGGAAGTCGTTTGCCTAGGTTGTAAATTTGAATGGAATGGGCCAGGAAAACCCCCCATAAGTTCATGTCTCATTACTCCTAGTTCGTGGTTTTAATTTTTTCAATTGGGGTAAAGGTTAGAATGTTGCTTGTCCAAGGTATACGCACTCTGGTTCATCTACATATTCTATATACCTATTTATGTAGAGATCCTCTTCCCGTGTAAATTATTACAGAGTGTTGCGTAAAACCTCCTTGCTGTATGGTCGGTCTTTTTGATATATGTGTATAATATGTGTTTGTATACATATGGTAACGCTAATCTTCATTTATCCATTCCCCCCACCTTTCCTTTTAGATAAGCATAGTATTTTTTGTAATAAGTCTGTGATTGACTTTCTCTGTGGAAATATGTTCCTTTGTGTCAGTTATTAGATAACGCCTCTAAGTGATATCATAGGATATAGGACTTTTGCTTTCCGACTTACCTCATGTTCTGTGATTATCTCCAAGATCATCTATGGTGCCTCAAAGAGCAGTGTTTCATTGTTTTCCATGGCTAGTATTCATTGTGTACATGGACCACTTCTTCTTTATCCTTTCATCTGTTGATGGACATTTTGGTTGCTTCACTGTCCTGTCTATTGTGAATAAGGCTGCAGTGCAGCTTTGGCAGCCCAGGTCTTCTTCATTCTGGTCTTCTCAGGTGAGAGGCCCATTGGTGCGCCTGCTGGACTGAATGGTACCTCAATTTTTCCTTTTAAACGCAGCTCCTTTCTGTTCTCATTATTAGCGTTTAACCCTTTTACATCTCACCAGCAGCTAGAGGGTACACAGTTGTCTAAAACCTCTTCAGCATTTATTGTTTGTAGACTTTTTGCCAATGGTCAGTCGACTGGTGCGAGTTGAAAACTTTTTGTAGATTAGATTGCATGAGTCTACTAATTCCTGAGGTTGAGCTTTTATCCATTTTCCTTTCTTTAAAAAGAGAGTGAGTAAAACTTACCTCTTCATACTATCTTCTTGAAAATTTTGCCTGTTTTGAATTTTTTTTATCCATTCCCTACCTCAGCACAATTTTGAGGGCAGGTGTCCTTTACAGCCCTGAGTCCTTGTGAATGGTAAGTGACCATTAGCTGTGGGTTAAAAGCTGCTCTTGCGGGAATCAGCCACAAGGCGGCAGCATTTCTCCTTTACCAAATCTGGTTACTAGGGCAACAGAGCCTTACTGGAAGTGGTGTTCTAGGTTGTAAATTAGAATGGAATGTGCGAGGAAACAGCCCTTTAATTTATGTCTCATTACTTCTTGTTGGTATTTTTAACTTAATTTTTATTTTGTATCACAGCAAACTTGATTACAATGTTTTGTTTGTTCTAGGTGTGCAAGATGTGGTTCTTTCACACATATACATATATCTGTTCTTCTTCGGATCCTTTTCCCATGTAGGTTATGACACAATGTTGAGTAGTCTTCTCTTGGTATTGCGTAGGTCTTTGGTGATTATATATTTCATATGTGTATGTATCTCTCTGTTAACCTCAATATGGTAATGTATCCAATCCTCACACCATTCCATATGGCGAACCATAAGTTTTTTTAATGAATCTATGATAGTGTTTCTCTGTGGAAATATCTTTGTTTGTATCATTTTTTAGGTAACACCTATGTGTGATATGATAGGATATGTGTCTTTCGCTTTCTCACTTACTCCAAGTTGCATGATTACTTCTAGACTCATCTATGGTGCTGCAAATGGCATTGTTTCATTTTTTCACTAGCTCATATTCCATCTGTACAGGTAGCAGCTTTCTTTGTCCACCCATCTGTCGTTGGACTTTTTGGTTACTTCCATATCTTGGCTATTGTAATACTATGCAATGCAGATTTGCGTGCCTGTGTCCTTCCAATTCTGTCTTCTTAGTTTATAGGTCCAGGAATAGGTCTGCTGGATCATATGGTAGCACAATGTTTACCTTTTCAAGGCACCTCTATTCTGTTCTCCTTAGTGGCTCTTCCAGGTTACGTCCCACTTAAAGTGGAGCGTATGTATTTCTTCCCAGCACCTTCAGCATTTATTCTTTGTAGTTTTTGCTGATGGTTATTCTGAGTGGTGTGAGGTGATACCTCTTTGTGGTTGAATTTGCATGTGTCACATAATGCGTTGAAATTGAGCTTTAAGACACGTCCTTTTTATTTTTACAGCTGTGATTAGAGCTTATTTCTTCAAAGTGTTTTCTTAATGTATGTGTCACCATTTGAAATATTTTGGCCATTATCTCCCTCAAGACATTTTGAGGGCAGGTTTCATTTACAGCCCTGCAGTACTTGTTCATATGAAGTGACCGTTAGCTCAGGCTTTAAACCTGCTTTTGCAGGTAACGGCCAGAGAGCGGCAGCCTTTCTACGTTCCCCATGCTGGTACTAGGGAAACAGACCTACCGGCCAGTGGTGTTCTTCGGTTATAAATTAGAGTGCAATGTGCCCGGGTAAACCCACAAATGTTGATGTCTCCTTGCTTTTGTTTGTTTTTAAATTTAATTTCTATTTATTATTAGAGTAATAGTCCATTGTGTACGTGGACCACTTCTTTTTCGTGCATTCCTCTGTTGATGGACATTTTCATGGCTTCCAAGTGCTGGCTGCGGTAAATCTTGCTGGCGTACAGGTTTGCCAGCCTGTGACTTTTTGATTCTCATTTTCTCAGGTGATAGGGCAAGCAGCGGTTGTGATTGATTGACTGGTAGCTCAATGTTTCCCTTTTCAAAGCACCTACATTGTGTTTTCATTAGTGGCTCTTTGCATGCCCCCCCTTACAACCGAGGGTACGCATTTCTCCACACTCCCTTCACCATTTATTTTTTGCAGCATTTTTCCTAATGGCCATTCTGACTGCTGTGAGCTGATAGGTTTTTGTAATATGGGTATGCATGTCATTAAAATTTTTAAAATTCATCATATTCCTACGCCTTTTTCTTTTCTCTTAAAAGAAAAAACCGTGAGTACAATAGAGCTCTTGAAATTGTCTTCTTCGAAGGTTGCCCTCTTTTGAATTTTTTGGTCGATTTTTGACCCCAGACATTTTCTGGAGGGCTGGTGTCATTTACAGAACTGCAAGTTGGTGAAAATTTAGTGACCTTTTGCAGTGGGTTCAAAGCTGCTGTTGTGGGAAACGGCCACAAGGAGGTAGCATTTCTCCATGCCCCAATCTGGGTATTAGGGCAGCAGAGCCTTTCTGGAAGTCATTGTCCTAGGTTGTAAATTAGAATGGAATTTGCCAGGAGAAATCCCCATAAGTTTATGTCTCATTACTTCTTCTTGGTTTTTAAAATTTTTTTAATCTGGGTAAAGTTTAGAATATTGTTTGTCCTAGGTGTACACAATCTGGTTCATTTGTACATCATGTATGTCTATTAACATACAGATCCTCTTCCCATGTAAAATATTCCAGTGTTCCGTCGACCTCCCTTGCTATATGTTCGGTCTTTTTGATACATGTATATAATATGTATTTGTATATGTATAGTAACACTAATCTTCATTTCTCAATTTCCCCCCCTCCTTTCCTTTTAGATGAGCATAGTTTGTTTTCTAAGCCTGTGAGTGTCTTTCTGTTTAGAAATCTGTTCATCTGTGTCAGTTATTAGATAATGCCATAAGTGATAATATAGGCTGTAGGCCTTTTGCTTTCCGACCTACTTCATGTTTTGTGATTATCTCCAGGCTCATCTATGGTGCCTCAAAGAGCAGTGCTTCAATGTTTTCCATGGCTAATATTCCATTGTGTACATGGACCACTTCTTCTTGGTGCATTCCTCTGTTGATGGACATTTTCGTTGCTTCCAAGTGTTGCCTATGGTAAATATTGCTGGAGTGCAGGATTGCCAGCCTGTGATTTTTGATTTTCATTTTCTCAGGTGATAGACCCAGCAGTGGGTATGATTGATTGACTGGTATGGTAGCTCAACGTTTACCTTTTCAAGGCACCTCAATTGTGCTTTCATTAGTGGCTCTTACCACGTCCCCCTTAGAATCGAGGGTACGCATTTCTCCACAATCACGTCAGCATCTATTGTTTGCAGCATTTTTGTTGATGGCCATTCTGACTGGTGTGAGCTGATAGGTTTTTGTAATTTGGGTTTACGTGTCTGTAAAAATTCCTACAATTCATCATTTTTCCACGCCTTTTTCTTTTCTTTTAAAAGAAAAAAGAAAAAAAGTGTGAGTATAATATACCTCTTCAAATTTCCTTTTTGGAAGGTTGCACTCTAGAATTTTTTGGTCGATTTTCGACCTCAGTATTTTTTGGAGGGCAGGTGTCATTTACAGCACTGCAATTGGTGAATATTTAGTGACCTTTTGCAGTGGGTTTGAAGCTGCTGTTGTGGGAAACGGCCACAAGGATGCAGCATTTCTCCATTCCCAAATCTGGGTACTAGGGCAGCAGAGCCGTTCTGGAAGTCGTTTGCCTAGGTTGTAAATTTGAATGGAATGGGCCAGGAAAACCCCCCATAAGTTCATGTCTCATTACTCCTAGTTCGTGGTTTTAATTTTTTCAATTGGGGTAAAGGTTAGAATGTTGCTTGTCCAAGGTATACGCACTCTGGTTCATCTACATATTCTATATACCTATTTATGTAGAGATCCTCTTCCCGTGTAAATTATTACAGAGTGTTGCGTAAAACCTCCTTGCTGTATGGTCGGTCTTTTTGATATATGTGTATAATATGTGTTTGTATACATATGGTAACGCTAATCTTCATTTATCCATTCCCCCCACCTTTCCTTTTAGATAAGCATAGTATTTTTTGTAATAAGTCTGTGATTGACTTTCTCTGTGGAAATATGTTCCTTTGTGTCAGTTATTAGATAACGCCTCTAAGTGATATCATAGGATATAGGACTTTTGCTTTCCGACTTACCTCATGTTCTGTGATTATCTCCAAGATCATCTATGGTGCCTCAAAGAGCAGTGTTTCATTGTTTTCCATGGCTAGTATTCATTGTGTACATGGACCACTTCTTCTTTATCCTTTCATCTGTTGATGGACATTTTGGTTGCTTCACTGTCCTGTCTATTGTGAATAAGGCTGCAGTGCAGCTTTGGCAGCCCAGGTCTTCTTCATTCTGGTCTTCTCAGGTGAGAGGCCCATTGGTGCGCCTGCTGGATTGAATGGTACCTCAATTTTTCCTTTTAAACGCAGCTCCTTTCTGTTCTCATTATTAGCGTTTAACCCTTTTACATCTCACCAGCAGCTAGAGGGTACACAGTTGTCTAAAACCTCTTCAGCATTTATTGTTTGTAGACTTTTTGCCAATGGTCAGTCGACTGGTGCGAGTTGAAAACTTTTTGTAGATTAGATTGCATGAGTCTACTAATTCCTGAGGTTGAGCTTTTATCCATTTTCCTTTCTTTAAAAAGAGAGTGAGTAAAACTTACCTCTTCATACTATCTTCTTGAAAATTTTGCCTGTTTTGAATTTTTTTTATCCATTCCCTACCTCAGCACAATTTTGAGGGCAGGTGTCCTTTACAGCCCTGAGTCCTTGTGAATGGTAAGTGACCATTAGCTGTGGGTTAAAAGCTGCTCTTGCGGGAATCAGCCACAAGGCGGCAGCATTTCTCCTTTACCAAATCTGGTTACTAGGGCAACAGAGCCTTACTGGAAGTGGTGTTCTAGGTTGTAAATTAGAATGGAATGTGCGAGGAAACAGCCCTTTAATTTATGTCTCATTACTTCTTGTTGGTATTTTTAACTTAATTTTTATTTTGTATCACAGCAAACTTGATTACAATGTTTTGTTTGTTCTAGGTGTGCAAGATGTGGTTCTTTCACACATATACATATATCTGTTCTTCTTCGGATCCTTTTCCCATGTAGGTTATGACACAATGTTGAGTAGTCTTCTCTTGGTATTGCGTAGGTCTTTGGTGATTATATATTTCATATGTGTATGTATCTCTCTGTTAACCTCAATATGGTAATGTATCCAATCCTCACACCATTCCATATGGCGAACCATAAGTTTTTTTAATGAATCTATGATAGTGTTTCTCTGTGGAAATATCTTTGTTTGTATCATTTTTTAGGTAACACCTATGTGTGATATGATAGGATATGTGTCTTTCGCTTTCTCACTTACTCCAAGTTGCATGATTACTTCTAGACTCATCTATGGTGCTGCAAATGGCATTGTTTCATTTTTTCACTAGCTCATATTCCATCTGTACAGGTAGCAGCTTTCTTTGTCCACCCATCTGTCGTTGGACTTTTTGGTTACTTCCATATCTTGGCTATTGTAATACTATGCAATGCAGATTTGCGTGCCTGTGTCCTTCCAATTCTGTCTTCTTAGTTTATAGGTCCAGGAATAGGTCTGCTGGATCATATGGTAGCACAATGTTTACCTTTTCAAGGCACCTCTATTCTGTTCTCCTTAGTGGCTCTTCCAGGTTACGTCCCACTTAAAGTGGAGCGTATGTATTTCTTCCCAGCACCTTCAGCATTTATTCTTTGTAGTTTTTGCTGATGGTTATTCTGAGTGGTGTGAGCTGATACCTCTTTGTGGTTGAATTTGCATGTGTCACATAATGCGTTGAAATTGAGCTTTAAGACATGTCCTTTTTATTTTTCCAGCTGTGATTAGAGCTTATTTCTTCAAAGTGTTTTCTTAAAGTATGTGTCACCATTTGAAATATTTTGGCCATTATCTCCCTCAAGACATTTTGAGGGCAGGTTTCATTTACAGCCCTGCAGTACTTGTTCATATGAAGTGACCGTTAGCTCAGGCTTTAAATCTGCTTTTGCAGGTAACGGCCAAAGAGCGTAAGCCTTTCTACGTTCCCCATGCTGGTACTAGGGAAACAGACCTACCGGCCAGGGGTGTTCTTCGGTTACAAATTAGAGTGCAATGTGCCCGGGTAAACCCACAAATGTTGATGTCTCCTTGCTTTTGTTTGTTTTTAAATTTAATTTCTATTTATTATTAGAGTAATAGTCCATTGTGTACGTGGACCACTTCTTCTTGGTGCATTCCTCTGTTGATGGACATTTTCATGGCTTCCAATTGCTGGCTGTGGTAAATCTTGCTGGCGTACAGGTTTGCCAGCCTGTGACTTTTTGATTCTCATTTTCTCAGGTGATAGGCCAAGCAGCGGTTGTGATTGATTGACTGGTAGCTCAATGTTTCCCTTTTCAAAGCACCTACATTGTGTTTTCATTATTGGCTCTTTACATGCCCCCCCTTACAACCGAGGGTATGCATTTCTCCACACTCCCTTCACCATTTAATTTTTGCAGCATTTTTCCTAATGGCCATTCTGACTGCTGTGAGCTGATAGGTTTTTGTAGTATGGGTATGCATGTCATTAAAATTTTTAAAATTCATCATATTCCTACGCCTTTTTTCTTTTCTCTTAAAAGAAAAAACCGTGAGTACAATAGAGCTCTTGAAATTGTCTTCTTCGAAGGTTGCCCTCTTTTGAATTTTTTGGTCGATTTTTGACCCCAGACATTTTCTGGAGGGCTGGTGTCATTTACAGAACTGCAAGTTGGTGAAAATTTAGTGACCTTTTGCAGTGGGTTCAAATCTGCTGTTGTGGGAAACGGCTATAAGGAGGTCGCATTTCTCCATGCCCCAATCTGGGTACTAGGGCAGCAGAGCCTTTCTGGAAGTCATTTTCCTAGGTTGTAAATTAGAATGGAATTTGCCAGGAGAAATCCCCATAAGTTTATGTCTCATTACTTCTTCTTGGTTTTTAATTTTTTTTTTAATCTGGGTAAAGTTTAGAATATTGTTTGTCCTAGGTGTACACAATCTGGTTCATTTGTACATCATGTATGTCTATTAACGTACAGATCCTCTTCCCATGTAAAATATTCCAGTGTTCCATCGACCTCCCTTGTTATATGTTCGGTCTTTTTGATACATGTATATAATATGTATTTGTATATGTATAGTAACACTAATCTTCATTTCTCAATTTCCCCACCTCCTTTCCTTGTAGATGAGCATAGTTTGTTTTCTAAGCCTGTGAGTGTCTTTCTCTTTGGAAATCTGTTCATCTGTGTCAGTTATTAGATAATGCCATAAGTGATAATATAGGCTATAGGCCTTTTGCTTTCCGACCTACTTCATGTTTTGTGATTATCTCCAGGCTCATCTATGGTGCCTCAAAGAGCAGTGCTTCAATGTTTTCCATGGCTAATATTCCATTGTGTACATGGACCACTTCTTCTTGGTGCATTCCTCTGTTGATGGACATTTTCGTTGCTTCCAAGTGTTGCCTATGGTAAATATTGCTGGAGTGCAGGATTGGCAGCCTGTGATTTTTGATTTTCATTTTCTCAGGTGATAGACCCAGCAGTGGGTATGATTGATTGACTGGTATGGTAGCTCAACGTTTACCTTTTCAAGGCACCTCAATTGTGCTTTCATTAGTGGCTCTTACCACGTCCCCCTTAGAATCGAGGGTACGCATTTCTCCACAATCACGTCAGCATCTATTGTTTGCAGCATTTTTGTTGATGGCCATTCTGACTGTTGTGAGCTGATAGGTTTTTGTAATTTGGGTTTACGTGTCTGTAAAAATTCCTACAATTCATCATTTTTCCACGCCTTTTTCTTTTCTGTTAAAAGAAAAAAGAAAAAAAGTGTGAGTATAATATACCTCTTCAAATTTCCTTTTTGGAAGGTTGCACTCTAGAAATTTTTGGTCGATTTTCGACCTCAGGATTTTTTGGAGGGCAGGTGTCATTTACAGCACTGCAATTGGTGAATATTTAGTGACCTTTTGCAGTGGGTTTAAAGCTGCTGTTGTGGGAAACGGCCACAAGGATGCAGCATTTCTCCATTCCCAAATCTGGGTACTAGGGCAGCAGAGCCGTTCTGGAAGTCGTTTGCCTAGGTTGTAAATTTGAATGGAATGGGCCAGGAAAACCCCCCATAAGTTCATGTCTCATTACTCCTAGTTCGTGGTTTTAATTTTTTCAATTGGGGTAAAGGTTAGAATGTTGCTTGTCCAAGGTATATGCACTCTGGTTCATCTACATATTCTATATACCTATTTATGTAGAGATCCTCTTCCCGTGTAAATTATTACAGAGTGTTGCGTAAAACCTCCTTGCTGTATGGTCGGTCTTTTTGATATATGTGTATAATATGTGTTTGTATACATATGGTAACGCTAATCTTCATTTATCCATTCCCCCCACCTTTCCTTTTAGATAAGCATAGTATTTTTTGTAATAAGTCTGTGATTGACTTTCTCTGTGGAAATATGTTCATTTGTGTCAGTTATTAGATAACGCCTCTAAGTGATATCATAGGATACAGGACTTTTGTTTCCGACTTACCTCATGTTCTGTGATTATCTCCAAGATCATCTATGGTGCCTCAAAGAGCAGTGTTTCATTGTTTTCCATGGCTAGTATTCATTGTGTACATGGACCACTTCTTCTTTACCCTTTCATCTGTTGATGGACATTTTAGTTGCTTCACTGTCCTGTCTATTGTGAATAAGGCTGCAGTGCAGCTTTGGCAGCCCGGGTCTTCTTCATTCTGGTCTTCTCAGGTGAGAGGCCCATTGGTGCGCCTGCTGGATTGAATGGTACCTCAATTTTTCCTTTTAAACGCAGCTCCTTTCTGTTCTCATTATTAGCGTTTAACCCTTTTACATGTCACCAGCAGCTAGAGGGTACACAGTTGTCTAAAACCTCTTCAGCATTTATTGTTTGTAGACTTTTTGCCAATGGTCAGTCGACTGGTGCGATTTGAAAACTTTTTGTAGATTAGATTGCATGAGTCTACTAATTCCTGAGGTTGAGCTTTTATCCATTTTCCTTTCTTTAAAAAGAGAGTGAGTAAAACTTACTTCTTCATACTATCTTCTTGAAAATTTTGCCTGTTTTGAATTTTTTTTATCCATTCCCTACCTCAGCACAATTTTGAGGGCAGGTGTCCTTTACAGCCCTGAGTCCTTGTGAATGGTAAGTGACCATTAGCTGTGGGTTAAAAGCTGCTCTTGCGGGAATCGGCCACAAGGCGGCAGCATTTCTCCTTTACCAAATCTGGTTACTAGGGCAACAGAGCCTTACTGGAAGTGGTGTTCTAGGTTGTAAATTAGAATGGAATGTGCGAGGAAACAGCCCTTTAATTTATGTCTCATTACTTCTTGTTGGTATTTTTAACTTAATTTTTATTTTTTATCACAGCAAACTTGATTACAATGTTTTGTTTGTTCTAGGTGTGCAAGATGTGGTTCTTTCACACATATACATATATCTGTTCTTCTTCGGATCCTTTTCCCATGTAGGTTATGACACAATGTTGAGTAGTCTTCTCTTGGTATTGCGTAGGTCTTTGGTGATTATATATTTCATATGTGTATGTATCTCTCTGTTAACCTCAATATGGTAATGTATCCAATCCTCACACCATTCCATATGGCGAACCATAAATTTTTTTAATGAATCTATGATAGTGTTTCTCTGTGGAAATATCTTTGTTTGTATCATTTTTTAGGTAACACCTATGTGTGATATGATAGGATATGTGTCTTTCGCTTTCTCACTTACTCCAAGTTGCGTGATTACTTCCAGACTCATCTATGGTGCTGCAAATGGCATTGTTTCATTTTTTCACTAGCTCATATTCCATCTGTACAGGTAGCAGCTTTCTTTGTCCACCCATCTGTCGTTGGACTTTTTGGTTACTTCCATATCTTGGCTATTGTAATACTATGCAATGCAGATTTGCGTGCCTGTGTCCTTCCAATTCTGTCTTCTTAGTTTATAGGTCCAGGAATCGGTCTGCTGGATCATATGGTAGCTCAATGTTTACCTTTTCAAGGCACCTCTATTCTGTTCTCCTTAGTGGCTCTTCCAGGTTACGTCCCACTTAAAGTGGAGCGTATGTATTTCTTCCCAGCACCTTCAGCATTTATTCTTTGTAGTTTTTGCTGATGGTTATTCTGAGTGGTGTGAGCTGATACCTCTTTGTGGTTGAATTTGCATGTGTCACATAATGCGTTGAAATTGAGCTTTAAGACATGTCCTTTTTATTTTTCCAGCTGTGATTAGAGCTTATTTCTTCGAAGTGTTTTCTTAAAGTATGTGTCACCATTTGAAATATTTTGGCCATTATCTCCCTCAAGACATTTTGAGGGCAGGTTTCATTTACAGCCCTGCAGTACTTGTTCATATGAAGTGACCGTTGGCTCAGGCTTTAAATCTGCTTTTGCAGGTAACGGCCAAAGAGCGGCAGCCTTTCTACGTTCCCCATGCTGGTACTAGGGAAACAGACCTACCGGCCAGTGGTGTTCTTCGGTTATAAATTAGAGTGCAATGTGCCCGGGTAAACCCACAAATGTTGATGTCTCCTTGCTTTTGTTTGTTTTTAAATTTAATTTATATTTATTATTAGAGTAATAGTCCATTGTGTACGTGGACCACTTCTTCTTGGTGCATTCCTCTGTTGATGGACATTTTCATGGCTTCCAAGTGCTGGCTGTGGTAAATCTTGCTGGCGTACAGGTTTGCCAGCCTGTGACTTTTTGATTCTCATTTTCTCAGGTGATAGGCCAAGCAGCGGTTGTGATTGATTGACTGGTAGCTCAATGTTTCCCTTTTCAAAGCACCTACATTGTGTTTTCATTAGTGGCTCTTTACATGCCCCCCCTTACAACCGAGGGTACGCATTTCTCCACACTCCCTTCACCATTTAATTTTTGCAGCATTTTTCCTAATGGCCATTCTGACTGCTGTGAGCTGATAGGTTTTTGTAGTATGGGTATGCATGTCATTAAAATTTTTAAAATTCATCATATTCCTACGCCTTTTTTCTTTTCTCTTAAAAGAAAAAACCGTGAGTACAATAGAGCTCTTGAAATTGTCTTCTTCGAAGGTTGCCGTCTTTTGAATTTTTTGGTCGATTTTTGACCCCAGACATTTTCTGGAGGGCTGGTGTCATTTACAGAACTGCAAGTTGGTGAAAATTTAGTGACCTTTTGCAGTGGGTTCAAAGCTGCTGTTGTGGGAAACGGCCACAAGGAGGTAGCATTTCTCCATGCCCCAATCTGGGTACTAGGGCAGCAGAGCCTTTCTGGAAGTCATTGTCCTAGGTTGTAAATTAGAATGGAATTTGCCAGGAGAAATCCCCATAAGTTTATGTCTCATTACTTCTTCTTGGTTTTTAATTTTTTTTTTAATCTGGGTAACGTTTAGAATATGGTTTGTCCTAGGTGTACACAATCTGGTTCATTTGTACATCATGCATGTCTATTAACGTACAGATCCTCTTCCCATGTAAAATATTCCAGTGTTCCATCGACCTCCCTTGTTATATGTTCGGTCTTTTTGATACATGTATATAATATGTATTTGTATATGTATAGTAACACTAATCTTCATTTCTCAATTTCCCCACCTCCTTTCCTTGTAGATGAGCATAGTTTGTTTTCTAAGCCTGTGAGTGTCTTTCTCTTTGGAAATCTGTTCATCTGTGTCAGTTATTAGATAATGCCATAAGTGATAATATAGGCTATAGGCCTTTTGCTTTCTGACCTACTTCATGTTCTGTGATTATCTCCAGGCTCATCTATGGTGCCTCAAAGAGCAGTGCTTCAATGTTTTCCATGGCTAATATTCCATTGTGTACATGGACCACTTCTTCTTGGTGCATTCCTCTGTTGATGGACATTTTCGTTGCTTCCAAGTGTTGCCTATGGTAAATATTGCTGGAGTGCAGGATTGCCAGCCTGTGATTTTTGATTTTCATTTTCTCAGGTGATAGACCCAGCAGTGGGTATGATTGATTGACTGGTATGGTAGCTCAACGTTTACCTTTTCAAGGCACCTCAATTGTGCTTTCATTAGTGGCTCTTACCACGTCCCCCTTAGAATCGAGGGTACGCATTTCTCCACAATCGTCAGCATCTATTTTTTGCAGCATTTTTTTGATGGCCATTCTGACTGGTGTGAGCTGATAGGTTTTTGTAATTTGGGTTTACGTGTCTGTAAAAATTCCTACAATTCATCATTTTTCCACGCCTTTTTCTTTTCTGTTAAAAGAAAAAAGAAAAAAAGTGTGAGTATAATATACCTCTTCAAATTTCCTTTTTGGAAGGTTGCACTCTAGAAATTTTTGGTCGATTTTCGACCTCAGTATTTTTTGGAGGGCAGGTGTCATTTACAGCACTGCAATTGGTGAATATTTAGTGACCTTTTGCAGTGGGTTTAAAGCTGCTGTTGTGGGAAACGGCCACAAGGATGCAGCATTTCTCCATTCCCAAATCTGGGTACTAGGGCAGCAGAGCCGTTCTGGAAGTCGTTTGCCTAGGTTGTAAATTTGAATGGAATGGGCCAGGAAAACCCCCCATAAGTTCATGTCTCATTACTCCTAGTTCGTGGTTTTAATTTTTTCAATTGGGGTAAAGTTAGAATGTTGCTTGTCCAAGGTATATGCACTCTGGTTCATCTACATATTCTATATACCTATTTATGTAGAGATCCTCTTCCCGTGTAAATTATTACAGAGTGTTGCGTAAACCCTCCTTGCTGTATGGTCGGTCTTTTTGATATATGTGTATAATATGTGTTTGTATACATATGGTAACGCTAATCTTCATTTATCCATTCCCCCCACCTTTCCTTTTAGATAAGCATAGTATTTTTTTTAATAAGTCTGTGATTGACTTTCTCTGTGGAAATATGTTCCTTTGTGTCAGTTATTAGATAACGCCTCTAAGTGATATCATAGGATATAGGACTTTTGCTTTCCGACTTACCTCATGTTCTGTGATTATCTCCAAGATCATCTATGGTGCCTCAAAGAGCAGTGTTTCATTGTTTTCCATGGCTAGTATTCATTGTGTACATGGACCACTTCTTCTTTACCCTTTCATCTGTTGATGGACATTTTGGTTGCTTCACTGTCCTGTCTATTGTGAATAAGGCTGCAGTGCAGCTTTGGCAGCCCGGGTCTTCTTCATTCTGGTCTTCTCAGGTGAGAGGCCCATTGGTGCGCCTGCTGGATTGAATGGTACCTCAATTTTTCCTTTTAAACGCAGCTCCTTTCTGTTCTCATTATTAGCGTTTAACCCTTTTACATCTCACCAGCAGCTAGAGGGTACACAGTTGTCTAAAACCTCTTCAGCATTTATTGTTTGTAGACTTTTTGCCAATGGTCAGTCGACTGGTGCGAGTTGAAAACTTTTTGTAGATTAGATTGCATGAGTCTACTAATTCCTGAGGTTGAGCTTTTATCCATTTTCCTTTCTTTAAAAAGAGAGTGAGTAAAACTTACCTCTTCATACTATCTTCTTGAAAATTTTGCCTGTTTTGAATTTTTTTTATCCATTCCCTACCTCAGCACAATTTTGAGGGCAGGTGTCCTTTACAGCCCTGAGTCCTTGTGAATGGTAAGTGACCATTAGCTGTGGGTTAAAAGCTGCTCTTGCGGGAATCGGCCACAAGGCGGCAGCATTTCTCCTTTACCAAATCTGGTTACTAGGGCAACAGAGCCTTACTGCAAGTGGTGTTCTAGGTTGTCAATTAGAATGGAATGTGCGAGGAAACAGCCCTTTAATTTATGTCTCATTACTTCTTGTTGGTATTTTTAACTTAATTTTTATTTTGTATCACAGCAAACTTGATTACAATGTTTTGTTTGTTCTAGGTGTGCAAGATGTGGTTCTTTCACACATATACATATATCTGTTCTTCTTCGGATCCTTTTCCCATGTAGGTTATGACACAATGTTGAGTAGTCTTCTCTTGGTATTGCGTAGGTCTTTGGTGATTATATATTTCATATGTGTATGTATCTCTCTGTTAACCTCAATATGGTAATGTATCCAATCCTCACACCATTCCATATGGCGAACCATAAGTTTTTTTAATGAATCTATGATAGTGTTTCTCTGTGGAAATATCTTTGTTTGTATCATTTTTTAGGTAACACCTATGTGTGATATGATAGGATATGTGTCTTTCGCTTTCTCACTTACTCCAAGTTGCGTGATTACTTCTAGACTCATCTATGGTGCTGCAAATGGCATTGTTTCATTTTTTCACTAGCTCATATTCCATCTGTACAGGTAGCAGCTTTCTTTGTCCACCCATCTGTCGTTGGACTTTTTGGTTACTTCCATATCTTGGCTATTGTAATACTATGCAATGCCGATTTGCGTGCCTGTGTCCTTCCAATTCTGTCTTCTTAGTTTATAGGTCCAGGAATAGGTCTGCTGGATCATATGGTAGCTCAATGTTTACCTTTTCAAGGCACCTCTAATCTGTTCTCCTTAGTGGCTCTTTCCAGGTTACGTCCCACTTAAAGTGGAGGGTATGTATTTCTTCCCAGCACCTTCAGCATTTATTTTTTGTAGTTTTTGCTGATGGTTATTCTGAGTGGTGTGAGCTGATACCTCTTTGTGGTTGAATTTGCATGTGTCACATAATGCGTTGAAATTGAGCTTTAAGACACGTCCTTTTTATTTTTCCAGCTGTGATTAGAGCTTGTTTCTTCAAAGTGTTTTCTTAAAGTATGTGTCACCATTTGAAATATTTTGGCCATTATCTCCCTCAAGACATTTTGAGGGCAGGTTTCATTTACAGCCCTGCAGTACTTGTTCATATGAAGTGACCGTTAGCTCAGGCTTTAAACCTGCTTTTGCAGGTAACGGCCAGAGAGCGGCAGCCTTTCTACGTTCCCCATGCTGGTACTAGGGAAACAGACCTACCGGCCAGTGGTGTTCTTCGGTTATAAATTAGAGTGCAATGTGCCCGGGTAAACCCAAAAATGTTGATGTCTCCTTGCTTTTGTTTGTTTTTAAATTTAATTTATATTTATTATTAGAGTAATAGTCCATTGTGTACGTGGACCACTTCTTCTTGGTGCATTCCTCTGTTGATGGACATTTTCATGGCTTCCAAGTGCTGGCTGTGGTATATCTTGCTGGCGTACAGGTTTGCCAGCCTGTGACTTTTTGATTCTCATTTTCTCAGGTGATAGGCCAAGCAGCGGTTGTGATTGATTGACTGGTAGCTCAATGTTTCCCTTTTCAAAGCACCTACATTGTGTTTTCATTAGTGGCTCTTTACATGCCCCCCCTTACAACCGAGGGTACGCATTTCTCCACACTCCCTTCACCATTTAATTTTTGCAGCATTTTTCCTAATGGCCATTCTGACTGCTGTGAGCTGATAGGTTTTTGTAGTATGGGTATGCATGTCATTAAAATTTTTAAAATTCATCATATTCCTACACCTTTTTCTTTTCTCTTAAAAGAAAAAACCGTGAGTACAATAGAGCTCTTGAAATTGTCTTCTTCGAAGGTTTCCCTCTTTTGAATTTTTTGGTCGATTTTTGACCCCAGACATTTTCTGGAGGGCTGGTGTCATTTACAGAACTGCAAGTTGGTGAAAATTTAGTGACCTTTTGCAGTGGGTTCAAAGCTGCTGTTGTGGGAAACGGCCACAAGGAGGTAGCATTTCTCCATGCCCCAATCTGGGTACTAGGGCAGCAGAGCCTTTCTGGAAGTCATTGTCCTAGGTTGTAAATTAGAATGGAATTTGCCAGGAGAAATCCCCATAAGTTTATGTCTCATTACTTCTTCTTGGTTTTTAAAATTTTTTTAATCTGGGTAAAGTTTAGAATACTGTTTTTCCTAGGTGTACACAATCTGGTTCATTTGTACATCATGTATGTCTATTAACGTACAGATCCTCTTCCCATGTAAAATATTCCAGTGTTCCTTCGACTTCCCTTGCTATATGTTCGGTCTTTTTGATACATGTATATAATATGTATTTGTATATGTATAGTAACACTAATCTTCATTTCTCAATTTCCCCCCTTCCTTTCCCTTTAGATGAGCATAGTTTGTTTTCTAAGCCTGTGAGTGTCTTTCTCTTTGGAAATCTGTTCATCTGTGTCAGTTATTAGATAATGCCATAAGTGATAATATAGGCTGTAGGCCTTTTGCTTTCCGACCTACTTCATGTTTTGTGATTATCTCCAGGCTCATCTATGGTGCCTCAAAGAGCAGTGCTTCAATGTTTTCCATGGCTAATATTCCATTGTGTACATGGACCACTTCTTCTTGGTGCATTCCTCTGTTGATGGACATTTTCGTTGCTTCCAAGTGTTGCCTATGGTAAATATTGCTGGAGTGCAGGTTTGGCAGCCTGTGATTTTTCATTTTCATTTTCTCAGGTGATAGACCCAGCAGTGGGTATGATTGATTGACTGGTATGGTAGCTCAAGGTTTACCTTTTCAAGGCACCTCAATTGTGCTTTCATTAGTGGCTCTTACCACGTCCCCCTTAGAATCGAGGGTACGCATTTCTCCACAATCACGTCAGCATCTATTGTTTGCAGCATTTTTGTTGATGGCCATTCTGACTGTTGTGAGCTGATAGGTTTTTGTAATTTGGGTTTACGTGTCTGTAAAAATTCCTACAATTCATCATTTTTCCACGCCTTTTTCTTTTCTGTTAAAAGAAAAAAAGTGTGAGTTTAATATACCTCTTCAAATTTCCTTTTTGGAAGGTTGCAGTCTAGAAATTTTTGGTCGATTTTCGACCTCAGTATTTTTTGGAGGGCAGGTGTCCTTTACAGCACTGCAATTGGTGAATATTTAGTGACCTTTTGCAGTGGGTTTAAAGCTGCTGTTGTGGGAAACGGCCACAAGGATGCAGCATTTCTCCATTCCCAAATCTGGGTACTAGGGCAGCAGAGCCGTTCTGGAAGTCGTTTGCCTAGGTTGTAAATTTGAATGGAATGGGCCAGGAAAACCCCCCATAAGTTCATGTCTCATTACTCCTAGTTCGTGGTTTTAATTTTTTCAATTGGTGTAAAGGTTAGAATGTTGCTTGTCCAAGGTGTACGCACTCTGGTTCATCTGCATATTCTATATACCTATTTATGTAGAGATCCTCCTCCCGTGTAAATTATTACAGAGTGTTGCGTAAACCCTCCTTGCTGTATGGTCGGTCTTTTTGATATATGTGTATAATATGTGTTTGTATACATATGGTAATGCTAATCTTCATTTATCCATTCCCCCCACCTTTCCTTTTAGATAAGCATAGTATTTTTTTTAATAAGTCTGTGATTGACTTTCTCTGTGGAAATATGTTTCTTTGTGTCAGTTATTAGATAACGCCTCTAAGTGATATCATAGGATATAGGACTTTTGCTTTCCGACTTACCTCATGTTCTGTGATTATCTCCAAGATCATCTATGGTGCCTCAAAGAGCAGTGTTTCATTGTTTTCCATGGCTAGTATTCATTGTGTACATGGACCACTTCTTCTTTACCCTTTCATCTGTTGATGGACATTTTGGTTGCTTCACTGTCCTGTCTATTGTGAATAAGGCTGCAGTGCAGCTTTGACAGCCCGGGTCTTCTTCATTCTGGTCTTCTCAGGTGAGAGGCCCATTGGTGCGCCTGCTGGATTGAATGGTACCTCAATTTTTCCTTTTAAACGCAGCTCCTTTCTGTTCTCATTATTAGCGTTTAACCCTTTTACATCTCACCAGCAGCTAGAGGGTACACAGTTGTCTAAAACCTCTTCAGCATTTATTGTTTGTAGACTTTTTGCCAATGGTCAGTCGACTGGTGCGAGTTGAAAACTTTTTGTAGATTAGTTTGCATGAGTCTACTAATTCCTGAGGTTGAGCTTTTATCCATTTTCCTTTCTTTAAAAAGAGAGTGAGTAAAACTTACCTCTTCATACTATCTTCTTGAAAATTTTGCCTGTTTTGAATTTTTTTTATCCATTCCCTACCTCAGCACAATTTTGAGGGCAGGTGTCCTTTACAGCCCTGAGTCCTTGTGAATGGTAAGTGACCATTAGCTGTGGGTTAAAAGCTGCTCTTGCGGGAATCGGCCACAAGGCGGCAGCATTTCTCCTTTACCAAATCTGGTTACTAGGGCAACAGAGCCTTACTGGAAGTGGTGTTCTAGGTTGTAAATTAGAATGGAATGTGCGAGGAAACAGCCCTTTAATTTATGTCTCATTACTTCTTGTTGGTATTTTTAACTTAATTTTTATTTTGTATCACAGCAAACTTGATTACAATGTTTTGTTTGTTCTAGGTGTGCAAGATGTGGTTCTTTCACACATATACATATATCTGTTCTTCTTCGGATCCTTTTCCCATGTAGGTTATGACACAATGTTGAGTAGTCTTCTCTTGGTATTGCGTAGGTCTTTGGTGATTATATATTTCATATGTGTATGTATCTCTCTGTTAACCTCAATATGGTAATGTATCCAATCCTCACACCATTCCATATGGCGAACCATAAGTTTTTTTAATGAATCTATGATAGTGTTTCTCTGTGGAAATATCTTTGTTTGTATCATTTTTTAGGTAACACCTATGTGTGATATGATAGGATATGTGTCTTTCGCTTTCTCACTTACTCCAAGTTGCGTGATTACTTCTAGACTCATCTATGGTGCTGCAAATGGCATTGTTTCATTTTTTCAC
Organism: Eschrichtius robustus; assembly: GCF_028021215.1. Classification (NCBI taxonomy): domain Eukaryota; kingdom Metazoa; phylum Chordata; class Mammalia; order Artiodactyla; family Eschrichtiidae; genus Eschrichtius; species Eschrichtius robustus. The sequence goes on along the minus strand of NC_090831.1, from coordinate 43,151,139 downwards.
TAGCTCATATTCCATCTGTACAGGTAGCAGCTTTCTTTGTCCACCCATCTGTCGTTGGACTTTTTGGTTACTTCCATATCTTGGCTATTGTAATACTATGCAATGCAGATTTGCGTGCCTGTGTCCTTCCAATTCTGTCTTCTTAGTTTATAGGTCCAGGAATAGGTCTGCTGGATCATATGGTAGCTCAATGTTTACCTTTTCAAGGCACCTCTATTCTGTTCTCCTTAGTGGCTCTTTCCAGGTTGCGTCCCACTTAAAGTGGAGGGTATGTATTTCTTCCCAGCACCTTCAGCATTTATTCTTTGTAGTTTTTGCTGATGGTTATTCTGAGTGGTGTGAGGTGATACCTCTTTGTGGTTGAATTTGCATGTGTCACATAATGCGTTGAAATTGAGCTTTAAGACATGTCCTTTTTATTTTTACAGCTGTGATTAGAGCTTATTTCTTCAAAGTGTTTTCTTAAAGTATGTGTCACCATTTGAAATATTTTGGCCATTATCTCCCTCAAGACATTTTGAGGGCAGGTTTCATTTACAGCCCTGCAGTACTTGTTCATATGAAGTGACCGTTAGCTCAGGCTTTAAACCTGCTTTTGCAGGTAACGGCCAGAGAGCGGCAGCCTTTCTACGTTCCCCATGCTGGTACTAGGGAAACAGACCTACCGGCCAGTGGTGTTCTTCGGTTACAAATTAGAGTGCAATGTGCCCGGGTAAACCCACAAATGTTGATGTCTCCTTGCTTTTGTTTGTTTTTAAATTTAATTTCTATTTATTATTAGAGTAATAGTCCATTGTGTACGTGGACCACTTCTTCTTGGTGCATTCCTCTGTTGATGGACATTTTCATGGCTTCCAAGTGCTGGCTGTGGTAAATCTTGCTGGCGTACAGGTTTGCCAGCCTGTGACTTTTTGATTCTCATTTTCTCAGGTGATAGGCCAAGCAGCGGTTGTGATTGATTGACTGGTAGCTCAATGTTTCCCTTTTCAAAGCACCTACATTGTGTTTTCATTAGTGGCTCTTTACATGCCCCCCCTTACAACCGAGGGTACGCATTTCTCCACACTCCCTTCACCATTTAATTTTTGCAGCATTTTTCCTAATGGCCATTCTGACTGCTGTGAGCTGATAGGTTTTTGTAGTATGGGTATGCATGTCATTAAAATTTTTAAAATTCATCATATTCCTACGCCTTTTTCTTTTCTCTTAAAAGAAAAAACCGTGAGTACAATAGAGCTCTTGAAATTGTCTTCTTCGAAGGTTTCCCTCTTTTGAATTTTTTGGTTGATTTTTGACCCCAGACATTTTCTGGAGGGCTGGTGTCATTTACAGAACTGCAAGTTGGTGAAAATTTAGTGAACTTTTGCAGTGGGTTCAAAGCTGCTGTTGTGGGAAACGGCCACAAAGAGGTAGCATTTCTCCATGCCCCAATCGGGGTACTAGGGCAGAAGAGCCTTTCTGGAAGTCATTGTCCTAGGTTGTAAATTAGAATGGAATTTGCCAGGAGAAATCCCCATAAGTTTATGTCTCATTACTTCTTCTTGGTTTTTAAAATTTTTTTAATCTGGGTAAAGTTTAGAATATTGTTTGTCCTAGGTGTACACAATCTGGTTCATTTATACATCATGTATGTCTATTAACATACAGATCCTCTTCCCATATAAAATATTCCAGTGTTCCGTCGACCTCCCTTGTTATATGTTCGGTCTTTTTGATACATGTATATAATATGTATTTGTATATGTATAGTAACACTAATCTTCATTTCTCATTTCCCCCCCCTCCTTTCCTTTTAGATGAGCATAGTTTGTTTTCTAAGCCTGTGAGTGTCTTTCTCTTTGGAAATCTGTTCATCTGTGTCAGTTATTAGATAATGCCATAAGTGATAATATAGGCTATAGGCCTTTTGCTTTCCGACCTACTTCATGTTCTGTGATTATCTCCAGGCTCATCTATGGTGCCTCAAAGAGCAGTGCTTCAATGTTTTCCATGGCTAATATTCCATTGTGTAAATGGACCACTTCTTCTGGTGCATTCCTCTGTTGATGGACATTTTCGTTGCTTCCAAGTGTTGCCTATGGTAAATATTGCTTGAGTGCAGGATTGCCAGCCTGTGATTTTTGATTTTCATTTTCTCAGGTGATTGACCCAGCAGTGGGTATGATTGATTGACTGGTATGGTAGCTCAAGGTTTACCTTTTCAAGGCACCTCAATTGTGCTTTCATTAGTGGCTCTTACCACGTCCCCCTTAGAATCGAGGGTACGCATTTCTCCACAATCACGTCAGCATCTATTGTTTGCAGCATTTTTGTTGATGGCCATTCTGACTGGTGTGAGCTGATAGGTTTTTGTAATTTGGGTTTACGTGTCTGTAAAAATTCCTACAATTCATCATTTTTCCACGCCTTTTTCTTTTCTGTTAAAAGAAAAAAAGTGTGAGTATAATATACCTCTTCAAATTTCCTTTTTGGAAGGTTGCAGTCTAGAAATTTTTGGTCGATTTTCGACCTCAGTATTTTTTGGAGGGCAGGTGTCATTTACAGCACTGCAATTGGTGAATATTTAGTGACCTTTTGCAGTGGGTTTAAAGCTGCTGTTGTGGGAAACGGCCACAAGGATGCAGCATTTCTCCATTCCCAAATCTGGGTACTAGGGCAGCAGAGCCGTTCTGGAAGTCGTTTGCCTAGGTTGTAAATTTGAATGGAATGGGCCAGGAAAACCCCCCATAAGTTCATGTCTCATTACTCCTAGTTCGTGGTTTTAATTTTTTCAATTGGGGTAAAGGTTAGAATGTTGCTTGTCCAAGGTGTACGCACTCTGGTTCATCTACATATGCTATATACCTATTTATGTAGAGATCCTCTTCCCGTGTAAATTATTACAGAGTGTTGCGTAAACCCTCCTTGCTGTATGGTCGGTGTTTTTGATATATGTGTATAATATGTGTTTGTATACATATGATAACGCTAATCTTCATTTATCCATTCCCCCCAACTTTCCTTTTAGATAAGCATAGTATTTTTTTTAATAAGTCTGTGATTGACTTTCTCTGTGGAAATATGTTCCTTTGTGTCAGTTATTAGATAACGCCTCTAAGTGATATCATAGGATATAGGACTTTTGCTTTCCGACTTACCTCATGTTCTGTGATTATCTCCAAGATCATCTATGGTGCCTCAAAGAGCAGTGTTTCATTGTTTTCCATGGCTAGTATTCATTGTGTACATGGACCACTTCTTCTTTATCCTTTCATCTGTTGATGGACATTTTGGTTGCTTCACTGTCCTGTCTATTGTGAATAAGGCTGCAGTGCAGCTTTGGCAGCCCGGGTCTTCTTCATTCTGGTCTTCTCAGGTGAGAGGCCCATTGGTGCGCCTGCTGGATTGAATGGTACCTCAATTTTTCCTTTTAAACGCAGCTCCTTTCTGTTCTCATTATTAGCGTTTAACCCTTTTACATCTCACCAGCAGCTAGAGGGTACACAGTTGTCTAAAACCTCTTCAGCATTTATTGTTTGTAGACTTTTTGCCAATGGTCAGTCGACTGGTGCGAGTTGAAAACTTTTTGTAGATTAGTTTGCATGAGTCTACTAATTCCTGAGGTTGAGCTTTTATCCATTTTCCTTTCTTTAAAAAGAGAGTGAGTAAAACTTACCTCTTCATACTATCTTCTTGAAAATTTTGCCTGTTTTGAATTTTTTTTATCCATTCCCTACCTCAGCACAATTTTGAGGGCAGGTGTCCTTTACAGCCCTGAGTCCTTGTGAATGGTAAGTGACCATTAGCTGTGGGTTAAAAGCTGCTCTTGCGGGAATCGGCCACAAGGCGGCAGCATTTCTCCTTTACCAAATCTGGTTACTAGGGCAACAGAGCCTTACTGCAAGTGGTGTTCTAGGTTGTCAATTAGAATGGAATGTGCGAGGAAACAGCCCTTTAATTTATTTCTCATTACTTCTTGTTGGTATTTTTAACTTAATTTTTATTTTGTATCACAGCAAACTTGATTACAATGTTTTGTTTGTTCTAGGTGTGCAAGATGTGGTTCTTTCACACATATACATATATCTGTTCTTCTTCGGATCCTTTTCCCATGTAGGTTATGACACAATGTTGAGTAGTCTTCTCTTGGTATTGCGTAGGTCTTTGGTGATTATATATTTCATATGTGTATGTATCTCTCTGTTAACCTCAATATGGTAATGTATCCAATCCTCACACCATTCCATATGGCGAACCATAAGTTTTTTTAATGAATCTATGATAGTGTTTCTCTGTGGAAATATCTTTGTTTGTATCATTTTTTAGGTAACACCTATGTGTGATATGATAGGATATGTGTCTTTCGCTTTCTCACTTACTCCAAGTTGCGTGATTACTTCTAGACTCAACTATGGTGCTGCAAATGGCATTGTTTCATTTTTTCACTAGCTCATATTCCATCTGTACAGGTAGCAGCTTTCTTTGTCCACCCATCTGTCGTTGGACTTTTTGGTTACTTCCATATCTTGGCTATTGTAATACTATGCAATGCAGATTTGCGTGCCTGTGTCCTTCCAATTCTGTCTTCTTAGTTTATAGGTCCAGGAATAGGTCTGCTGGATCATATGGTAGCTCAATGTTTACCTTTTCAAGGCACCTCTATTCTGTTCTCCTTAGTGGCTCTTTCCAGGTTGCGTCCCACTTAAAGTGGAGGGTATGTATTTCTTCCCAGCACCTTCAGCATTTATTCTTTGTAGTTTTTGCTGATGGTTATTCTGAGTGGTGTGAGGTGATACCTCATTGTGGTTGAATTTGCATGTGTCACATAATGCGTTGAAATTGAGCTTTAAGACACGTCCTTTTTATTTTTACAGCTGTGATTAGAGCTTATTTCTTCAAAGTGTTTTCTTAAAGTATGTGTCACCATTTGAAATATTTTGGCCATTATCTCCCTCAAGACATTTTGAGGGCAGGTTTCATTTACAGCCCTGCAGTACTTGTTCATATGAAGTGACCGTTAGCTCAGGCTTTAAACCTGCTTTTGCAGGTAACGGCCAGAGAGCGGCAGCCTTTCTACGTTCCCCATGCTGGTACTAGGGAAACAGACCTACCGGCCAGTGGTGTTCTTCGGTTATAAATTAGAGTGCAATGTGCCCGGGTAAACCCAAAAATGTTGATGTCTCCTTGCTTTTGTTTGTTTTTAAATTTAATTTATATTTATTATTAGAGTAATAGTCCATTGTGTACGTGGACCACTTCTTCTTGGTGCATTCCTCTGTTGATGGACATTTTCATGGCTTCCAAGTGCTGGCTGTGGTAAATCTTGCTGGCGTACAGGTTTGCCAGCCTGTGACTTTTTGATTCTCATTTTCTCAGGTGATAGGCCAAGCAGCGGTTGTGATTGATTGACTGGTAGCTCAATGTTTCCCTTTTCAAAGCACCTACATTGTGTTTTCATTAGTGGCTCTTTACATGCCCCCCCTTACAACCGAGGGTACGCATTTCTCCACACTCCCTTCACCATTTAATTTTTGCAGCATTTTTCCTAATGGCCATTCTGACTGCTGTGAGCTGATAGGTTTTTGTAGTATGGGTATGCATGTCATTAAAATTTTTAAAATTCATCATATTCCTACGCCTTTTTCTTTTCTCTTAAAAGAAAAAACCGTGAGTACAATAGAGCTCTTGAAATTGTCTTCTTCGAAGGTTTCCCTCTTTTGAATTTTTTGGTCGATTTTTGACCCCAGACATTTTCTGGAGGGCTGGTGTCATTTACAGAACTTCAAGTTGGTGAAAATTTAGTGACCTTTTGCAGTGGGTTCAAAGCTGCTGTTGTGGGAAACGGCCACAAGGAGGTAGCATTTCTCCATGCCCCAATCGGGGTACTAGGGCAGCAGAGCCTTTCTGGAAGTCATTGTCCTAGGTTGTAAATTAGAATGGAATTTGCCAGGAGAAATCCCCATAAGTTTATGTCTCATTACTTCTTCTTGGTTTTTAAAATTGTTTTTAATCTGGGTAAAGTTTAGAATATTGTTTGTCCTAGGTGTACACAATCTGGTTCATTTGTACATCATGTATGTCTATTAACGTACAGATCCTCTTCCCATATAAAATATTCCAGTGTTCCGTCGACCTCCCTTGTTATATGTTCGGTCTTTTTCATACATGTATATAATATGTATTTGTATATGTATAGTAACACTAATCTTCATTTCTCATTTCCCCCCCCTCCTTTCCTTTTAGATGAGCATAGTTTGTTTTCTAAGCCTGTGAGTGTCTTTCTCTTTGGAAATCTGTTCATCTGTGTCAGTTATTAGATAATGCCATAAGTGATAATATAGGCTATAGGCCTTTTGCTTTCCGACCTACTTCATGTTCTGTGATTATCTCCAGGCTCATCTATGGTGCCTCAAAGAGCAGTGCTTCAATGTTTTCCATGGCTAATATTCCATTGTGTACATGGACCACTTCTTCTTGGTGCATTCCTCTGTTGATGGACATTTTCGTTGCTTCCAAGTGTTGCCTATGGTAAATATTGCTTGAGGGCAGGATTGCCAGCCTGTGATTTTTGATTTTCATTTTCTCAGGTGATAGACCCAGCAGTGGGTATGATTGATTGACTGGTATGGTAGCTCAAGGTTTACCTTTTCAAGGCACCTCAATTGTGCTTTCATTAGTGGCTCTTACCACGTCCCCCTTAGAATCGAGGGTATGCATTTCTCCACAATCACGTCAGCATCTATTGTTTGCAGCATTTTTGTTGATGGCCATTCTGACTGTTGTGAGCTGATAGGTTTTTGTAATTTGGGTTTACGTGTCTGTAAAAATTCCTACAATTCATCATTTTTCCACGCCTTTTTCTTTTCTGTTAAAAGAAAAAAAGTGTGAGTATAATATACCTCTTCAAATTTCCTTTTTGGAAGGTTGCAGTCTCGAAATTTTTGGTCGATTTTCGACCTCAGTATTTTTTGGAGGGCAGGTGTCATTTACAGCACTGCAATTGGTGAATATTTAGTGACCTTTTGCAGTGGGTTTAAAGCTGCTGTTGTGGGAAACGGCCACAAGGATGCAGCATTTCTCCATTCCCAAATCTGGGTACTAGGGCAGCAGAGCCGTTCTGGAAGTCGTTTGCCTAGGTTGTAAATTTGAATGGAATGGGCCAGGAAAACCCCCCATAAGTTCATGTCTCATTACTCCTAGTTCGTGGTTTTAATTTTTTCAATTGGGGTAAAGGTTAGAATGTTGCTTGTCCAAGGTGTACGCACTCTGGTTCATCTACATATTCTATATACCTATTTATGTAGAGATCCTCTTCCCGTGTAAATTATTACAGAGTGTTGCGTAAACCCTCCTTGCTGTATGGTCGGTCTTTTTGATATATGTGTATAATATGTGTTTGTATACATATGGTAACGCTAATCTTCATTTATCCATTCCCCCCAACTTTCCTTTTAGATAAGCACAGTATTTTTTTTAATAAGTCTGTGATTGACTTTCTCTGTGGAAATATGTACATTTGTGTCAGTTATTAGATAACGCCTCTAAGTGATATCATAGGATATAGGACTTTTGCTTTCCGACTTACCTCATGTTCTGTGATTATCTCCAAGATCATCTATGGTGCCTCACAGAGCAGTGTTTCATTGTTTTCCATGGCTAGTATTCATTGTGTACATGGACCACTTCTTCTTTACCCTTTCATCTGTTGATGGACATTTTGGTTGCTTCACTGTCCTGTCTATTGTGAATAAGGCTGCAGTGCAGCTTTGGCAGCCCAGGTCTTCTTCATTCTGGTCTTCTCAGGTGAGAGGCCCATTGGTGCGCCTGCTGGATTGAATGGTACCTCAATTTTTCCTTTTAAACGCAGCTCCTTTCTGTTCTCATTATTAGCGTTTAACCCTTTTACATCTCACCAGCAGCTAGAGGGTACACAGTTGTCTAAAACCTCTTCAGCATTTATTGTTTGTAGACTTTTTGCCAATGGTCAGTCGACTGGTGCGAGTTGAAAACTTTTTGTAGATTAGTTTGCATGAGTCTACTAATTCCTGAGGTTGAGCTTTTATCCATTTTCCTTTCTTTAAAAAGAGAGTGAGTAAAACTTACCTCTTCATACTATCTTCTTGAAAATTTTGCCTGTTTTGAATTTTTTTTATCCATTCCCTACCTCAGCACAATTTTGAGGGCAGGTGTCCTTTACAGCCCTGAGTCCTTGTGAATGGTAAGTGACCATTAGCTGTGGGTTAAAAGCTGCTCTTGCGGGAATCGGCCACAAGGCGGCAGCATTTCTCCTTTACCAAATCTGGTTACTAGGGCAACAGAGCCTTACTGGAAGTGGTGTTCTAGGTTGTAAATTAGAATGGAATGTGCGAGGAAACAGCCCTTTAATTTATTTCTCATTACTTCTTGTTGGTATTTTTAACTTAATTTTTATTTTGTATCACAGCAAACTTGATTACAATGTTTTGTTTGTTCTAGGTGTGCAAGATGTGGTTCTTTCACACATATACATATATCTGTTCTTCTTCGGATCCTTTTCCCATGTAGGTTATGACACAATGTTGAGTAGTCTTCTCTTGGTATTGCGTAGGTCTTTGGTGATTATATATTTCATATGTGTATGTATCTCTCTGTTAACCTCAATATGGTAATGTATCCAATCCTCACACCATTCCATATGGCGAACCATAAGTTTTTTTAATGAATCTATGATAGTGTTTCTCTGTGGAAATATCTTTGTTTGTATCATTTTTTAGGTAACACCTATGTGTGATATGATAGGATATGTGTCTTTCGCTTTCTCACTTACTCCAAGTTGCGTGATTACTTCTAGACTCATCTATGGTGCTGCAAATGGCATTGTTTCATTTTTTCACTAGCTCATATTCCATCTGTACAGGTAGCAGCTTTCTTTGTCCACCCATCTGTCGTTGGACTTTTTGGTTACTTCCATATCTTGGCTATTGTAATACTATGCAATGCAGATTTGCGTGCCTGTGTCCTTCCAATTCTGTCTTCTTAGTTTATAGGTCCAGGAATAGGTCTGCTGGATCATATGGTAGCTCAATGTTTACCTTTTCAAGGCACCTCTATTCTGTTCTCCTTAGTGGCTCTTTCCAGGTTGCGTCCCACTTAAAGTGGAGGGTATGTATTTCTTCCCAGCACCTTCAGCATTTATTCTTTGTAGTTTTTGCTGATGGTTATTCTGAGTGGTGTGAGGTGATACCTCTTTGTGGTTGAATTTGCATGTGTCACATAATGCGTTGAAATTGAGCTTTAAGACACGTCCTTTTTATTTTTCCAGCTGTGATTAGAGCTTATTTCTTCAAAGTGTTTTCTTAAAGTATGTGTCACCATTTGAAATATTTTGGCCATTATCTCCCTCAAGACATTTTGAGGGCAGGTTTCATTTACAGCCCTGCAGTACTTGTTCATATGAAGTGACCGTTAGCTCAGGCTTTAAACCTGCTTTTGCAAGTAACGGCCAGCGAGCGGCAGCCTTTCTACGTTCCCCATGCTGGTACTAGGGAAACAGACCTACCGGCCAGTGGTGTTCTTCGGTTATAAATTAGAGTGCAATGTGCCCGGGTAAACCCACAAATGTTGATGTCTCCTTGCTTTTGTTTGTTTTTAAATTTAATTTCTATTTATTATTAGAGTAATAGTCCATTGTGTACGTGGACCACTTCTTCTTGGTGCATTCCTCTGTTGATGGACATTTTCATGGCTTCCAAGTGCTGGCTGTGGTAAATCTTGCTGGCGTACAGGTTTGCCAGCCTGTGACTTTTTGATTCTCATTTTCTCAGGTGATAGGCCAAGCAGCGGTTGTGATTGATTGACTGGTAGCTCAATGTTTCCCTTTTCAAAGCACCTACATTGTGTTTTCATTAGTGGCTCTTTACATGCCCCCCCTTACAACCGAGGGTACGCATTTCTCCACACTCCCTTCACCATTTAATTTTTGCAGCATTTTTCCTAATGGCCATTCTGACTGCTGTGAGCTGATAGGTTTTTGTAGTATGGGTATGCATGTCATTAAAATTTTTAAAATTCATCATATTCCTACGCCTTTTTCTTTTCTCTTAAAAGAAAAAACCGTGAGTACAATAGAGCTCTTGAAATTGTCTTCTTCGAAGGTTGCCCTCTTTTGAATTTTTTGGTCGATTTTTGACCCCAGACATTTTCTGGAGGGCTGGTGTCATTTACAGAACTGCAAGTTGGTGAAAATTTAGTGACCTTTTGCAGTGGGTTCAAAGCTGCTGTTGTGGGAAACGGCCACAAGGAGGTAGCATTTCTCCATGCCCCAATCGGGGTACTAGGGCAGCAGAGCCTTTCTGGAAGTCATTGTCCTAGGTTGTAAATTAGAATGGAATTTGCCAGGAGAAATCCCCATAAGTTTATGTCTCATTACTTCTTCTTGGTTTTTAAAATTTTTTTTAATCTGGGTAAAGTTTAGAATATTGTTTGTCCTAGGTGTACACAATCTGGTTCATTTGTACATCATGTATGTCTATTAACGTACAGATCCTCTTCCCATATAAAATATTCCAGTGTTCCGTCGACCTCCCTTGTTATATGTTCGGTCTTTTTGATACATGTATATAATATGTATTTGTATATGTATAGTAACACTAATCTTCATTTCTCATTTCCCCCCCCTCCTTTCCTTTTAGATGAGCATAGTTTGTTTTCTAAGCCTGTGAGTGTCTTTCTCTTTGGAAATCTGTTCATCTGTGTCAGTTATTAGATAATGCCATAAGTGATAATATAGGCTATAGGCCTTTTGCTTTCCGACCTACTTCATGTTCTGTGATTATCTCCAGGCTCATCTATGGTGCCTCAAAGAGCAGTGCTTCAATGTTTTCCATGGCTAATATTCCATTGTGTACATGGACCACTTCTTCTCGGTGCATTCCTCTGTTGATGGACATTTTCGTTGCTTCCAAGTGTTGCCTATGGTAAATATTGCTTGAGTGCAGGATTGCCAGCCTGTGATTTTTGATTTTCATTTTCTCAGGTGATAGACCCAGCAGTGGGTATGATTGATTGACTGGTATGGTAGCTCAAGGTTTACCTTTTCAAGGCACCTCAATTGTGCTTTCATTAGTGGCTCTTACCACGTCCCCCTTAGAATCGAGGGTACGCATTTCTCCACAATCACGTCAGCATCTATTGTTTGCAGCATTTTTGTTGATGGCCATTCTGACTGTTGTGAGCTGATAGGTTTTTGTAATTTGGGTTTACGTGTCTGTAAAAATTCCTACAATTCATCATTTTTCCACGCCTTAATCTTTTCTGTTAAAAGAAAAAAAGTGTGAGTATAATATACCTCTTCAAATTTCCTTTTTGGAAGGTTGCACTCTAGAAATTTTTGGGCGATTTTCGACCTCAGTATTTTTTGGAGGGCAGGTGTCATTTACAGCACTGCAATTGGTGAATATTTAGTGACCTTTTGCAGTGGGTTTAAAGCTGCTGTTGTGGGAAACGGCCACAAGGATGCAGCATTTCTCCATTCCCAAATCTGGGTACTAGGGCAGCAGAGCCGTTCTGGAAGTCGTTTGCCTAGGTTGTAAATTTGAATGGAATGGGCCAGGAAAACCCCCCATAAGTTCATGTCTCATTACTCCTAGTTCGTGGTTTTAATTTTTTCAATTGGGGTAAAGGTTAGAATGTTGCTTGTCCAAGGTGTACGCACTCTGGTTCATCTACATATTCTATATACCTATTTATGTAGAGATCCTCTTCCCGTGTAAATTATTACAGAGTGTTGCGTAAACCCTCCTTGCTGTATGGTCGGTCTTTTTGATATATGTGTATAATATGTGTTTGTATACATATGGTAACGCTAATCTTCATTTATCCTTTCCCCCCAACTTTCCTTTTAGATAAGCATAGTATTTTTTTTAATAAGTCTGTGATTGACTTTCTCTGTGGAAATATGTTCCTTTGTGTCAGTTATTAGATAACGCCTCTAAGTGATATCATAGGATATAGGACTTTTGCTTTCCGACTTACCTCATGTTCTGTGATTATCTCCAAGATCATCTATGGTGCCTCAAAGAGCAGTGTTTCATTGTTTTCCATGGCTAGTATTCATTGTGTACATGGACCACTTCTTCTTTACCCTTTCATCTGTTGATGGACATTTTGGTTGCTTCACTGTCCTGTCTACTGTGAATAAGGCTGCAGTGCAGCTTTGGCAGCCCAGGTCTTCTTCATTCTGGTCTTCTCAGGTGAGAGGCCCATTGGTGCGCCTGCTGGATTGAATGGTACCTCAATTTTTCCTTTAAACGCAGCTCCTTTCTGTTCTCATTATTAGCGTTTAACCCTTTTACATCTCACCAGCAGCTAGAGGGTACACAGTTGTCTAAAACCTCTTCAGCATTTATTGTTTGTAGACTTTTTGCCAATGGTCAGTCGACTGGTGCGAGTTGAAAACTTTTTGTAGATTAGTTTGCATGAGTCTACTAATTCCTGAGGTTGAGCTTTTATCCATTTTCCTTTCTTTAAAAAGAGAGTGAGTAAAACTTACCTCTTCATACTATCTTCTTGAAAATTTTGCCTGTTTTGAATTTTTTTTATCCATTCCCTACCTCAGCACAATTTTGAGGGCAGGTGTCCTTTACAGCCCTGAGTCCTTGTGAATGGTAAGTGACCATTAGCTGTGGGTTAAAAGCTGCTCTTGCGGGAATCGGCCACAAGGCGGCAGCATTTCTCCTTTACAAAATCTAGTTACTAGGGCAACAGAGCCTTACTGGAAGTGGTGTTCTAGGTTGTAAATTAGAATGGAATGTGCGAGGAAACAGCCCTTTAATTTATGTCTCATTACTTCTTGTTGGTATTTTTAACTTAATTTTTATTTTTTATCACAGCAAACTTGATTACAATGTTTTGTTTGTTCTAGGTGTGCAAGATGTGGTTCTTTCACACATATACATATATCTGTTCTTCTTCGGATCCTTTTCCCATGTAGGTTATGACACAATGTTGAGTAGTCTTCTCTTGGTATTGCGTAGGTCTTTGGTGATTATATATTTCATATGTGTATGTATCTCTCTTTTAACCTCAATATGGTAATGTATCCAATCCTCACACCATTCCATATGGCGAACCATAAGTTTTTTTAATGAATCTATGATAGTGTTTCTCTGTGGAAATATCTTTGTTTGTATCATTTTTTAGGTAACACCTATGTGTGATATGATAGGATATGTGTCTTTCGCTTTCTCACTTACTCCAAGTTGCGTGATTACTTCTAGACTCATCTATGGTGCTGCAAATGGCATTGTTTCATTTTTTCACTAGCTCATATTCCATCTGTACAGGTAGCAGCTTTCTTTGTCCACCCATCTGTCGTTGGACTTTTTGGTTACTTCCATATCTTGGCTATTGTAATACTATGCAATGCAGATTTGCGTGCCTGTGTCCTTCCAATTCTGTCTTCTTAGTTTATAGGTCCAGGAATAGGTCTGCTGGATCATATGGTAGCTCAATGTTTACCTTTTCAAGGCACCTCTATTCTGTTCTCCTTAGTGGCTCTTTCCAGGTTGCGTCCCACTTAAAGTGGAGGGTATGTATTTCTTCCCAGCACCTTCAGCATTTATTCTTTGTAGTTTTTGCTGATGGTTATTCTGAGTGGTGTGAGGTGATACCTCTTTGTGGTTGAATTTGCATGTGTCACATAATGCGTTGAAATTGAGCTTTAAGACACGTCCTTTTTATTTTTACAGCTGTGATTAGAGCTTATTTCTTCAAAGTGTTTTCTTAAAGTATGTGTCACCATTTGAAATATTTTGGCCATTATCTCCCTCAAGACATTTTGAGGGCAGGTTTCATTTACAGCCCTGCAGTACTTGTTCATATGAAGTGACCGTTAGCTCAGGCTTTAAACCTGCTTTTGCAGGTAACGGCCAGAGAGCGGCAGCCTTTCTACGTTCCCCATGCTGGTACTAGGGAAACAGACCTACCGGCCAGTGGTGTTCTTCGGTTATAAATTAGAGTGCAATGTGCCCGGGTAAACCCACAAATGTTGATGTCTCCTTGCTTTTGTTTGTTTTTAAATTTAATTTCTATTTATTATTAGAGTAATAGTCCATTGTGTACGTGGACCACTTCTTCTTGGTGCATTCCTCTGTTGATGGACATTTTCATGGCTTCCAAGTGCTGGCTGTGGTAAATCTTGCTGGCGTACAGGTTTGCCAGCCTGTGACTTTTTGATTCTCATTTTCTCAGGTGATAGGCCAAGCAGCGGTTGTGATTGATTGACTGGTAGCTCAATGTTTCCCTTTTCAAAGCACCTACATTGTGTTTTCATTAGTGGCTCTTTACATGCCCCCCCTTACAACCGAGGGTACGCATTTCTCCACACTCCCTTCACCATTTAATTTTTGCAGCATTTTTCCTAATGGCCATTCTGACTGCTGTGAGCTGATAGGTTTTTGTAGTATGGGTATGCATGTCATTAAAATTTTTAAAATTCATCATATTCCTACGCCTTTTTCTTTTCTCTTAAAAGAAAAAACCGTGAGTACAATAGAGCTCTTGAAATTGTCTTCTTCGAAGGTTGCCCTCTTTTGAATTTTTTGGTCGATTTTTGACCCCAGACATTTTCTGGAGGGCTGGTGTCATTTACAGAAGTGCAAGTTGGTGAAAATTTAGTGACCTTTTGCAGTGGGTTCAAAGCTGCTGTTGTGGGAAACGGCCACAAGGAGGTAGCATTTCTCCATGCCCCAATCGGGGTACTAGGGCAGCAGAGCCTTTCTGGAAGTCATTGTCCTAGGTTGTAAATTAGAATGGAATTTGCCAGGAGAAATCCCCATAAGTTTATGTCTCATTACTTCTTCTTGGTTTTTAAAATTTTTTTTAATCTGGGTAAAGTTTAGAATATTGTTTGTCTTAGGTGTACACAATCTGCTTCATTTGTACATCATGTATGTCTATTAACGTACAGATCCTCTTCCCATATAAAATATTCCAGTGTTCCGTCGACCTCCCTTGTTATATGTTCGGTCTTTTTGATACATGTATATAATATGTATTTGTATATGTATAGTAACACTAATCTTCATTTCTCATTTCCCCCCCCTCCTTTCCTTTTAGATGAGCATAGTTTGTTTTCTAAGCCTGTGAGTGTCTTTCTCTTTGGAAATCTGTTCATCTGTGTCAGTTATTAGATAATGCCATAAGTGATAATATAGGCTATAGTCCTTTTGCTTTCCGACCTACTTCATGTTCTGTGATTATCTCCAGGCTCATCTATGGTGCCTCAAAGAGCAGTGCTTCAATGTTTTCCATGGCTAATATTCCATTGTGTACATGGACCACTTCTTCTCGGTGCATTCCTCTGTTGATGGACATTTTCGTTGCTTCCAAGTGTTGCCTATGGTAAATATTGCTTGAGTGCAGGATTGCCAGCCTGTGATTTTTGATTTTCATTTTCTCAGGTGATAGACCCAGCAGTGGGTATGATTGATTGACTGGTATGGTAGCTCAAGGTTTACCTTTTCAAGGCACCTCAATTGTGCTTTCATTAGTGGCTCTTACCACGTCCCCCTTAGAATCGAGGGTACGCATTTCTCCACAATCACGTCAGCATCTATTGTTTGCAGCATTTTTGTTGATGGCCATTCTGACTGTTGTGAGCTGATAGGTTTTTGTAATTTGGGTTTACGTGTCTGTAAAAATTCCTACAATTCATCATTTTTCCACGCCTTTTTCTTTTCTGTTAAAAGAAAAAAAGTGTGAGTATAATATACCTCTTCAAATTTCCTTTTTGGAAGGTTGCACTCTAGAAATTTTTGGGCGATTTTCGACCTCAGTATTTTTTGGAGGGCAGGTGTCATTTACAGCACTGCAATTGGTGAATATTTAGTGACCTTTTGCAGTGGGTTTAAAGCTGCTGTTGTGGGAAACGGCCACAAGGATGCAGCATTTCTCCATTCCCAAATCTGGGTACTAGGGCAGCAGAGCCGTTCTGGAAGTCGTTTGCCTAGGTTGTAAATTTGAATGGAATGGGCCAGGAAAACCCCCCATAAGTTCATGTCTCATTACTCCTAGTTCGTGGTTTTAATTTTTTCAATTGGGGTAAAGGTTAGAATGTTGCTTGTCCAAGGTGTACGCACTCTGGTTCATCTACATATTCTATATACCTATTTATGTAGAGATCCTCTTCCCGTGTAAATTATTACAGAGTGTTGCGTAAACCCTCCTTGCTGTATGGTCGGTCTTTTTGATATATGTGTATAATATGTGTTTGTATACATATGGTAACGCTAATCTTCATTTATCCTTTCCCCCCAACTTTCCTTTTAGATAAGCATAGTATTTTTTTTAATAAGTCTGTGATTGACTTTCTCTGTGGAAATATGTTCCTTTGTGTCAGTTATTAGATAACGCCTCTAAGTGATATCATAGGATATAGGACTTTTGCTTTCCGACTTACCTCATGTTCTGTGATTATCTCCAAGATCATCTATGGTGCCTCAAAGAGCAGTGTTTCATTGTTTTCCATGGCTAGTATTCATTGTGTACATGGACCACTTCTTCTTTACCCTTTCATCTGTTGATGGACATTTTGGTTGCTTCACTGTCCTGTCTATTGTGAATAAGGCTGCAGTGCAGCTTTGGCAGCCCGGGTCTTCTTCATTCTGGTCTTCTCAGGTGAGAGGCCCATTGGTGCGCCTGCTGGATTGAATGGTACCTCAATTTTTCCTTTTAAACGCAGCTCCTTTCTGTTCTCATTATTAGTGTTTAACCCTTTTACATCTCACCAGCAGCTAGAGGGTACACAGTTGTCTAAAACCTCTTCAGCATTTATTGTTTGTAGACTTTTTGCCAATGGTCAGTCGACTGGTGCGAGTTGAAAACTTTTTGTAGATTAGTTTGCATGAGTCTACTAATTCCTGAGGTTGAGCTTTTATCCATTTTCCTTTCTTTAAAAAGAGAGTGAGTAAAACTTACCTCTTCATACTATCTTCTTGAAAATTTTGCCTGTTTTGAATTTTTTTATCCATTCCCTACCTCAGCACAATTTTGAGGGCAGGTGTCCTTTACAGCCCTGAGTCCTTGTGAATGGTAAGTGACCATTAGCTGTGGGTTAAAAGCTGCTCTTGCGGGAATCGGCCACAAGGCGGCAGCATTTCTCCTTTACAAAATCTGGTTACTAGGGCAACAGAGCCTTACTGGAAGTGGTGTTCTAGGTTGTAAATTAGAATGGAATGTGCGAGGAAACAGCCCTTTAATTTATGTCTCATTACTTCTTGTTGGTATTTTTAACTTAATTTTTATTTTTTATCACAGCAAACTTGATTACAATGTTTTGTTTGTTCTAGGTGTGCAAGATGTGGTTCTTTCACACATATACATATATCTGTTCTTCTTCGGATCCTTTTCCCATGTAGGTTATGACACAATGTTGAGTAGTCTTCTCTTGGTATTGCGTAGGTCTTTGGTGATTATATATTTCATATGTGTATGTATCTCTCTTTTAACCTCAATATGGTAATGTATCCAATCCTCACACCATTCCATATGGCGAACCATAAGTTTTTTTAATGAATCTATGATAGTGTTTCTCTGTGGAAATATCTTTGTTTGTATCATTTTTTAGGTAACACCTATGTGTGATATGATAGGATATGTGTCTTTCGCTTTCTCACTTACTCCAAGTTGCGTGATTACTTCTAGACTCATCTATGGTGCTGCAAATGGCATTGTTTCATTTTTTCACTAGCTCATATTCCATCTGTACAGGTAGCAGCTTTCTTTGTCCACCCATCTGTCGTTGGACTTTTTGGTTACTTCCATATCTTGGCTATTGTAATACTATGCAATGCAGATTTGCGTGCCTGTGTCCTTCCAATTCTGTCTTCTTAGTTTATAGGTCCAGGAATAGGTCTGCTGGATCATATGGTAGCTCAATGTTTACCTTTTCAAGGCACCTCTATTCTGTTCTCCTTAGTGGCTCTTTCCAGGTTGCGTCCCACTTAAAGTGGAGGGTATGTATTTCTTCCCAGCACCTTCAGCATTTATTCTTTGTAGTTTTTGCTGATGGTTATTCTGAGTGGTGTGAGGTGATACCTCTTTGTGGTTGAATTTGCATGTGTCACATAATGCGTTGAAATTGAGCTTTAAGACACGTCCTTTTTATTTTTACAGCTGTGATTAGAGCTTATTTCTTCAAAGTGTTTTCTTAAAGTATGTGTCACCATTTGAAATATTTTGGCCATTATCTCCCTCAAGACATTTTGAGGGCAGGTTTCATTTACAGCCCTGCAGTACTTGTTCATATGAAGTGACCGTTAGCTCAGGCTTTAAACCTGCTTTTGCAGGTAACGGCCAGAGAGCGGCAGCCTTTCTACGTTCCCCATGCTGGTACTAGGGAAACAGACCTACCGGCCAGTGGTGTTCTTCGGTTATAAATTAGAGTGCAATGTGCCCGGGTAAACCCACAAATGTTGATGTCTCCTTGCTTTTGTTTGTTTTTAAATTTAATTTCTATTTATTATTAGAGTAATAGTCCATTGTGTACGTGGACCACTTCTTCTTGGTGCATTCCTCTGTTGATGGACATTTTCATGGCTTCCAAGTGCTGGCTGTGGTAAATCTTGCTGGCGTACAGGTTTGCCAGCCTGTGACTTTTTGATTCTCATTTTCTCAGGTGATAGGCCAAGCAGCGGTTGTGATTGATTGACTGGTAGCTCAATGTTTCCCTTTTCAAAGCACCTACATTGTGTTTTCATTAGTGGCTCTTTACATGCCCCCCCTTACAACCGAGGGTACGCATTTCTCCACACTCCCTTCACCATTTAATTTTTGCAGCATTTTTCCTAATGGCCATTCTGACTGCTGTGAGCTGATAGGTTTTTGTAGTATGGGTATGCATGTCATTAAAATTTTTAAAATTCATCATATTCCTACGCCTTTTTCTTTTCTCTTAAAAGAAAAAACCGTGAGTACAATAGAGCTCTTGAAATTGTCTTCTTCGAAGGTTGCCCTCTTTTGAATTTTTTGGTCGATTTTTGACCCCAGACATTTTCTGGAGGGCTGGTGTCATTTACAGAAGTGCAAGTTGGTGAAAATTTAGTGACCTTTTGCAGTGGGTTCAAAGCTGCTGTTGTGGGAAACGGCCACAAGGAGGTAGCATTTCTCCATGCCCCAATCGGGGTACTAGGGCAGCAGAGCCTTTCTGGAAGTCATTGTCCTAGGTTGTAAATTAGAATGGAATTTGCCAGGAGAAATCCCCATAAGTTTATGTCTCATTACTTCTTCTTGGTTTTTAAAATTTTTTTTAATCTGGGTAAAGTTTAGAATATTGTTTGTCTTAGGTGTACACAATCTGCTTCATTTGTACATCATGTATGTCTATTAACGTACAGATCCTCTTCCCATATAAAATATTCCAGTGTTCCGTCGACCTCCCTTGTTATATGTTCGGTCTTTTTGATACATGTATATAATATGTATTTGTATATGTATAGTAACACTAATCTTCATATCTCATTTCCCCCCCCTCCTTTCCTTTTAGATGAGCATAGTTTGTTTTCTAAGCCTGTGAGTGTCTTTCTCTTTGGAAATCTGTTCATCTGTGTCAGTTATTAGATAATGCCATAAGTGA
This sequence comes from Eschrichtius robustus, assembly GCF_028021215.1. Taxonomy (NCBI): domain Eukaryota; kingdom Metazoa; phylum Chordata; class Mammalia; order Artiodactyla; family Eschrichtiidae; genus Eschrichtius; species Eschrichtius robustus. Next base: position 43,131,548 of record NC_090831.1, on the reverse strand, counting down.
TAATATAGGCTATAGGCCTTTTGCTTTCCGACCTACTTCATGTTCTGTGATTATCTCCAGGCTCATCTATGGTGCCTCAAAGAGCAGTGCTTCAATGTTTTCCATGGCTAATATTCCATTGTGTACATGGACCACTTCTTCTCGGTGCATTCCTCTGTTGATGGACATTTTCGTTGCTTCCAAGTGTTGCCTATGGTAAATATTGCTTGAGTGCAGGATTGCCAGCCTGTGATTTTTGATTTTCATTTTCTCAGGTGATAGACCCAGCAGTGGGTATGATTGATTGACTGGTATGGTAGCTCAAGGTTTACCTTTTCAAGGCACCTCAATTGTGCTTTCATTAGTGGCTCTTACCACGTCCCCCTTAGAATCGAGGGTACGCATTTCTCCACAATCACGTCAGCATCTATTGTTTGCAGCATTTTTGTTGATGGCCATTCTGACTGTTGTGAGCTGATAGGTTTTTGTAATTTGGGTTTACGTGTCTGTAAAAATTCCTACAATTCATCATTTTTCCACGCCTTTTTCTTTTCTGTTAAAAGAAAAAAAGTGTGAGTATAATATACCTCTTCAAATTTCCTTTTTGGAAGGTTGCACTCTAGAAATTTTTGGTCGATTTTCGACCTCAGTATTTTTTGGAGGGCAGGTGTCATTTACAGCACTGCAATTGGTGAATATTTAGTGACCTTTTGCAGTGGGTTTAAAGCTTCTGTTGTGGGAAACGGCCACAAGGATGCAGCATTTCTCCATTCCCAAATCTGGGTACTAGGGCAGCAGAGCCGTTCTGGAAGTCGTTTGCCTAGGTTGTAAATTTGAATGGAATGGGCCAGGAAAACCCCCCATAAGTTCATGTCTCATTACTCCTAGTTCGTGGTTTTAATTTTTTCAATTGGGGTAAAGGTTAGAATGTTGCTTGTCCAAGGTGTACGCACTCTGGTTCATCTACATATTCTATATACCTATTTATGTAGAGATCCTCTTCCCGTGTAAATTATTACAGAGTGTTGCGTAAACCCTCCTTGCTGTATGGTCGGTCTTTTTGATATATGTGTATAATATGTGTTTGTATACATATGGTAACGCTAATCTTCATTTATCCATTCCCCCCAACTTTCCTTTTAGATAAGCATAGTATTTTTTTTAATAAGTCTGTGATTGACTTTCTCTGTGGAAATATGTTCATTTGTGTCAGTTATTAGATAACGCCTCTAAGTGATATCATAGGATATAGGACTTTTGCTTTCCGACTTACCTCATGTTCTGTGATTATCTCCAAGATCATCTATGGTGCCTCAAAGAGCAGTGTTTCATTGTTTTCCATGGCTAGTATTCATTGTGTACATGGACCACTTCTTCTTTACCCTTTCATCTGTTGATGGACATTTTGGTTGCTTCACTGTCCTGTCTATTGTGAATAAGGCTGCAGTGCAGCTTTGGCAGCCCAGGTCTTCTTCATTCTGGTCTTCTCAGGTGAGAGGCCCATTGGTGCGCCTGCTGGATTGAATGGTACCTCAATTTTTCCTTTTAAACGCAGCTCCTTTCTGTTCTCATTATTAGCGTTTAACCCTTTTACATCTCACCAGCAGCTAGAGGGTACACAGTTGTCTAAAACCTCTTCAGCATTTATTGTTTGTAGACTTTTTGCCAATGGTCAGTCGACTGGTGCGAGTTGAAAACTTTTTGTAGATTAGTTTGCATGAGTCTACTAATTCCTGAGGTTGAGCTTTTATCCATTTTCCTTTCTTTAAAAAGAGAGTGAGTAAAACTTACCTCTTCATACTATCTTCTTGAAAATTTTGCCTGTTTTGAATTTTTTTTATCCATTCCCTACCTCAGCACAATTTTGAGGGCAGGTGTCCTTTACAGCCCTGAGTCCTTGTGAATGGTAAGTGACCATTAGCTGTGGGTTAAAAGCTGCTCTTGCGGGAATCGGCCACAAGGCGGCAGCATTTCTCCTTTACCAAATCTGGTTACTAGGGCAACAGAGCCTTACTGGAAGTTGTGTTCTAGGTTGTAAATTAGAATGGAATGTGCGAGGAAACAGCCCTTTAATTTATGTCTCATTACTTCTTGTTGGTATTTTTAACTTAATTTTTATTTTTTATCACAGCAAACTTGATTACAATGTTTTGTTTGTTCTAGGTGTGCAAGATGTGGTTCTTTCACACATATACATATATCTGTTCTTCTTCGGATCCTTTTCCCATGTAGGTTATGACACAATGTTGAGTAGTCTTCTCTTGGTATTGCGTAGGTCTTTGGTGATTATATATTTCATATGTGTATGTATCACTCTGTTAACCTCAATATGGTAATGTATCCAATCCTCACACCATTCCATATGGCGAACCATAAGTTTTTTTAATGAATCTATGATAGTGTTTCTCTGTGGAAATATCTTTGTTTGTATCATTTTTTAGGTAACACCTATGTGTGATATGATAGGATATGTGTCTTTCGCTTTCTCACTTACTCCAAGTTGCGTGATTACTTCTAGACTCATCTATGGTGCTGCAAATGGCATTGTTTCATTTTTTCACTAGCTCATATTCCATCTGTACAGGTAGCAGCTTTCTTTGTCCACCCATCTGTCGTTGGACTTTTTGGTTACTTCCATATCTTGGCTATTGTAATACTATGCAATGCAGATTTGCGTGCCTGTGTCCTTCCAATTCTGTCTTCTTAGTTTATAGGTCCAGGAATAGGTCTGCTGGATCATATGGTAGCTCAATGTTTACCTTTTCAAGGCACCTCTATTCTGTTCTCCTTAGTGGCTCTTTCCAGGTTGCGTCCCACTTAAAGTGGAGGGTATGTATTTCTTCCGAGCACCTTCAGCATTTATTCTTTGTAGTTTTTGCTGATGGTTATTCTGAGTGGTGTGAGGTGATACCTCTTTGTGGTTGAATTTGCATGTGTCACATAATGCGTTGAAATTGAGCTTTAAGACACGTCCTTTTTATTTTTACAGCTGTGATTAGAGCTTATTTCTTCAAAGTGTTTTCTTAAAGTATGTGTCACCATTTGAAATATTTTGGCCATTATCTCCCTCAAGACATTTTGAGGGCAGGTTTCATTTACAGCCCTGCAGTACTTGTTCATATGAAGTGACCGTTAGCTCAGGCTTTAAACCTGCTTTTGCAGGTAACGGCCAGAGAGCGGCAGCCTTTCTACGTTCCCCATGCTGGTACTAGGGAAACAGACCTACCGGCCAGTGGTGTTCTTCGGTTATAAATTAGAGTGCAATGTGCCCGGGTAAACCCACAAATGTTGATGTCTCCTTGCTTTTGTTTGTTTTTAAATTTAATTTCTATTTATTATTAGAGTAATAGTCCATTGTGTACGTGGACCACTTCTTCTTGGTGCATTCCTCTGTTGATGGACATTTTCATGGCTTCCAAGTGCTGGCTATGGTAAATCTTGCTGGCGTACAGGTTTGCCAGCCTGTGACTTTTTGATTCTCATTTTCTCAGGTGATAGGCCAAGCAGCGGTTGTGATTGATTGACTGGTAGCTCAATGTTTCCCTTTTCAAAGCACCTACATTGTGTTTTCATTAGTGGCTCTTTACATGCCCCCCCTTACAACCGAGGGTACGCATTTCTCCACACTCCCTTCACCATTTAATTTTTGCAGCATTTTTCCTAATGGCCATTCTGACTGCTGTGAGCTGATAGGTTTTTGTAGTATGGGTATGCATGTCATTAAAATTTTTAAAATTCATCATATTCCTACGCCTTTTTCTTTTCTCTTAAAAGAAAAAACCGTGAGTACAATAGAGCTCTTGAAATTGTCTTCTTCGAAGGTTGCCCTCTTTTGAATTTTTTGGTCGATTTTTGACCCCAGACATTTTCTGGAGGGCTGGTGTCATTTACAGAAGTGCAAGTTGGTGAAAATTTAGTGACCTTTTGCAGTGGGTTCAAAGCTGCTGTTGTGGGAAACGGCCACAAGGAGGTAGCATTTCTCCATGCCCCAATCGGGGTACTAGGGCAGCAGAGCCTTTCTGGAAGTCATTGTCCTAGGTTGTAAATTAGAATGGAATTTGCCAGGAGAAATCCCCATAAGTTTATGTCTCATTACTTCTTCTTGGTTTTTAAAATTTTTTTTTAATCTGGGTAAAGTTTAGAATATTGTTTGTCTTAGGTGTACACAATCTGCTTCATTTGTACATCATGTATGTCTATTAACGTACAGATCCTCTTCCCATATAAAATATTCCAGTGTTCCGTCGACCTCCCTTGTTATATGTTCGGTCTTTTTGATACATGTATATAATATGTATTTGTATATGTATAGTAACACTAATCTTCATTTCTCATTTCCCCCCCCTCCTTTCCTTTTAGATGAGCATAGTTTGTTTTCTAAGCCTGTGAGTGTCTTTCTCTTTGGAAATCTGTTCATCTGTGTCAGTTATTAGATAATGCCATAAGTGATAATATAGGCTATAGGCCTTTTGCTTTCCGACCTACTTCATGTTCTGTGATTATCTCCAGGCTCATCTATGGTGCCTCAAAGAGCAGTGCTTCAATGTTTTCCATGGCTAATATTCCATTGTGTACATGGACCACTTCTTCTCGGTGCATTCCTCTGTTGATGGACATTTTCGTTGCTTCCAAGTGTTGCCTATGGTAAATATTGCTTGAGTGCAGGATTGCCAGCCTGTGATTTTTGATTTTCATTTTCTCAGGTGATAGACCCAGCAGTGGGTATGATTGATTGACTGGTATGGTAGCTCAAGGTTTACCTTTTCAAGGCACCTCAATTGTGCTTTCATTAGTGGCTCTTACCACGTCCCCCTTAGAATCGAGGGTACGCATTTCTCCACAATCACGTCAGCATCTATTGTTTGCAGCATTTTTGTTGATGGCCATTCTGACTGTTGTGAGCTGATAGGTTTTTGTAATTTGGGTTTACGTGTCTGTAAAAATTCCTACAATTCATCATTTTTCCACGCCTTTTTCTTTTCTGTTAAAAGAAAAAAAGTGTGAGTATAATATACCTCTTCAAATTTCCTTTTTGGAAGGTTGCACTCTAGAAATTTTTGGGCGATTTTCGACCTCAGTATTTTTTGGAGGGCAGGTGTCATTTACAGCACTGCAATTGGTGAATATTTAGTGACCTTTTGCAGTGGGTTTAAAGCTGCTGTTGTGGGAAACGGCCACAAGGATGCAGCATTTCTCCATTCCCAAATCTGGGTACTAGGGCAGCAGAGCCGTTCTGGAAGTCGTTTGCCTAGGTTGTAAATTTGAATGGAATGGGCCAGGAAAACCCCCCATAAGTTCATGTCTCATTACTCCTAGTTCGTGGTTTTAATTTTTTCAATTGGGGTAAAGGTTAGAATGTTGCTTGTCCAAGGTGTACGCACTCTGGTTCATCTACATATTCTATATACCTATTTATGTAGAGATCCTCTTCCCGTGTAAATTATTACAGAGTGTTGCGTAAACCCTCCTTGCTGTATGGTCGGTCTTTTTGATATATGTGTATAATATGTGTTTGTATACATATGGTAACGCTAATCTTCATTTATCCATTCCCCCCAACTTTCCTTTTAGATAAGCATAGTATTTTTTTTAATAAGTCTGTGATTGACTTTCTCTGTGGAAATATGTTCATTTGTGTCAGTTATTAGATAACGCCTCTAAGTGATATCATAGGATATAGGACTTTTGCTTTCCGACTTACCTCATGTTCTGTGATTATCTCCAAGATCATCTATGGTGCCTCAAAGAGCAGTGTTTCATTGTTTTCCATGGCTAGTATTCATTGTGTACATGGACCACTTCTTCTTTACCCTTTCATCTGTTGATGGACATTTTGGTTGCTTCACTGTCCTGTCTATTGTGAATAAGGCTGCAGTGCAGCTTTGGCAGCCCAGGTCTTCTTCATTCTGGTCTTCTCAGGTGAGAGGCCCATTGGTGCGCCTGCTGGATTGAATGGTACCTCAATTTTTCCTTTTAAACGCAGCTCCTTTCTGTTCTCATTATTAGCGTTTAACCCTTTTACATCTCACCAGCAGCTAGAGGGTACACAGTTGTCTAAAACCTCTTCAGCATTTATTGTTTGTAGACTTTTTGCCAATGGTCAGTCGACTGGTGCGAGTTGAAAACTTTTTGTAGATTAGTTTGCATGAGTCTACTAATTCCTGAGGTTGAGCTTTTATCCATTTTCCTTTCTTTAAAAAGAGAGTGAGTAAAACTTACCTCTTCATACTATCTTCTTGAAAATTTTGCCTGTTTTGAATTTTTTTTATCCATTCCCTACCTCAGCACAATTTTGAGGGCAGGTGTCCTTTACAGCCCTGAGTCCTTGTGAATGGTAAGTGACCATTAGCTGTGGGTTAAAAGCTGCTCTTGCGGGAATCGGCCACAAGGCGGCAGCATTTCTCCTTTACCAAATCTGGTTACTAGGGCAACAGAGCCTTACTGGAAGTTGTGTTCTAGGTTGTAAATTAGAATGGAATGTGCGAGGAAACAGCCCTTTAATTTATGTCTCATTACTTCTTGTTGGTATTTTTAACTTAATTTTTATTTTTTATCACAGCAAACTTGATTACAATGTTTTGTTTGTTCTAGGTGTGCAAGATGTGGTTCTTTCACACATATACATATATCTGTTCTTCTTCGGATCCTTTTCCCATGTAGGTTATGACACAATGTTGAGTAGTCTTCTCTTGGTATTGCGTAGGTCTTTGGTGATTATATATTTCATATGTGTATGTATCTCTCTGTTAACCTCAATATGGTAATGTATCGAATCCTCACACCATTCCATATGGCGAACCATAAGTTTTTTTAATGAATCTATGATAGTGTTTCTCTGTGGAAATATCTTTGTTTGTATCATTTTTTAGGTAACACCTATGTGTGATATGATAGGATATGTGTCTTTCGCTTTCTCACTTACTCCAAGTTGCGTGATTACTTCTAGACTCATCTATGGTGCTGCAAATGGCATTGTTTCATTTTTTCACTAGCTCATATTCCATCTGTACAGGTAGCAGCTTTCTTTGTCCACCCATCTGTCGTTGGACTTTTTGATTACTTCCATATCTTGGCTATTGTAATACTATGCAATGCAGATTTGCGTGCCTGTGTCCTTCCAATTCTGTCTTCTTAGTTTATAGGTCCAGGAATAGGTCTGCTGGATCATATGGTAGCTCAATGTTTACCTTTTCAAGGCACCTCTATTCTGTTCTCCTTAGTGGCTCTTTCCAGGTTGCGTCCCACTTAAAGTGGAGGGTATGTATTTCTTCCCAGCACCTTCAGCATTTATTCTTTGTAGTTTTTGCTGATGGTTATTCTGAGTGGTGTGAGGTGATACCTCTTTGTGGTTGAATTTGCATGTGTCACATAATGCGTTGAAATTGAGCTTTAAGACACGTCCTTTTTATTTTTACAGCTGTGATTAGAGCTTATTTCTTCAAAGTGTTTTCTTAAAGTATGTGTCACCATTTGAAATATTTTGGCCATTATCTCCCTCAAGACATTTTGAGGGCAGGTTTCATTTACAGCCCTGCAGTACTTGTTCATATGAAGTGACCGTTAGCTCAGGCTTTAAACCTGCTTTTGCAGGTAACGGCCAGAGAGCGGCAGCCTTTCTACGTTCCCCATGCTGGTACTAGGGAAACAGACCTACCGGCCAGTGGTGTTCTTCGGTTATAAATTAGAGTGCAATGTGCCCGGGTAAACCCACAAATGTTGATGTCTCCTTGCTTTTGTTTGTTTTTAAATTTAATTTCTATTTATTATTAGAGTAATAGTCCATTGTGTACGTGGACCACTTCTTCTTGGTGCATTCCTCTGTTGATGGACATTTTCATGGCTTCCAAGTGCTGGCTGTGGTAAATCTTGCTGGCGTACAGGTTTGCCAGCCTGTGACTTTTTGATTCTCATTTTCTCAGGTGATAGGCCAAGCAGCGGTTGTGATTGATTGACTGGTAGCTCAATGTTTCCCTTTTCAAAGCACCTACATTGTGTTTTCATTAGTGGCTCTTTACATGCCCCCCCTTACAACCGAGGGTACGCATTTCTCCACACTCCCTTCACCATTTAATTTTTGCAGCATTTTTCCTAATGGCCATTCTGACTGCTGTGAGCTGATAGGTTTTTGTAGTATGGGTATGCATGTCATTAAAATTTTTAAAATTCATCATATTCCTACGCCTTTTTCTTTTCTCTTAAAAGAAAAAACCGTGAGTACAATAGAGCTCTTGAAATTGTCTTCTTCGAAGGTTGCCCTCTTTTGAATTTTTTGGTCGATTTTTGACCCCAGACATTTTCTGGAGGGCTGGTGTCATTTACAGAACTGCAAGTTGGTGAAAATTTAGTGACCTTTTGCAGTGGGTTCAAAGCTGCTGTTGTGGGAAACGGCCACAAGGAGGTAGCATTTCTCCATGCCCCAATCGGGGTACTAGGGCAGCAGAGCCTTTCTGGAAGTCATTGTCCTAGGTTGTAAATTAGAATGGAATTTGCCAGGAGAAATCCCCATAAGTTTATGTCTCATTACTTCTTCTTGGTTTTTAAAATTTTTTTTAATCTGGGTAAAGTTTAGAATATTGTTTGTCCTAGGTGTACACAATCTGGTTCATTTGTACATCATGTATGTCTATTAACGTACAGATCCTCTTCCCATATAAAATATTCCAGTGTTCCGTCGACCTCCCTTGTTATGTGTTCGGTCTTTTTGATACATGTATATAATATGTATTTGTATATGTATAGTAACACTAATCTTCATTTCTCATTTCCCCCCCCTCCTTTCCTTTTAGATGAGCATAGTTTATTTTCTAAGCCTGTGAGTGTCTTTCTCTTTGGAAATCTGTTCATCTGTGTCAGTTATTAGATAATGCCATAAGTGATAATATAGGCTATAGGCCTTTTGCTTTCCGACCTACTTCATGTTCTGTGATTATCTCCAGGCTCATCTATGGTGCCTCAAAGAGCAGTGCTTCAATGTTTTCCATGGCTAATATTCCATTGTGTACATGGACCACTTCTTCTTGGTGCATTCCTCTGTTGATGGACATTTTCGTTGCTTCCAAGTGTTGCCTATGGTAAATATTGCTTGAGTGCAGGATTGCCAGCCTGTGATTTTTGATTTTCATTTTCTCAGGTGATAGACCCAGCAGTGGGTATGATTGATTGACTGGTATGGTAGCTCAAGGTTTACCTTTTCAAGGCACCTCAATTGTGCTTTCATTAGTGGCTCTTACCACGTCCCCCTTAGAATCGAGGGTACGCATTTCTCCACAATCACGTCAGCATCTATTGTTTGCAGCATTTTTGTTGATGGCCATTCTGACTGTTGTGAGCTGATAGGTTTTTGTAATTTGGGTTTACGTGTCTGTAAAAATTCCTACAATTCATCATTTTTCCACGCCTTTTTCTTTTCTGTTAAAAGAAAAAAAGTGTGAGTATAATATACCTCTTCAAATTTCCTTTTTGGAAGGTTGCACTCTAGAAATTTTTGGTCGATTTTCGACCTCAGTATTTTTTGGAGGGCAGGTGTCATTTACAGCACTGCAATTGGTGAATATTTAGTGACCTTTTGCAGTGGGTTTAAAGCTGCTGTTGTGGGAAACGGCCACAAGGATGCAGCATTTCTCCATTCCCAAATCTGGGTACTAGGGCAGCAGAGCCGTTCTGGAAGTCGTTTGCCTAGGTTGTAAATTTGAATGGAATGGGCCAGGAAAACCCCCCATAAGTTCATGTCTCATTACTCCTAGTTCGTGGTTTTAATTTTTTCAATTGGGGTAAAGTTTAGAATGTTGCTTGTCCAAGGTGTACGCACTCTGGTTCATCTACATATTCTATATACCTATTTATGTAGAGATCCTCTTCCCGTGTAAATTATTACAGAGTGTTGCGTAAACCCTCCTTGCTGTATGGTCGGTCTTTTTGATATATGTGTATAATATGTGTTTGTATACATATGGTAACGCTAATCTTCATTTATCCATTCCCCCCAACTTTCCTTTTAGATAAGCATAGTATTTTTTTTAATAAGTCTGTGATTGACTTTCTCTGTGGAAATATGTTCCTTTGTGTCAGTTATTAGATAACGCCTCTAAGTGATATCATAGGATATAGGACTTTTGCTTTCCGACTTACCTCATGTTCTGTGATTATCTCCAAGATCATCTATGGTGCCTCAAAGAGCAGTGTTTCATTGTTTTCCATGGCTAGTATTCATTGTGTACATGGACCACTTCTTCTTTACCCTTTCATCTGTTGATGGACATTTTGGTTGCTTCACTGTCCTGTCTATTGTGAATAAGGCTGCAGTGCAGCTTTGGCAGCCCGGGTCTTCTTCATTCTGGTCTTCTCAGGTGAGAGGCCCATTGGTGCGCCTGCTGGATTGAATGGTACCTCAATTTTTCCTTTTAAACGCAGCTCCTTTCTGTTCTCATTATTAGTGTTTAACCCTTTTACATCTCACCAGCAGCTAGAGGGTATACAGTTGTCTAAAACCTCTTCAGCATTTATTGTTTGTAGACTTTTTGCCATTGGTCAGTCGACTGGTGCGAGTTGAAAACTTTTTGTAGATTAGTTTGCATGAGTCTACTAATTCCTGAGGTTGAGCTTTTATCCATTTTCCTTTCTTTAAAAAGAGAGTGAGTAAAACTTACCTCTTCATACTATCTTCTTGAAAATTTTGCCTGTTTTGAATTTTTTTTATCCATTCCCTACCTCAGCACAATTTTGAGGGCAGGTGTCCTTTACAGCCCTGAGTCCTTGTGAATGGTAAGTGACCATTAGCTGTGGGTTAAAAGCTGCTCTTGCGGGAATCGGCCACAAGGCGGCAGCATTTCTCCTTTACAAAATCTAGTTACTAGGGCAACAGAGCCTTACTGGAAGTGGTGTTCTAGGTTGTAAATTAGAATGGAATGTGCGAGGAAACAGCCCTTTAATTTATGTCTCATTACTTCTTGTTGGTATTTTTAACTTAATTTTTATTTTGTATCACAGCAAACTTGATTACAATGTTTTGTTTGTTCTAGGTGTGCAAGATGTGGTTCTTTCACACATATACATATATCTGTTCTTCTTCGGATCCTTTTCCCATGTAGGTTATGACACAATGTTGAGTAGTCTTCTCTTGGTATTGCGTAGGTCTTTGGTGATTATATATTTCATATGTGTATGTATCTCTCTGTTAACCTCAATATGGTAATGTATCCAATCCTCACACCATTCCATATGGCGAACCATAAGTTTTTTTAATGAATCTATGATAGTGTTTCTCTGTGGAAATATCTTTGTTTGTATCATTTTTTAGGTAACACCTATGTGTGATATGATAGGATATGTGTCTTTCGCTTTCTCACTTACTCCAAGTTGCGTGATTACTTCTAGACTCATCTATGGTGCTGCAAATGGCATTGTTTCATTTTTTCACTAGCTCATATTCCATCTGTACAGGTAGCAGCTTTCTTTGTCCACCCATCTGTCGTTGGACTTTTTGGTTACTTCCATATCTTGGCTATTGTAATACTATGCAATGCAGATTTGCGTGCCTGTGTCCTTCCAATTCTGTCTTCTTAGTTTATAGGTCCAGGAATAGGTCTGCTGGATCATATGGTAGCTCAATGTTTACCTTTTCAAGGCACCTCTATTCTGTTCTCCTTAGTGGCTCTTTCCAGGTTGCGTCCCACTTAAAGTGGAGGGTATGTATTTCTTCCCAGCACCTTCAGCATTTATTCTTTGTAGTTTTTGCTGATGGTTATTCTGAGTGGTGTGAGGTGATACCTCTTTGTGGTTGAATTTGCATGTGTCACATAATGCGTTGAAATTGAGCTTTAAGACACGTCCTTTTTATTTTTCCAGCTGTGATTAGAGCTTATTTCTTCAAAGTGTTTTCTTAAAGTATGTGTCACCATTTGAAATATTTTGGCCATTATCTCCCTCAAGACATTTTGAGGGCAGGTTTCATTTACAGCCCTGCAGTACTTGTTCATATGAAGTGACCGTTAGCTCAGGCTTTAAACCTGCTTTTGCAGGTAACGGCCAGAGAGCGGCAGCCTTTCTACGTTCCCCATGCTGGTACTAGGGAAACAGACCTACCGGCCAGTGGTGTTCTTCGGTTATAAATTAGAGTGCAATGTGCCCGGGTAAACCCACAAATGTTGATGTCTCCTTGCTTTTGTTTGTTTTTAAATTTAATTTCTATTTATTATTAGAGTAATAGTCCATTGTGTACGTGGACCACTTCTTCTTGGTGCATTCCTCTGTTGATGGACATTTTCATGGCTTCCAAGTGCTGGCTGTGGTAAATCTTGCTGGCGTACAGGTTTGCCAGCCTGTGACTTTTTGATTCTCATTTTCTCAGGTGATAGGCCAAGCAGCGGTTGTGATTGATTGACTGGTAGCTCAATGTTTCCCTTTTCAAAGCACCTACATTGTGTTTTCATTAGTGGCTCTTTACATGCCCCCCCTTACAACCGAGGGTACGCATTTCTCCACACTCCCTTCACCATTTAATTTTTGCAGCATTTTTCCTAATGGCCATTCTGACTGCTGTGAGCTGATAGGTTTTTGTAGTATGGGTATGCATGTCATTAAAATTTTTAAAATTCATCATATTCCTACGCCTTTTTCTTTTCTCTTAAAAGAAAAAACCGTGAGTACAATAGAGCTCTTGAAATTGTCTTCTTCGAAGGTTGCCCTCTTTTGAATTTTTTGGTCGATTTTTGACCCCAGACATTTTCTGGAGGGCTGGTGTCATTTACAGAACTGCAAGTTGGTGAAAATTTAGTGACCTTTTGCAGTGGGTTCAAAGCTGCTGTTGTGGGAAACGGCCACAAGGAGGTAGCATTTCTCCATGCCCCAATCGGGGTACTAGGGCAGCAGAGCCTTTCTGGAAGTCATTGTCCTAGGTTGTAAATTAGAATGGAATTTGCCAGGAGAAATCCCCATAAGTTTATGTCTCATTACTTCTTCTTGGTTTTTAAAATTTTTTTTAATCTGGGTAAAGTTTAGAATATTGTTTGTCCTAGGTGTACACAATCTGGTTCATTTGTACATCATGTATGTCTATTAACGTACAGATCCTCTTCCCATATAAAATATTCCAGTGTTCCGTCGACCTCCCTTGTTATATGTTCGGTCTTTTTGATACATGTATATAATATGTATTTGTATATGTATAGTAACACTAATCTTCATTTCTCATTTCCCCCCCCTCCTTTCCTTTTAGATGAGCATAGTTTGTTTTCTAAGCCTGTGAGTGTCTTTCTCTTTGGAAATCTGTTCATCTGTGTCAGTTATTAGATAATGCCATAAGTGATAATATAGGCTATAGGCCTTTTGCTTTCCGACCTTCTTCATGTTCTGTGATTATCTCCAGGCTCATCTATGGTGCCTCAAAGAGCAGTGCTTCAATGTTTTCCATGGCTAATATTCCATTGTGTACATGGACCACTACTTCTTGGTGCATTCCTCTGTTGATGGACATTTTCGTTGCTTCCAAGTGTTGCCTATGGTAAATATTGCTTGAGTGCAGGATTGCCAGCCTGTGATTTTTGATTTTCATTTTCTCAGGTGATAGACCCAGCAGTGGGTATGATTTATTGACTGGTATGGTAGCTCAAGGTTTACCTTTTCAAGGCACCTCAATTGTGCTTTCATTAGTGGCTCTTACCACGTCCCCCTTAGAATCGAGGGTACGCATTTCTCCACAATCACGTCAGCATCTATTGTTTGCAGCATTTTTGTTGATGGCCATTCTGACTGTTGTGAGCTGATAGGTTTTTGTAATTTGGGTTTACGTGTCTGTAAAAATTCCTACAATTCATCATTTTTCCACGCCTTTTTCTTTTCTGTTAAAAGAAAAAAAGTATGAGTATAATATACCTCTTCAAATTTCCTTTTTGGAAGGTTGCACTCTAGAAATTTTTGGTCGATTTTCGACCTCAGTATTTTTTGGAGGGCAGGTGTCATTTACAGTACTGCAATTGGTGAATATTTAGTGACCTTTTGCAGTGGGTTTAAAGCTGCTGTTGTGGGAAACGGCCACAAGGATGCAGCATTTCTCCATTCCCAAATCTGGGTACTAGGGCAGCAGAGCCGTTCTGGAAGTCGTTTGCCTAGGTTGTAAATTTGAATGGAATGGGCCAGGAAAACCCCCCATAAGTTCATGTCTCATTACTCCTAGTTCGTGGTTTTAATTTTTTCAATTGGGGTAAAGGTTAGAATGTTGCTTGTCCAAGGTGTACGCACTCTGGTTCATCTACATATTCTATATACCTATTTATGTAGAGATCCTCTTCCCGTGTAAATTATTACAGAGTGTTGCGTAAACCCTCCTTGCTGTATGGTCGGTCTTTTTGATATATGTGTATAATATGTGTTTGTATACATATGGTAACGCTAATCTTCATTTATCCATTCCCCCCAACTTTCCTTTTAGATAAGCATAGTATTTTTTTTAATAAGTCTGTGATTGACTTTCTCTGTGGAAATATGTTCCTTTGTGTCAGTTATTAGATAACGCCTCTAAGTGATATCATAGGATATAGGACTTTTGCTTTCCGACTTACCTCATGTTCTGTGATTATCTCCAAGATCATCTATGGTGCCTCAAAGAGCAGTGTTTCATTGTTTTCCATGGCTAGTATTCATTGTGTACATGGACCACTTCTTCTTTATCCTTTCATCTGTTGATGGACATTTTGGTTGCTTCACTGTCCTGTCTATTGTGAATAAGGCTGCAGTGCAGCTTTGGCAGCCCGGGTCTTCTTCATTCTGGTCTTCTCAGGTGAGAGGCCCATTGGTGCGCCTGCTGGATTGAATGGTACCTCAATTTTTCCTTTTAAACGCAGCTCCTTTCTGTTCTCATTATTAGCGTTTAACCCTTTTACATCTCACCAGCAGCTAGAGGGTACACAGTTGTCTAAAACCTCTTCAGCATTTATTGTTTGTAGACTTTTTGCCAATGGTCAGTCGACTGGTGCGAGTTGAAAACTTTTTGTAGATTAGTTTGCATGAGTCTACTAATTCCTGAGGTTGAGCTTTTATCCATTTTCCTTTCTTTAAAAAGAGAGTGAGTAAAACTTACCTCTTCATACTATCTTCTTGAAAATTTTGCCTGTTTTGAATTTTTTTTATCCATTCCCTACCTCAGCACAATTTTGAGGGCAGGTGTCCTTTACAGCCCTGAGTCCTTGTGAATGGTAAGTGACCATTAGCTGTGGGTTAAAAGCTGCTCTTGCGGGAATCGGCCACAAGGCGGCAGCATTTCTCCTTTACCAAATCTGGTTACTAGGGCAACAGAGCCTTACTGCAAGTGGTGTTCTAGGTTGTCAATTAGAATGGAATGTGCGAGGAAACAGCCCTTTAATTTATGTCTCATTACTTCTTGTTGGTATTTTTAACTTAATTTTTATTTTGTATCACAGCAAACTTGATTACAATGTTTTGTTTGTTCTAGGTGTGCAAGATGTGGTTCTTTCACACATATACATATATCTGTTCTTCTTCGGATCCTTTTCCCATGTAGGTTATGACACAATGTTGAGTAGTCTTCTCTTGGTATTGCGTAGGTCTTTGGTGATTATATATTTCATATGTGTATGTATCTCTCTGTTAGCCTCAATATGGTAATGTATCCAATCCTCACACCATTCCATATGGCGAACCATAAGTTTTTTTAATGAATCTATGATAGTGTTTCTCTGTGGAAATATCTTTGTTTGTATCATTTTTTAGGTAACACCTATGTGTGATATGATAGGATATGTGTCTTTCGCTTTCTCACTTACTCCAAGTTGCGTGATTACTTCTAGACTCATCTATGGTGCTGCAAATGGCATTGTTTCATTTTTTCACTAGCTCATATTCCATCTGTACAGGTAGCAGCTTTCTTTGTCCACCCATCTGTCGTTGGACTTTTTGGTTACTTCCATATCTTGGCTATTGTAATACTATGCAATGCCGATTTGCGTGCCTGTGTCCTTCCAATTCTGTCTTCTTAGTTTATAGGTCCAGGAATAGGTCTGCTGGATCATATGGTAGCTCAATGTTTACCTTTTCAAGGCACCTCTATTCTGTTCTCCTTAGTGGCTCTTTCCAGGTTGCGTCCCACTTAAAGTGGAGGGTATGTATTTCTTCCCAGCACCTTCAGCATTTATTCTTTGTAGTTTTTGCTGATGGTTATTCTGAGTGGTGTGAGGTGATACCTCATTGTGGTTGAATTTGCATGTGTCACATAATGCGTTGAAATTGAGCTTTAAGACACGTCCTTTTTATTTTTACAGCTGTGATTAGAGCTTATTTCTTCAAAGTGTTTTCTTAAAGTATGTGTCACCATTTGAAATATTTTGGCCATTATCTCCCTCAAGACATTTTGAGGGCAGGTTTCATTTACAGCCCTGCAGTACTTGTTCATATGAAGTGACCGTTAGCTCAGGCTTTAAACCTGCTTTTGCAGGTAACGGCCAGAGAGCGGCAGCCTTTCTACGTTCCCCATGCTGGTACTAGGGAAACAGACCTACCGGCCAGTGGTGTTCTTCGGTTATAAATTAGAGTGCAATGTGCCCGGGTAAACCCACAAATGTTGATGTCTCCTTGCTTTTGTTTGTTTTTAAATTTAATTTCTATTTATTATTAGAGTAATAGTCCATTGTGTACGTGGACCACTTCTTCTTGGTGCATTCCTCTGTTGATGGACATTTTCATGGCTTCCAAGTGCTGGCTGTGGTAAATCTTGCTGGCGTACAGGTTTGCCAGCCTGTGACTTTTTGATTCTCATTTTCTCAGGTGATAGGCCAAGCAGCGGTTGTGATTGATTGACTGGTAGCTCAATGTTTCCCTTTTCAAAGCACCTACATTGTGTTTTCATTAGTGGCTCTTTACAT
Organism: Eschrichtius robustus; assembly: GCF_028021215.1. Taxonomy (NCBI): domain Eukaryota; kingdom Metazoa; phylum Chordata; class Mammalia; order Artiodactyla; family Eschrichtiidae; genus Eschrichtius; species Eschrichtius robustus. The sequence continues at coordinate 43,114,698 of NC_090831.1, read as the reverse complement.
GCCCCCCCTTACAACCGAGGGTACGCATTTCTCCACACTCCCTTCACCATTTAATTTTTGCAGCATTTTTCCTAATGGCCATTCTGACTGCTGTGAGCTGATAGGTTTTTGTAGTATGGGTATGCATGTCATTAAAATTTTTAAAATTCATCATATTCCTACGCCTTTTTCTTTTCTCTTAAAAGAAAAAAACGTGAGTACAATAGAGCTCTTGAAATTGTCTTCTTCGAAGGTTGCCCTCTTTTGAATTTTTTGGTCGATTTTTGACCCCAGACATTTTCTGGAGGGCTGGTGTCATTTACAGAACTGCAAGTTGGTGAAAATTTAGTGACCTTTTGCAGTGGGTTCAAAGCTGCTGTTGTGGGAAACGGCCACAAGGAGGTAGCATTTCTCCATGCCCCAATCGGGGTACTAGGGCAGCAGAGCCTTTCTGGAAGTCATTGTCCTAGGTTGTAAATTAGAATGGAATTTGCCAGGAGAAATCCCCATAAGTTTATGTCTCATTACTTCTTCTTGGTTTTTAAAATTTTTTTTAATCTGGGTAAAGTTTAGAATATTGTTTGTCTTAGGTGTACACAATCTGGTTCATTTGTACATCATGTATGTCTATTAACGTACAGATCCTCTTCCCATATAAAATATTCCAGTGTTCCGTCGACCTCCCTTGTTATATGTTCGGTCTTTTTGATACATGTATATAATATGTATTTGTATATGTATAGTAACACTAATCTTCATTTCTCATTTCACCCCCTCCTTTCCTTTTAGATGAGCATAGTTTGTTTTCTAAGCCTGTGAGTGTCTTTCTCTTTGGAAATCTGTTCATCTGTGTCAGTTATTAGATAATGCCATAAGTGATAATATAGGCTATAGGCCTTTTGCTTTCCGACCTACTTCATGTTCTGTGATTATCTCCAGGCTCATCTATGGTGCCTCAAAGAGCAGTGCTTCAATGTTTTCCATGGCTAATATTCCATTGTGTACATGGACCACTTCTTCTCGGTGCATTCCTCTGTTGATGGACATTTTCGTTGCTTCCAAGTGTTGCCTATGGTAAATATTGCTTGAGTGCAGGATTGCCAGCCTGTGATTTTTGATTTTCATTTTCTCAGGTGATAGACCCAGCAGTGGGTATGATTGATTGACTGGTATGGTAGCTCAAGGTTTACCTTTTCAAGGCACCTCAATTGTGCTTTCATTAGTGGCTCTTACCACGTCCCCCTTAGAATCGAGGGTACGCATTTCTCCACAATCACGTCAGCATCTATTGTTTGCAGCATTTTTGTTGATGGCCATTCTGACTGTTGTGAGCTGATAGGTTTTTGTAATTTGGGTTTACGTGTCTGTAAAAATTCCTACAATTCATCATTTTTCCACGCCTTTTTCTTTTCTGTTAAAAGAAAAAAAGTGTGAGTATAATATACCTCTTCAAATTTCCTTTTTGGAAGGTTGCACTCTAGAAATTTTTGGTCGATTTTCGACCTCAGTATTTTTTGGAGGGCAGGTGTCATTTACAGCACTGCAATTGGTGAATATTTAGTGACCTTTTGCAGTGGGTTTAAAGCTGCTGTTGTGGGAAACGGCCACAAGGATGCAGCATTTCTCCATTCCCAAATCTGGGTACTAGGGCAGCAGAGCCGTTCTGGAAGTCGTTTGCCTAGGTTGTAAATTTGAATGGAATGGGCCAGGAAAACCCCCCATAAGTTCATGTCTCATTACTCCTAGTTCGTGGTTTTAATTTTTTCAATTGGGGTAAAGGTTAGAATGTTGCTTGTCCAAGGTGTACGCACTCTGGTTCATCTACATATTCTATATACCTATTTATGTAGAGATCCTCTTCCCGTGTAAATTATTACAGAGTGTTGCGTAAACCCTCCTTGCTGTATGGTCGGTCTTTTTGATATATGTGTATAATATGTGTTTGTATACATATGGTAACGCTAATCTTCATTTATCCATTCCCCCCAACTTTCCTTTTAGATAAGCATAGTATTTTTTTTAATAAGTCTGTGATTGACTTTCTCTGTGGAAATATGTTCATTTGTGTCAGTTATTAGATAACGCCTCTAAGTGATATCATAGGATATAGGACTTTTGCTTTCCGACTTACCTCATGTTCTGTGATTATCTCCAAGATCATCTATGGTGCCTCAAAGAGCAGTGTTTCATTGTTTTCCATGGCTAGTATTCATTGTGTACATGGACCACTTCTTCTTTATCCTTTCATCTGTTGATGGACATTTTGGTTGCTTCACTGTCCTGTCTATTGTGAATAAGGCTGCAGTGCAGCTTTGGCAGCCCGGGTCTTCTTCATTCTGGTCTTCTCAGGTGAGAGGCCCATTGGTGCGCCTGCTGGATTGAATGGTACCTCAATTTTTCCTTTTAAACGCAGCTCCTTTCTGTTCTCATTATTAGCGTTTAACCCTTTTACATCTCACCAGCAGCTAGAGGGTACACAGTTGTCTAAAACCTCTTCAGCATTTATTGTTTGTAGACTTTTTGCCAATGGTCAGTCGACTGGTGCGAGTTGAAAACTTTTTGTAGATTAGTTTGCATGAGTCTACTAATTCCTGAGGTTGAGCTTTTATCCATTTTCCTTTCTTTAAAAAGAGAGTGAGTAAAACTTACCTCTTCATACTATCTTCTTGAAAATTTTGCCTGTTTTGAATTTTTTTTATCCATTCCCTACCTCAGCACAATTTTGAGGGCAGGTGTCCTTTACAGCCCTGAGTCCTTGTGAATGGTAAGTGACCATTAGCTGTGGGTTAAAAGCTGCTCTTGCGGGAATCGGCCACAAGGCGGCAGCATTTCTCCTTTACCAAATCTGGTTACTAGGGCAACAGAGCCTTACTGGAAGTGGTGTTCTAGGTTGTAAATTAGAATGGAATGTGCGAGGAAACAGCCCTTTAATTTATGTCTCATTACTTCTTGTTGGTATTTTTAACTTAATTTTTATTTTTTATCACAGCAAACTTGATTACAATGTTTTGTTTGTTCTAGGTGTGCAAGATGTGGTTCTTTCACACATATACATATATCTGTTCTTCTTCGGATCCTTTTCCCATGTAGGTTATGACACAATGTTGAGTAGTCTTCTCTTGGTATTGCGTAGGTCTTTGGTGATTATATATTTCATATGTGTATGTATCTCTCTGTTAACCTCAATATGGTAATGTATCCAATCCTCACACCATTCCATATGGCGAACCATAAGTTTTTTTAATGAATCTATGATAGTGTTTCTCTGTGGAAATATCTTTGTTTGTATCATTTTTTAGGTAACACCTATGTGTGATATGATAGGATATGTGTCTTTCGCTTTCTCACTTACTCCAAGTTGCGTGATTACTTCTAGACTCATCTATGGTGCTGCAAATGGCATTGTTTCATTTTTTCACTAGCTCATATTCCATCTGTACAGGTAGCAGCTTTCTTTGTCCACCCATCTGTCGTTGGACTTTTTGGTTACTTCCATATCTTGGCTATTGTAATACTATGCAATGCAGATTTGCGTGCCTGTGTCCTTCCAATTCTGTCTTCTTAGTTTATAGGTCCAGGAATAGGTCTGCTGGATCATATGGTAGCTCAATGTTTACCTTTTCAAGGCACCTCTGTTCTGTTCTCCTTAGTGGCTCTTTCCAGGTTGCGTCCCACTTAAAGTGGAGGGTATGTATTTCTTCCCAGCACCTTCAGCATTTATTCTTTGTAGTTTTTGCTGATGGTTATTCTGAGTGGTGTGAGTTGATACCTCTTTGTGGTTGAATTTGCATGTGTCACATAATGCGTTGAAATTGAGCTTTAAGACACGTCCTTTTTATTTTTACAGCTGTGATTAGAGCTTATTTCTTCAAAGTGTTTTCTTAAAGTATGTGTCACCATTTGAAATATTTTGGCCATTATCTCCCTCAAGACATTTTGAGGGCAGGTTTCATTTACAGCCCTGCAGTACTTGTTCATATGAAGTGACCGTTAGCTCAGGCTTTAAACCTGCTTTTGCAGGTAACGGCCAGAGAGCGGCAGCCTTTCTACGTTCCCCATGCTGGTACTAGGGAAACAGACCTACCGGCCAGTGGTGTTCTTCGGTTATAAATTAGAGTGCAATGTGCCCGGGTAAACCCACAAATGTTGATGTCTCCTTGCTTTTGTTTGTTTTTAAATTTAATTTCTATTTATTATTAGAGTAATAGTCCATTGTGTACGTGGACCACTTCTTCTTGGTGCATTCCTCTGTTGATGGACATTTTCATGGCTTCCAAGTGCTGGCTGTGGTAAATCTTGCTGGCGTACAGGTTTGCCAGCCTGTGACTTTTTGATTCTCATTTTCTCAGGTGATAGGCCAAGCAGCGGTTGTGATTGATTGACTGGTAGCTCAATGTTTCCCTTTTCAAAGCACCTACATTGTGTTTTCATTAGTGGCTCTTTACATGCCCCCCCTTACAACCGAGGGTACGCATTTCTCCACACTCCCTTCACCATTTAATTTTTGCAGCATTTTTCCTAATGGCCATTCTGACTGCTGTGAGCTGATAGGTTTTTGTAGTATGGGTATGCATGTCATTAAAATTTTTAAAATTCATCATATTCCTACGCCTTTTTCTTTTCTCTTAAAAGAAAAAACCGTGAGTACAATAGAGCTCTTGAAATTGTCTTCTTCGAAGGTTGCCCTCTTTTGAATTTTTTGGTCGATTTTTGACCCCAGACATTTTCTGGAGGGCTGGTGTCATTTACAGAACTGCAAGTTGGTGAAAATTTAGTGACCTTTTGCAGTGGGTTCAAAGCTGCTGTTGTGGGAAACGGCCACAAGGAGGTAGCATTTCTCCATGCCCCAATCGGGGTACTAGGGCAGCAGAGCCTTTCTGGAAGTCATTGTCCTAGGTTGTAAATTAGAATGGAATTTGCCAGGAGAAATCCCCATAAGTTTATGTCTCATTACTTCTTCTTGGTTTTTAAAATTGTTTTTAATCTGGGTAAAGTTTAGAATATTGTTTGTCCTAGGTGTACACAATCTGGTTCATTTGTACATCATGTATGTCTATTAACGTACAGATCCTCTTCCCATATAAAATATTCCAGTGTTCCGTCGACCTCCCTTGTTATATGTTCGGTCTTTTTGATACATGTATATAATATGTATTTGTATATGTATAGTAACACTAATCTTCATTTCTCATTTCCCCCCCCTCCTTTCCTTTTAGATGAGCATAGTTTGTTTTCTAAGCCTGTGAGTGTCTTTCTCTTTGGAAATCTGTTCATCTGTGTCAGTTATTAGATAATGCCATAAGTGATAATATAGGCTATAGGCCTTTTGCTTTCCGACCTTCTTCATGTTCTGTGATTATCTCCAGGCTCATCTATGGTGCCTCAAAGAGCAGTGCTTCAATGTTTTCCATGGCTAATATTCCATTGTGTACATGGACCACTACTTCTTGGTGCATTCCTCTGTTGATGGACATTTTCGTTGCTTCCAAGTGTTGCCTATGGTAAATATTGCTTGAGTGCAGGATTGCCAGCCTGTGATTTTTGATTTTCATTTTCTCAGGTGATAGACCCAGCAGTGGGTATGATTGATTGACTGGTATGGTAGCTCAACGTTTACCTTTTCAAGGCACCTCAATTGTGCTTTCATTAGTGGCTCTTACCACGTTCCCCTTAGAATCGAGGGTACGCATTTCTCCACAATCACGTCAGCATCTATTGTTTGCAGCATTTTTGTTGATGGCCATTCTGACTGTTGTGAGCTGATAGGTTTTTGTAATTTGGGTTTACGTGTCTGTAAAAATTCCTACAATTCATCATTTTTCCACGCCTTTTTCTTTTCTCTTAAAAGAAAAAAAGTATGAGTATAATATACCTCTTCAAATTTCCTTTTTGGAAGGTTGCAGTCTAGAAATTTTTGGTCGATTTTCGACCTCAGTATTTTTTGGAGGGCAGGTGTCATTTACAATACTGCAATTGGAGAATATTTAGTGACCTTTTGCAGTGGGTTTAAAGCTGCTGTTGTGGGAAACGGCCACAAGGATGCAGCATTTCTCCATTCCCAAATCTGGGTACTAGGGCAGCAGAGCCGTTCTGGAAGTCGTTTGCCTAGGTTGTAAATTTGAATGGAATGGGCCAGGAAAACCCCCCATAAGTTCATGTCTCATTACTCCTAGTTCGTGGTTTTAATTTTTTCAATTGGGGTAAAGTTTAGAATGTTGCTTGTCCAAGGTGTACGCACTCTGGTTCATCTACATATTCTATATACCTATTTATGTAGAGATCCTCTTCCCGTGTAAATTATTACAGAGTGTTGCGTAAACCCTCCTTGCTGTATGGTCGGTCTTTTTGATATATGTGTATAATATGTGTTTGTATACATATGGTAACGCTAATCTTCATTTATCCATTCCCCCCAACTTTCCTTTTAGATAAGCATAGTATTTTTTTTAATAAGTCTGTGATTGACTTTCTCTGTGGAAATATGTTCATTTGTGTCAGTTATTAGATAACGCCTCTAAGTGATATCATAGGATATAGGACTTTTGCTTTCCGACTTACCTCATGTTCTGTGATTATCTCCAAGATCATCTATGGTGCCTCAAAGAGCAGTGTTTCATTGTTTTCCATGGCTAGTATTCATTGTGTACATGGACCACTTCTTCTTTATCCTTTCATCTGTTGATGGACATTTTGGTTGCTTCACTGTCCTGTCTATTGTGAATAAGGCTGCAGTGCAGCTTTGGCAGCCCGGGTCTTCTTCATTCTGGTCTTCTCAGGTGAGAGGCCCATTGGTGCGCCTGCTGGATTGAATGGTACCTCAATTTTTCCTTTTAAACGCAGCTCCTTTCTGTTCTCATTATTAGCGTTTAACCCTTTTACATCTCACCAGCAGCTAGAGGGTACACAGTTGTCTAAAACCTCTTCAGCATTTATTGTTTGTAGACTTTTTGCCAATGGTCAGTCGACTGGTGCGAGTTGAAAACTTTTTGTAGATTAGTTTGCATGAGTCTACTAATTCCTGAGGTTGAGCTTTTATCCATTTTCCTTTCTTTAAAAAGAGAGTGAGTAAAACTTACCTCTTCATACTATCTTCTTGAAAATTTTGCCTGTTTTGAATTTTTTTTATCCATTCCCTACCTCAGCACAATTTTGAGGGCAGGTGTCCTTTACAGCCCTGAGTCCTTGTGAATGGTAAGTGACCATTAGCTGTGGGTTAAAAGCTGCTCTTGCGGGAATAGGCCACAAGGCGGCAGCATTTCTCCTTTACCAAATCTGGTTACTAGGGCAACAGAGCCTTACTGGAAGTGGTGTTCTAGGTTGTCAATTAGAATGGAATGTGCGAGGAAACAGCCCTTTAATTTATGTCTCATTACTTCTTGTTGGTATTTTTAACTTAATTTTTATTTTGTATCACAGCAAACTTGATTACAATGTTTTGTTTGTTCTAGGTGTGCAAGATGTGGTTCTTTCACACATATACATATATCTGTTCTTCTTCGGATCCTTTTCCCATGTAGGTTATGACACAATGTTGAGTAGTCTTCTCTTGGTATTGCGTAGGTCTTTGGTGATTATATATTTCATATGTGTATGTATCTCTCTGTTAACCTCAATATGGTAATGTATCCAATCCTCACACCATTCTATATGGCGAACCATAAGTTTTTTTTAATGAATCTATGATAGTGTTTCTCTGTGGAAATATCTTTGTTTGTATCATTTTTTAGGTAACACCTATGTGTGATATGATAGGATATGTGTCTTTCGCTTTCTCACTTACTCCAAGTTGCGTGATTACTTCTAGACTCATCTATGGTGCTGCAAATGGCATTGTTTCATTTTTTCACTAGCTCATATTCCATCTGTACAGGTAGCAGCTTTCTTTGTCCACCCATCTGTCGTTGGACTTTTTGGTTACTTCCATATCTTGGCTAATGTAATACTATGCAATGCAGATTTGCGTGCCTGTGTCCTTCCAATTCTGTCTTCTTAGTTTATAGGTCCAGGAATAGGTCTGCTGGATCATATGGTAGCTCAATGTTTACCTTTTCAAGGCACCTCTATTCTGTTCTCCTTAGTGGCTCTTCCAGGTTACGTCCCACTTAAAGTGGAGCGTATGTATTTCTTCCGAGCACCTTCAGCATTTATTCTTTGTAGTTTTTGCTGATGGTTATTCTGAGTGGTGTGAGCTGATACCTCTTTGTGGTTGAATTTGCATGTGTCACATAATGCGTTGAAATTGAGCTTTAAGACACGTCCTTTTTATTTTTCCAGCTGTGATTAGAGCTTATTTCTTCGAAGTGTTTTCTTAAAGTATGTGTCACCATTTGAAATATTTTGGCCATTATCTCCCTCAAGACATTTTGAGGGCAGGTTTCATTTACAGCCCTGCAGTACTTGTTCATATGAAGTGACCGTTAGCTCAGGCTTTAAATCTGCTTTTGCAGGTAACGGCCAAAGAGCGGCAGCCTTTCTACGTTCCCCATGCTGGTACTAGGGAAACAGACCTACCGGCCAGTGGTGTTCTTCGGTTATAAATTAGAGTGCAATGTGCCCGGGTAAACCCACAAATGTTGATGTCTCCTTGCTTTTGTTTGTTTTTAAATTTAATTTCTATTTATTATTAGAGTAATAGTCCATTGTGTACGTGGACCACTTCTTCTTGGTGCATTCCTCTGTTGATGGACATTTTCATGGCTTCCAAGTGCTGGCTGTGGTAAATCTTGCTGGCGTACAGGTTTGCCAGCCTGTGACTTTTTGATTCTCATTTTCTCAGGTGATAGGCCAAGCAGCGGTTGTGATTGATGGACTGGTAGCTCAATGTTTCCCTTTTCAAAGCACCTACATTTTGTTTTCATTATTGGCTCTTTACATGCCCCCCCTTACAACCGAGGGTACGCATTTCTCCACACTCCCTTCACCATTTAATTTTTGCAGCATTTTTCCTAATGGCCATTCTGACTGCTGTGAGCTGATAGGTTTTTGTAGTATGGGTATGCATGTCATTAAAATTTTTAAAATTCATCATATTCCTACGCCTTTTTTCTTTTCTCTTAAAAGAAAAAACCGTGAGTACAATAGAGCTCTTGAAATTGTCTTCTTCGAAGGTTGCCCTCTTTTGAATTTTTTGGTCGATTTTTGACCCCAGACATTTTCTGGTGGGCTGGTGTCATTTACAGAACTGCAAGTTGGTGAAAATTTAGTGATCTTTTGCAGTGGGTTCAAAGCTGCTGTTGTGGGAAACGGCCACAAGGAGGTAGCATTTCTCCATGCCCCAATCTGGGTACTAGGGCAGCAGAGCCTTTCTGGAAGTCATTGTCCTAGGTTGTAAATTAGAATGGAATTTGCCAGGAGATATCCCCATAAGTTTATGTCTCATTACTTCTTCTTGGTTTTTAATTATTTTTTTTAATCTGGGTAAAGTTTAGAATATTGTTTGTCCTAGGTGTACACAATCTGTTTCATTTGTACATCATGTATGTCTATTAACGTACAGATCCTCTTCCCATGTAAAATATTCCAGTGGTCCATCGACCTCCCTTGTTATATGTTCGGTCTTTTTGATACATGTATATAATATGTATTTGTATATGTATAGTAACACTAATCTTCATTTCTCAATTTCCCCCCCTCCTTTCCTTTTAGATGAGCATAGTTTGTTTTCTAAGCCTGTGAGTGTCTTTCTCTTTGGAAATCTGTTCATCTGTGTCAGTTATTAGATAATGCCATAAGTGATAATATAGGCTGTAGGCCTTTTGCTTTCCGACCTACTTCATGTTTTGTGATTATCTCCAGGCTCATCTATGGTGCCTCAAAGAGCAGTGCTTCAATGTTTTCCATGGCTAATATTCCATTGTGTACATGGACCACTTCTTCTTGGTGCATTCCTCTGTTGATGGACATTTTCGTTGCTTCCAAGTGTTGCCTATGGTAAATATTGCTGGAGTGCAGGATTGCCAGCCTGTGATTTTTGATTTTCATTTTCTCAGGTGATAGACCCAGCAGTGGGTATGATTGATTGACTGGTATGGTAGCTCAAGGTTTACCTTTTCAAGGCACCTCAATTGTGCTTTCATTAGTGGCTCTTACCACGTCCCCCTTAGAATCGAGGGTACGCATTTCTCCACAATCACGTCAGCATATATTGTTTGCAGCATTTTTGTTGATGGCCATTCTGACTGGTGTGAGCTGATAGGTTTTTGTAATTTGGGTTTACGTGTCTGTAAAAATTCCTACAATTCATCATTTTTCCATGCCTTTTTCTTTTCTGTTAAAAGAAGAAAGAAAAAAAGTGTGAGTATAATATACCTCTTCAAATTTCCTTTTTGGAAGGTTGCACTCTAGAATTTTTTGGTCGATTTTCGACCTCAGTATTTTTTGGAGGGAAGGTGTCATTTACAGCACTGCAATTGGTGAATATTTAGTGACCTTTTGCAGTGGGTTTAAAGCTGCTGTTGTGGGAAACGGCCACAAGGATGCAGCATTTCTCCATTCCCAAATCTGGGTACTAGGGCAGCAGAGCCGTTCTGGAAGTCGTTTGCCTAGGTTGTAAATTTGACTGGAATGGGCCAGGAAAACCCCCCATAAGTTCATGTCTCATTACTCCTAGTTCGTGGTTTTAATTTTTTCAATTGGGGTAAAGGTTAGAATGTTGCTTGTCCAAGGTATACGCACTCTGGTTCATCTACATATTCTATATACCTATTTATGTAGAGATCCTCTTCCCGTGTAAATTATTACAGAGTGTTGCGTAAAACCTCCTTGCTGTATGGTCGGTCTTTTTGATATATGTGTATAATATGTGTTTGTATACATATGGTAACGCTAATCTTCATTTATCCATTCCCCCCACCTTTCCTTTTAGATAAGCATAGTATTTTTTGTAATAAGTCTGTGATTGACTTTCTCTGTGGAAATATGTTCCTTTGTGTCAGTTATTAGATAACGCCTCTAAGTGATATCATAGGATATAGGACTTTTGCTTTCCAACTTACCTCATGTTCTGTGATTATCTCCAAGATCATCTATGGTGCCTCAAAGAGCAGTGTTTCATTGTTTTCCATGGCTAGTATTCATTGTGTACATGGACCACTTCTTCTTTATCCTTTCATCTGTTGATGGACATTTTGGTTGCTTCACTGTCCTGTCTATTGTGAATAAGGCTGCAGTGCAGCTTTGGCAGCCCAGGTCTTCTTCATTCTGGTCTTCTCAGGTGAGAGGCCCATTGGTGCGCCTGCTGGACTGAATGGTACCTCAATGTTTCCTTTTAAACGCAGCTCCTTTCTGTTCTCATTATTAGCGTTTAACCCTTTTACATCTCACCAGCAGCTAGAGGGTACACAGTTCTCTAAAACCTCTTCAGCATTTATTGTTTGTAGACTTTTTGCCAATGGTCAGTCGACTGGTGCGAGTTGAAAACTTTTTGTAGATTAGATTGCATGAGTCTACTAATTCCTGAGGTTGAGCTTTTATCCATTTTCCTTTCTTTAAAAAGAGAGTGAGTAAAACTTACCTCTTCATACTATCTTCTTGAAAATTTTGCCTGTTTTGAATTTTTTTTATCCATTCCCTACCTCAGCACAATTTTGAGGGCAGGTGTCCTTTACAGCCCTGAGTCCTTGTGAATGGTAAGTGACCATTAGCTGTGGGTTAAAAGCTGCTCTTGCGGGAATCGGCCACAAGGCGGCAGCATTTCTCCTTTACCAAATCTGGTTACTAGGGCAACAGAGCCTTACTGGAAGTGGTGTTCTAGGTTGTCAATTAGAATGGAATGTGCGAGGAAACAGCCCTTTAATTTATGTCTCATTACTTCTTGTTGGTATTTTTAACTTAATTTTTATTTTGTATCACAGCAAACTTGATTACAATGTTTTGTTTGTTCTAGGTGTGCAAGATGTGGTTCTTTCACACATATACATATATCTGTTCTTCTTCGGATCCTTTTCCCATGTAGGTTATGACACAATGTTGAGTAGTCTTCTCTTGGTATTGCGTAGGTCTTTGGTGATTATATATTTCATATGTGTATGTATCTCTCTGTTAACCTCAATATGGTAATGTATCCAATCCTCACACCATTCCATATGGCGAACCATAAGTTTTTTTAATGAATCTATGATAGTGTTTCTCTGTGGAAATATCTTTGTTTGTATCATTTTTTAGGTAACACCTATGTGTGATATGATAGGATATGTGTCTTTCGCTTTCTCACTTACTCCAAGTTGCGTGATTACTTCTAGACTCATCTATGGTGCTGCAAATGGCATTGTTTCATTTTTTCACTAGCTCATATTCCATCTGTACAGGTAGCAGCTTTCTTTGTCCACCCATCTGTCGTTGGACTTTTTGGTTACTTCCATATCTTGGCTATTGTAATACTATGCAATGCAGATTTGCGTGCCTGTGTCCTTCCAATTCTGTCTTCTTAGTTTATAGGTCCAGGAATAGGTCTGCTGGATCATATGGTAGCTCAATGTTTACCTTTTCAAGGCACCTCTATTCTGTTCTCCTTAGTGGCTCTTCCAGGTTACGTCCCACTTAAAGTGGAGCGTATGTATTTCTTCCCAGCACCTTCAGCATTTATTCTTTGTAGTTTTTGCTGATGGTTATTCTGAGTGGTGTGAGCTGATACCTCCTTGTGGTTGAATTTGCATGTGTCACATAATGCGTTGAAATTGAGCTTTAAGACACGTCCTTTTTATTTTTACAGCTGTGATTAGAGCTTATTTCTTCAAAGTGTTTTCTTAAAGTATGTGTCACCATTTGAAATATTTTGGCCATTATCTCCCTCAAGACATTTTGAGGGCAGGTTTCATTTACAGCCCTGCAGTACTTGTTCATATGAAGTGACCGTTAGCTCAGGCTTTAAACCTGCTTTTGCAGGTAACGGCCAGAGAGCGGCAGCCTTTCTACGTTCCCCATGCTGGTACTAGGGAAACAGACCTACCGGCCAGTGGTGTTCTTCGGTTATAAATTAGAGTGCAATGTGCCCGGGTAAACCCACAAATGTTGATGTCTCCTTGCTTTTGTTTGTTTTTAAATTTAATTTCTATTTATTATTAGAGTAATAGTCCATTGTGTACGTGGACCACTTCTTCTTGGTGCATTCCTCTGTTGATGGACATTTTCATGGCTTCCAAGTGCTGGCTGTGGTAAATCTTGCTGGCGTACAGGTTTGCCAGCCTGTGACTTTTTGATTCTCATTTTCTCAGGTGATAGGCCAAGCAGCGGTTGTGATTGATTGACTGGTAGCTCAATGTTTCCCTTTTCAAAGCACCTACATTGTGTTTTCATTAGTGGCTCTTTACATGCCCCCCCTTACAACCGAGGGTACGCATTTCTCCACACTCCCTTCACCATTTAATTTTTGCAGCATTTTTCCTAATGGCCATTCTGACTGCTGTGAGCTGATAGGTTTTTGTAGTATGGGTATGCATGTCATTAAAATTTTTAAAATTCATCATATTCCTACGCCTTTTTCTTTTCTCTTAAAAGAAAAAACCGTGAGTACAATAGAGCTCTTGAAATTGTCTTCTTCGAAGGTTGCCCTCTTTTGAATTTTTTGGTCGATTTTTGACCCCAGACATTTTCTGGAGGGCTGGTGTCATTTACAGAACTGCAAGTTGGTGAAAATTTAGTGACCTTTTGCAGTGGGTTCAAAGCTGCTGTTGTGGGAAACGGCCACAAGGAGGTAGCATTTCTCCATGCCCCAATCGGGGTACTAGGGCAGCAGAGCCTTTCTGGAAGTCATTGTCCTAGGTTGTAAATTAGAATGGAATTTGCCAGGAGAAATCCCCATAAGTTTATGTCTCATTACTTCTTCTTGGTTTTTAAAATTGTTTTTAATCTGGGTAAAGTTTAGAATATTGTTTGTCCTAGGTGTACACAATCTGGTTCATTTGTACATCATGTATGTCTATTAACGTACAGATCCTCTTCCCATATAAAATATTCCAGTGTTCCGTCGACCTCCCTTGTTATATGTTCGGTCTTTTTGATACATGTATATAATATGTATTTGTATATGTATAGTAACACTAATCTTCATTTCTCATTTCCCCCCCCTCCTTTCCTTTTAGATGAGCATAGTTTGTTTTCTAAGCCTGTGAGTGTCTTTCTCTTTGGAAATCTGTTCATCTGTGTCAGTTATTAGATAATGCCATAAGTGATAATATAGGCTATAGGCCTTTTGCTTTCCGACCTTCTTCATGTTCTGTGATTATCTCCAGGCTCATCTATGGTGCCTCAAAGAGCAGTGCTTCAATGTTTTCCATGGCTAATATTCCATTGTGTACATGGACCACTACTTCTTGGTGCATTCCTCTGTTGATGGACATTTTCGTTGCTTCCAAGTGTTGCCTATGGTAAATATTGCTTGAGTGCAGGATTGCCAGCCTGTGATTTTTGATTTTCATTTTCTCAGGTGATAGACCCAGCAGTGGGTATGATTGATTGACTGGTATGGTAGCTCAAGGTTTACCTTTTCAAGGCACCTCAATTGTGCTTTCATTAGTGGCTCTTACCACGTTCCCCTTAGAATCGAGGGTACGCATTTCTCCACAATCACGTCAGCATCTATTGTTTGCAGCATTTTTGTTGATGGCCATTCTGACTGTTGTGAGCTGATAGGTTTTTGTAATTTGGGTTTACGTGTCTGTAAAAATTCCTACAATTCATCATTTTTCCACACCTTTTTCTTTTCTCTTAAAAGAAAAAAAGTATGAGTATAATATACCTCTTCAAATTTCCTTTTTGGAAGGTTGCAGTCTAGAAATTTTTGGTCGATTTTCGACCTCAGTATTTTTTGGAGGGCAGGTGTCATTTACAATACTGCAATTGGAGAATATTTAGTGACCTTTTGCAGTGGGTTTAAAGCTGCTGTTGTGGGAAACGGCCACAAGGATGCAGCATTTCTCCATTCCCAAATCTGGGTACTAGGGCAGCAGAGCCGTTCTGGAAGTCGTTTGCCTAGGTTGTAAATTTGACTGGAATGGGCCAGGAAAACCCCCCATAAGTTCATGTCTCATTACTCCTAGTTCGTGGTTTTAATTTTTTCAATTGGGGTAAAGTTTAGAATGTTGCTTGTCCAAGGTGTACGCACTCTGGTTCATCTACATATTCTATATACCTATTTATGTAGAGATCCTCTTCCCGTGTAAATTATTACAGAGTGTTGCGTAAACCCTCCTTGCTGTATGGTCGGTCTTTTTGATATATGTGTATAATATGTGTTTGTATACATATGGTAACGCTAATCTTCATTTATCCATTCCCCCCAACTTTCCTTTTAGATAAGCATAGTATTTTTTTTAATAAGTCTGTGATTGACTTTCTCTGTGGAAATATGTTCATTTGTGTCAGTTATTAGATAACGCCTCTAAGTGATATCATAGGATATAGGACTTTTGCTTTCCGACTTACCTCATGTTCTGTGATTATCTCCAAGATCATCTATGGTGCCTCAAAGAGCAGTGTTTCATTGTTTTCCATGGCTAGTATTCATTGTGTACATGGACCACTTCTTCTTTATCCTTTCATCTGTTGATGGACATTTTGGTTGCTTCACTGTCCTGTCTATTGTGAATAAGGCTGCAGTGCAGCTTTGGCAGCCCGGGTCTTCTTCATTCTGGTCTTCTCAGGTGAGAGGCCCATTGGTGCGCCTGCTGGATTGAATGGTACCTCAATTTTTCCTTTTAAACGCAGCTCCTTTCTGTTCTCATTATTAGCGTTTAACCCTTTTACATCTCACCAGCAGCTAGAGGGTACACAGTTGTCTAAAACCTCTTCAGCATTTATTGTTTGTAGACTTTTTGCCAATGGTCAGTCGACTGGTGCGAGTTGAAAACTTTTTGTAGATTAGTTTGCATGAGTCTACTAATTCCTGAGGTTGAGCTTTTATCCATTTTCCTTTCTTTAAAAAGAGAGTGAGTAAAACTTACCTCTTCATACTATCTTCTTGAAAATTTTGCCTGTTTTGAATTTTTTTTATCCATTCCCTACCTCAGCACAATTTTGAGGGCAGGTGTCCTTTACAGCCCTGAGTCCTTGTGAATGGTAAGTGACCATTAGCTGTGGGTTAAAAGCTGCTCTTGCGGGAATAGGCCACAAGGCGGCAGCATTTCTCCTTTACCAAATCTGGTTACTAGGGCAACAGAGCCTTACTGGAAGTGGTGTTCTAGGTTGTAAATTAGAATGGAATGTGCGAGGAAACAGCCCTTTAATTTATGTCTCATTACTTCTTGTTGGTATTTTTAACTTAATTTTTATTTTGTATCACAGCAAACTTGATTACAATGTTTTGTTTGTTCTAGGTGTGCAAGATGTGGTTCTTTCACACATATACATATATCTGTTCTTCTTCGGATCCTTTTCCCATGTAGGTTATGACACAATGTTGAGTAGTCTTCTCTTGGTATTGCGTAGGTCTTTGGTGATTATATATTTCATATGTGTATGTATCTCTCTGTTAACCTCAATATGGTAATGTATCCAATCCTCACACCATTCTATATGGCGAACCATAAGTTTTTTTAATGAATCTATGATAGTGTTTCTCTGTGGAAATATCTTTGTTTGTATCATTTTTTAGGTAACACCTATGTGTGATATGATAGGATATGTGTCTTTCGCTTTCTCACTTACTCCAAGTTGCGTGATTACTTCTAGACTCATCTATGGTGCTGCAAATGGCATTGTTTCATTTTTTCACTAGCTCATATTCCATCTGTACAGGTAGCAGCTTTCTTTGTCCACCCATCTGTCGTTGGACTTTTTGGTTACTTCCATATCTTGGCTAATGTAATACTATGCAATGCAGATTTGCGTGCCTGTGTCCTTCCAATTCTGTCTTCTTAGTTTATAGGTCCAGGAATAGGTCTGCTGGATCATATGGTAGCTCAATGTTTACCTTTTCAAGGCACCTCTATTCTGTTCTCCTTAGTGGCTCTTCCAGGTTACGTCCCACTTAAAGTGGAGCGTATGTATTTCTTCCGAGCACCTTCAGCATTTATTCTTTGTAGTTTTTGCTGATGGTTATTCTGAGTGGTGTGAGCTGATACCTCTTTGTGGTTGAATTTGCATGTGTCACATAATGCGTTGAAATTGAGCTTTAAGACACGTCCTTTTTATTTTTCCAGCTGTGATTAGAGCTTATTTCTTCGAAGTGTTTTCTTAAAGTATGTGTCACCATTTGAAATATTTTGGCCATTATCTCCCTCAGGACATTTTGAGGGCAGGTTTCATTTACAGCCCTGCAGTACTTGTTCATATGAAGTGACCGTTAGCTCAGGCTTTAAATCTGCTTTTGCAGGTAACGGCCAAAGAGCGGCAGCCTTTCTACGTTCCCCATGCTGGTACTAGGGAAACAGACCTACCGGCCAGTGGTGTTCTTCGGTTATAAATTAGAGTGCAATGTGCCCGGGTAAACCCACAAATGTTGATGTCTCCTTGCTTTTGTTTGTTTTTAAATTTAATTTCTATTTATTATTAGAGTAATAGTCCATTGTGTACGTGGACCACTTCTTCTTGGTGCATTCCTCTGTTGATGGACATTTTCATGGCTTCCAAGTGCTGGCTGTGGTAAATCTTGCTGGCGTACAGGTTTGCCAGCCTGTGACTTTTTGATTCTCATTTTCTCAGGTGATAGGCCAAGCAGCGGTTGTGATTGATGGACTGGTAGCTCAATGTTTCCCTTTTCAAAGCACCTACATTTTGTTTTCATTATTGGCTCTTTACATGCCCCCCCTTACAACCGAGGGTACGCATTTCTCCACACTCCCTTCACCATTTAATTTTTGCAGCATTTTTCCTAATGGCCATTCTGACTGCTGTGAGCTGATAGGTTTTTGTAGTATGGGTATGCATGTCATTAAAATTTTTAAAATTCATCATATTCCTACGCCTTTTTTCTTTTCTCTTAAAAGAAAAAACCGTGAGTACAATAGAGCTCTTGAAATTGTCTTCTTCGAAGGTTGCCCTCTTTTGAATTTTTTGGTCGATTTTTGACCCCAGACATTTTCTGGTGGGCTGGTGTCATTTACAGAACTGCAAGTTGGTGAAAATTTAGTGATCTTTTGCAGTGGGTTCAAAGCTGCTGTTGTGGGAAACGGCCACAAGGAGGTAGCATTTCTCCATGCCCCAATCTGGGTACTAGGGCAGCAGAGCCTTTCTGGAAGTCATTGTCCTAGGTTGTAAATTAGAATGGAATTTGCCAGGAGATATCCCCATAAGTTTATGTCTCATTACTTCTTCTTGGTTTTTAATTATTTTTTTTAATCTGGGTAAAGTTTAGAATATTGTTTGTCCTAGGTGTACACAATCTGTTTCATTTGTACATCATGTATGTCTATTAACGTACAGATCCTCTTCCCATGTAAAATATTCCAGTGGTCCATCGACCTCCCTTGTTATATGTTCGGTCTTGTTGATACATGTATATAATATGTATTTGTATATGTATAGTAACACTAATCTTCATTTCTCAATTTCCCCCCCTCCTTTCCTTTTAGATGAGCATAGTTTGTTTTCTAAGCCTGTGAGTGTCTTTCTCTTTGGAAATCTGTTCATCTGTGTCAGTTATTAGATAATGCCATAAGTGATAATATAGGCTGTAGGCCTTTTGCTTTCCGACCTACTTCATGTTTTGTGATTATCTCCAGGCTCATCTATGGTGCCTCAAAGAGCAGTGCTTCAATGTTTTCCATGGCTAATATTCCATTGTGTACATGGACCACTTCTTCTTGGTGCATTCCTCTGTTGATGGACATTTTCGTTGCTTCCAAGTGTTGCCTATGGTAAATATTGCTGGAGTGCAGGATTGCCAGCCTGTGATTTTTGATTTTCATTTTCTCAGGTGATAGACCCAGCAGTGGGTATGATTGATTGACTGGTATGGTAGCTCAAGGTTTACCTTTTCAAGGCACCTCAATTGTGCTTTCATTAGTGGCTCTTACCACGTCCCCCTTAGAATCGAGGGTACACATTTCTCCACAATCACGTCAGCATATATTGTTTGCAGCATTTTTGTTGATGGCCATTCTGACTGGTGTGAGCTGATAGGTTTTTGTAATTTGGGTTTACGTGTCTGTAAAAATTCCTACAATTCATCATTTTTCCATGCCTTTTTCTTTTCTGTTAAAAGAAGAAAGAAAAAAAGTGTGAGTATAATATACCTCTTCAAATTTCCTTTTTGGAAGGTTGCACTCTAGAATTTTTTGGTCGATTTTCGACCTCAGTATTTTTTGGAGGGAAGGTGTCATTTACAGCACTGCAATTGGTGAATATTTAGTGACCTTTTGCAGTGGGTTTAAAGCTGCTGTTGTGGGAAACGGCCACAAGGATGCAGCATTTCTCCATTCCCAAATCTGGGTACTAGGGCAGCAGAGCCGTTCTGGAAGTCGTTTGCCTAGGTTGTAAATTTGACTGGAATGGGCCAGGAAAACCCCCCATAAGTTCATGTCTCATTACTCCTAGTTCGTGGTTTTAATTTTTTCAATTGGGGTAAAGGTTAGAATGTTGCTTGTCCAAGGTATACGCACTCTGGTTCATCTACATATTCTATATACCTATTTATGTAGAGATCCTCTTCCCGTGTAAATTATTACAGAGTGTTGCGTAAAACCTCCTTGCTGTATGGTCGGTCTTTTTGATATATGTGTATAATATGTGTTTGTATACATATGGTAACGCTAATCTTCATTTATCCATTCCCCCCACCTTTCCTTTTAGATAAGCATAGTATTTTTTGTAATAAGTCTGTGATTGACTTTCTCTGTGGAAATATGTTCCTTTGTGTCAGTTATTAGATAACGCCTCTAAGTGATATCATAGGATATAGGACTTTTGCTTTCCAACTTACCTCATGTTCTGTGATTATCTCCAAGATCATCTATGGTGCCTCAAAGAGCAGTGTTTCATTGTTTTCCATGGCTAGTATTCATTGTGTACATGGACCACTTCTTCTTTATCCTTTCATCTGTTGATGGACATTTTGGTTGCTTCACTGTCCTGTGTATTGTGAATAAGGCTGCAGTGCAGCTTTGGCAGCCCAGGTCTTCTTCATTCTGGTCTTCTCAGGTGAGAGGCCCATTGGTGCGCCTGCTGGACTGAATGGTACCTCAATGTTTCCTTTTAAACGCAGCTCCTTTCTGTTCTCATTATTAGCGTTTAACCCTTTTACATCTCACCAGCAGCTAGAGGGTACACAGTTCTCTAAAACCTCTTCAGCATTTATTGTTTGTAGACTTTTTGCCAATGGTCAGTCGACTGGTGCGAGTTGAAAACTTTTTGTAGATTAGATTGCATGAGTCTACTAATTCCTGAGGTTGAGCTTTTATCCATTTTCCTTTCTTTAAAAAGAGAGTGAGTAAAACTTACCTCTTCATACTATCTTCTTGAAAATTTTGCCTGTTTTGAATTTTTTTTATCCATTCCCTACCTCAGCACAATTTTGAGGGCAGGTGTCCTTTACAGCCCTGAGTCCTTGTGAATGGTAAGTGACCATTAGCTGTGGGTTAAAAGCTGCTCTTGCGGGAATCGGCCACAAGGCGGCAGCATTTCTCCTTTACCAAATCTGGTTACTAGGGCAACAGAGCCTTACTGGAAGTGGTGTTCTAGGTTGTCAATTAGAATGGAATGTGCGAGGAAACAGCCCTTTAATTTATGTCTCATTACTTCTTGTTGGTATTTTTAACTTAATTTTTATTTTGTATCACAGCAAACTTGATTACAATGTTTTGTTTGTTCTAGGTGTGCAAGATGTGGTTCTTTCACACATATACATATATCTGTTCTTCTTCGGATCCTTTTCCCATGTAGGTTATGACACAATGTTGAGTAGTCTTCTCTTGGTATTGCGTAGGTCTTTGGTGATTATATATTTCATATGTGTATGTATCTCTCTGTTAACCTCAATATGGTAATGTATCCAATCCTCACACCATTCCATATGGCGAACCATAAGTTTTTTTAATGAATCTATGATAGTGTTTCTCTGTGGAAATATCTTTGTTTGTATCATTTTTTAGGTAACACCTATGTGTGATATGATAGGATATGTGTCTTTCGCTTTCTCACTTACTCCAAGTTGCGTGATTACTTCTAGACTCATCTATGGTGCTGCAAATGGCATTGTTTCATTTTTTCACTAGCTCATATTCCATCTGTACAGGTAGCAGCTTTCTTTGTCCACCCATCTGTCGTTGGACTTTTTGGTTACTTCCATATCTTGGCTATTGTAATACTATGCAATGCAGATTTGCGTGCCTGTGTCCTTCCAATTCTGTCTTCTTAGTTTATAGGTCCAGGAATAGGTCTGCTGGATCATATGGTAGCTCAATGTTTACCTTTTCAAGGCACCTCTATTCTGTTCTCCTTAGTGGCTCTTCCAGGTTACGTCCCACTTAAAGTGGAGCGTATGTATTTCTTCCCAGCACCTTCAGCATTTATTCTTTGTAGTTTTTGCTGATGGTTATTCTGAGTGGTGTGAGCTGATACCTCCTTGTGGTTGAATTTGCATGTGTCACATAATGCGTTGAAATTGAGCTTTAAGACACGTCCTTTTTATTTTTACAGCTGTGATTAGAGCTTATTTCTTCAAAGTGTTTTCTTAAAGTATGTGTCACCATTTGAAATATTTTGGCCATTATCTCCCTCAAGACATTTTGAGGGCAGGTTTCATTTACAGCCCTGCAGTACTTGTTCATATGAAGTGACCGTTAGCTCAGGCTTTAAACCTGCTTTTGCAGGTAACGGCCAGAGAGCGGCAGCCTTTCTACGTTCCCCATGCTGGTACTAGGGAAACAGACCTACCGGCCAGTGGTGTTCTTCGGTTATAAATTAGAGTGCAATGTGCCCGGGTAAACCCACAAATGTTGATGTCTCCTTGCTTTTGTTTGTTTTTAAATTTAATTTCTATTTATTATTAGAGTAATAGTCCATTGTGTACGTGGACCACTTCTTCTTGGTGCATTCCTCTGTTGATGGACATTTTCATGGCTTCCAAGTGCTGGCTGTGGTAAATCTTGCTGGCGTACAGGTTTGCCAGCCTGTGACTTTTTGATTCTCATTTTCTCAGGTGATAGGCCAAGCAGCGGTTGTGATTGATTGACTGGTAGCTCAATGTTTCCCTTTTCAAAGCACCTACATTGTGTTTTCATTAGTGGCTCTTTACATGCCCCCCCTTACAACCGAGGGTACGCATTTCTCCACACTCCCTTCACCATTTAATTTTTGCAGCATTTTTCCTAATGGCCATTCTGACTGCTGTGAGCTGATAGGTTTTTGTAGTATGGGTATGCATGTCATTAAAATTTTTAAAATTCATCATATTCCTACGCCTTTTTCTTTTCTCTTAAAAGAAAAAACCGTGAGTACAATAGAGCTCTTGAAATTGTCTTCTTCGAAGGTTGCCCTCTTTTGAATTTTTTGGTCGATTTTTGACCCCAGACATTTTCTGGAGGGCTGGTGTCATTTACAGAACTGCAAGTTGGTGAAAATTTAGTGACCTTTTGCAGTGGGTTCAAAGCTGCTGTTGTGGGAAACGGCCACAAGGAGGTAGCATTTCTCCATGCCCCAATCGGGGTACTAGGGCAGCAGAGCCTTTCTGGAAGTCATTGTCCTAGGTTGTAAATTAGAATGGAATTTGCCAGGAGAAATCCCCATAAGTTTATGTCTCATTACTTCTTCTTGGTTTTTAAAATTGTTTTTAATCTGGGTAAAGTTTAGAATATTGTTTGTCCTAGGTGTACACAATCTGGTTCATTTGTACATCATGTATGTCTATTAACGTACAGATCCTCTTCCCATATAAAATATTCCAGTGTTCCGTCGACCTCCCTTGTTATGTGTTCGGTCTTTTTGATACATGTATATAATATGTATTTGTATATGTATAGTAACACTAATCTTCATTTCTCATTTCCCCCCCCTCCTTTCCTTTTAGATGAGCATAGTTTATTTTCTAAGCCTGTGAGTGTCTTTCTCTTTGGAAATCTGTTCATCTGTGTCAGTTATTAGATAATGCCATAAGTGATAATATAGGCTATAGGCCTTTTGCTTTCCGACCTACTTCATGTTCTGTGATTATCTCCAGGCTCATCTATGGTGCCTCAAAGAGCAGTGCTTCAATGTTTTCCATGGCTAATATTCCATTGTGTACATGGACCACTTCTTCTTGGTGCATTCCTCTGTTGATGGACATTTTCGTTGCTTCCAAGTGTTGCCTATGGTAAATATTGCTTGAGTGCAGGATTGCCAGCCTGTGATTTTTGATTTTCATTTTCTCAGGTGATAGACCCAGCAGTGGGTATGATTGATTGACTGGTATGGTAGCTCAAGGTTTACCTTTTCAAGGCACCTCAATTGTGCTTTCATTAGTGGCTCTTACCACGTCCCCCTTAGAATCGAGGGTACGCATTTCTCCACAATCACGTCAGCATCTATTGTTTGCAGCATTTTTGTTGATGGCCATTCTGACTGTTGTGAGCTGATAGGTTTTTGTAATTTGGGTTTACGTGTCTGTAAAAATTCCTACAATTCATCATTTTTCCACGCCTTTTTCTTTTCTGTTAAAAGAAAAAAAGTGTGAGTATAATATACCTCTTCAAATTTCCTTTTTGGAAGGTTGCACTCTAGAAATTTTTGGTCGATTTTCGACCTCAGTATTTTTTGGAGGGCAGGTGTCATTTACAGCACTGCAATTGGTGAATATTTAGTGACCTTTTGCAGTGGGTTTAAAGCTGCTGTTGTGGGAAACGGCCACAAGGATGCAGCATTTCTCCATTCCCAAATCTGGGTACTAGGGCAGCAGAGCCGTTCTGGAAGTCGTTTGCCTAGGTTGTAAATTTGAATGGAATGGGCCAGGAAAACCCCCCATAAGTTCATGTCTCATTACTCCTAGTTCGTGGTTTTAATTTTTTCAATTGGGGTAAAGTTTAGAATGTTGCTTGTCCAAGGTGTACGCACTCTGGTTCATCTACATATTCTATATACCTATTTATGTAGAGATCCTCTTCCCGTGTAAATTATTACAGAGTGTTGCGTAAACCCTCCTTGCTGTATGGTCGGTCTTTTTGATATATGTGTATAATATGTGTTTGTATACATATGGTAACGCTAATCTTCATTTATCCATTCCCCCCAACTTTCCTTTTAGATAAGCATAGTATTTTTTTTAATAAGTCTGTGATTGACTTTCTCTGTGGAAATATGTTCCTTTGTGTCAGTTATTAGATAACGCCTCTAAGTGATATCATAGGATATAGGACTTTTGCTTTCCGACTTACCTCATGTTCTGTGATTATCTCCAAGATCATCTATGGTGCCTCAAAGAGCAGTGTTTCATTGTTTTCCATGGCTAGTATTCATTGTGTACATGGACCACTTCTTCTTTACCCTTTCATCTGTTGATGGACATTTTGGTTGCTTCACTGTCCTGTCTATTGTGAATAAGGCTGCAGTGCAGCTTTGGCAGCCCGGGTCTTCTTCATTCTGGTCTTCTCAGGTGAGAGGCCCATTGGTGCGCCTGCTGGATTGAATGGTACCTCAATTTTTCCTTTTAAACGCAGCTCCTTTCTGTTCTCATTATTAGTGTTTAACCCTTTTACATCTCACCAGCAGCTAGAGGGTATACAGTTGTCTAAAACCTCTTCAGCATTTATTGTTTGTAGACTTTTTGCCATTGGTCAGTCGACTGGTGCGAGTTGAAAACTTTTTGTAGATTAGTTTGCATGAGTCTACTAATTCCTGAGGTTGAGCTTTTATCCATTTTCCTTTCTTTAAAAAGAGAGTGAGTAAAACTTACCTCTTCATACTATCTTCTTGAAAATTTTGCCTGTTTTGAATTTTTTTTATCCATTCCCTACCTCAGCACAATTTTGAGGGCAGGTGTCCTTTACAGCCCTGAGTCCTTGTGAATGGTAAGTGACCATTAGCTGTGGGTTAAAAGCTGCTCTTGCGGGAATCGGCCACAAGGCGGCAGCATTTCTCCTTTACAAAATCTAGTTACTAGGGCAACAGAGCCTTACTGGAAGTGGTGTTCTAGGTTGTAAATTAGAATGGAATGTGCGAGGAAACAGCCCTTTAATTTATGTCTCATTACTTCTTGTTGGTATTTTTAACTTAATTTTTATTTTGTATCACAGCAAACTTGATTACAATGTTTTGTTTGTTCTAGGTGTGCAAGATGTGGTTCTTTCACACATATACATATATCTGTTCTTCTTCGGATCCTTTTCCCATGTAGGTTATGACACAATGTTGAGTAGTCTTCTCTTGGTATTGCGTAGGTCTTTGGTGATTATATATTTCATATGTGTATGTATCTCTCTGTTAACCTCAATATGGTAATGTATCCAATCCTCACACCATTCCATATGGCGAACCATAAGTTTTTTTAATGAATCTATGATAGTGTTTCTCTGTGGAAATATCTTTGTTTGTATCATTTTTTAGGTAACACCTATGTGTGATATGATAGGATATGTGTCTTTCGCTTTCTCACTTACTCCAAGTTGCGTGATTACTTCTAGACTCATCTATGGTGCTGCAAATGGCATTGTTTCATTTTTTCACTAGCTCATATTCCATCTGTACAGGTAGCAGCTTTCTTTGTCCACCCATCTGTCGTTGGACTTTTTGGTTACTTCCATATCTTGGCTATTGTAATACTATGCAATGCAGATTTGCGTGCCTGTGTCCTTCCAATTCTGTCTTCTTAGTTTATAGGTCCAGGAATAGGTCTGCTGGATCATATGGTAGCTCAATGTTTACCTTTTCAAGGCACCTCTATTCTGTTCTCCTTAGTGGCTCTTTCCAGGTTGCGTCCCACTTAAAGTGGAGGGTATGTATTTCTTCCCAGCACCTTCAGCATTTATTCTTTGTAGTTTTTGCTGATGGTTATTCTGAGTGGTGTGAGGTGATACCTCTTTGTGGTTGAATTTGCATGTGTCACATAATGCGTTGAAATTGAGCTTTAAGACACGTCCTTTTTATTTTTCCAGCTGTGATTAGAGCTTATTTCTTCAAAGTGTTTTCTTAAAGTATGTGTCACCATTTGAAATATTTTGGCCATTATCTCCCTCAAGACATTTTGAGGGCAGGTTTCATTTACAGCCCTGCAGTACTTGTTCATATGAAGTGACCGTTAGCTCAGGCTTTAAACCTGCTTTTGCAGGTAACGGCCAGAGAGCGGCAGCCTTTCTACGTTCCCCATGCTGGTACTAGGGAAACAGACCTACCGGCCAGTGGTGTTCTTCGGTTATAAATTAGAGTGCAATGTGCCCGGGTAAACCCACAAATGTTGATGTCTCCTTGCTTTTGTTTGTTTTTAAATTTAATTTCTATTTATTATTAGAGTAATAGTCCATTGTGTACGTGGACCACTTCTTCTTGGTGCATTCCTCTGTTGATGGACATTTTCATGGCTTCCAAGTGCTGGCTGTGGTAAATCTTGCTGGCGTACAGGTTTGCCAGCCTGTGACTTTTTGATTCTCATTTTCTCAGGTGATAGGCCAAGCAGCGGTTGTGATTGATTGACTGGTAGCTCAATGTTTCCCTTTTCAAAGCACCTACATTGTGTTTTCATTAGTGGCTCTTTACATGCCCCCCCTTACAACCGAGGGTACGCATTTCTCCACACTCCCTTCACCATTTAATTTTTGCAGCATTTTTCCTAATGGCCATTCTGACTGCTGTGAGCTGATAGGTTTTTGTAGTATGGGTATGCATGTCATTAAAATTTTTAAAATTCATCATATTCCTACGCCTTTTTCTTTTCTCTTAAAAGAAAAAACCGTGAGTACAATAGAGCTCTTGAAATTGTCTTCTTCGAAGGTTGCCCTCTTTTGAATTTTTTGGTCGATTTTTGACCCCAGACATTTTCTGGAGGGCTGGTGTCATTTACAGAACTGCAAGTTGGTGAAAATTTAGTGACCTTTTGCAGTGGGTTCAAAGCTGCTGTTGTGGGAAACGGCCACAAGGAGGTAGCATTTCTCCATGCCCCAATCGGGGTACTAGGGCAGCAGAGCCTTTCTGGAAGTCATTGTCCTAGGTTGTAAATTAGAATGGAATTTGCCAGGAGAAATCCCCATAAGTTTATGTCTCATTACTTCTTCTTGGTTTTTAAAATTTTTTTTAATCTGGGTAAAGTTTAGAATATTGTTTGTCCTAGGTGTACACAATCTGGTTCATTTGTACATCATGTATGTCTATTAACGTACAGATCCTCTTCCCATATAAAATATTCCAGTGTTCCGTCGACCTCCCTTGTTATATGTTCGGTCTTTTTGATACATGTATATAATATGTATTTGTATATGTATAGTAACACTAATCTTCATTTCTCATTTCCCCCCCCTCCTTTCCTTTTAGATGAGCATAGTTTGTTTTCTAAGCCTGTGAGTGTCTTTCTCTTTGGAAATCTGTTCATCTGTGTCAGTTATTAGATAATGCCATAAGTGATAATATAGGCTATAGGCCTTTTGCTTTCCGACCTTCTTCATGTTCTGTGATTATCTCCAGGCTCATCTATGGTGCCTCAAAGAGCAGTGCTTCAATGTTTTCCATGGCTAATATTCCATTGTGTACATGGACCACTACTTCTTGGTGCATTCCTCTGTTGATGGACATTTTCGTTGCTTCCAAGTGTTGCCTATGGTAAATATTGCTTGAGTGCAGGATTGCCAGCCTGTGATTTTTGATTTTCATTTTCTCAGGTGATAGACCCAGCAGTGGGTATGATTTATTGACTGGTATGGTAGCTCAAGGTTTACCTTTTCAAGGCACCTCAATTGTGCTTTCATTAGTGGCTCTTACCACATCCCCCTTAGAATCGAGGGTACGCATTTCTCCACAATCACGTCAGCATCTATTGTTTGCAGCATTTTTGTTGATGGCCATTCTGACTGTTGTGAGCTGATAGGTTTTTGTAATTTGGGTTTACGTGTCTGTAAAAATTCCTACAATTCATCATTTTTCCACGCCTTTTTCTTTTCTGTTAAAAGAAAAAAAGTATGAGTATAATATACCTCTTCAAATTTCCTTTTTGGAAGGTTGCACTCTAGAAATTTTTGGTCGATTTTCGACCTCAGTATTTTTTGGAGGGCAGGTGTCATTTACAGTACTGCAATTGGTGAATATTTAGTGACCTTTTGCAGTGGGTTTAAAGCTGCTGTTGTGGGAAACGGCCACAAGGATGCAGCATTTCTCCATTCCCAAATCTGGGTACTAGGGCAGCAGAGCCGTTCTGGAAGTCGTTTGCCTAGGTTGTAAATTTGAATGGAATGGGCCAGGAAAACCCCCCATAAGTTCATGTCTCATTACTCCTAGTTCGTGGTTTTAATTTTTTCAATTGGGGTAAAGGTTAGAATGTTGCTTGTCCAAGGTGTACGCACTCTGGTTCATCTACATATTCTATATACCTATTTATGTAGAGATCCTCTTCCCGTGTAAATTATTACAGAGTGTTGCGTAAACCCTCCTTGCTGTATGGTCGGTCTTTTTGATATATGTGTATAATATGTGTTTGTATACATATGGTAACGCTAATCTTCATTTATCCATTCCCCCCAACTTTCCTTTTAGATAAGCATAGTATTTTTTTTAATAAGTCTGTGATTGACTTTCTCTGTGGAAATATGTTCCTTTGTGTCAGTTATTAGATAACGCCTCTAAGTGATATCATAGGATATAGGACTTTTGCTTTCCGACTTACCTCATGTTCTGTGATTATCTCCAAGATCATCTATGGTGCCTCAAAGAGCAGTGTTTCATTGTTTTCCATGGCTAGTATTCATTGTGTACATGGACCACTTCTTCTTTATCCTTTCATCTGTTGATGGACATTTTGGTTGCTTCACTGTCCTGTCTATTGTGAATAAGGCTGCAGTGCAGCTTTGGCAGCCCGGGTCTTCTTCATTCTGGTCTTCTCAGGTGAGAGGCCCATTGGTGCGCCTGCTGGATTGAATGGTACCTCAATTTTTCCTTTTAAACGCAGCTCCTTTCTGTTCTCATTATTAGCGTTTAACCCTTTTACATCTCACCAGCAGCTAGAGGGTACACAGTTGTCTAAAACCTCTTCAGCATTTATTGTTTGTAGACTTTTTGCCAATGGTCAGTCGACTGGTGCGAGTTGAAAACTTTTTGTAGATTAGTTTGCATGAGTCTACTAATTCCTGAGGTTGAGCTTTTATCCATTTTCCTTTCTTTAAAAAGAGAGTGAGTAAAACTTACCTCTTCATACTATCTTCTTGAAAATTTTGCCTGTTTTGAATTTTTTTTATCCATTCCCTACCTCAGCACAATTTTGAGGGCAGGTGTCCTTTACAGCCCTGAGTCCTTGTGAATGGTAAGTGACCATTAGCTGTGGGTTAAAAGCTGCTCTTGCGGGAATCGGCCACAAGGCGGCAGCATTTCTCCTTTACCAAATCTGGTTACTAGGGCAACAGAGCCTTACTGCAAGTGGTGTTCTAGGTTGTCAATTAGAATGGAATGTGCGAGGAAACAGCCCTTTAATTTATGTCTCATTACTTCTTGTTGGTATTTTTAACTTAATTTTTATTTTGTATCACAGCAAACTTGATTACAATGTTTTGTTTGTTCTAGGTGTGCAAGATGTGGTTCTTTCACACATATACATATATCTGTTCTTCTTCGGATCCTTTTCCCATGTAGGTTATGACACAATGTTGAGTAGTCTTCTCTTGGTATTGCGTAGGTCTTTGGTGATTATATATTTCATATGTGTATGTATCTCTCTGTTAGCCTCAATATGGTAATGTATCCAATCCTCACACCATTCCATATGGCGAACCATAAGTTTTTTTAATGAATCTATGATAGTGTTTCTCTGTGGAAATATCTTTGTTTGTATCATTTTTTAGGTAACACCTATGTGTGATATGATAGGATATGTGTCTTTCGCTTTCTCACTTACTCCAAGTTGCGTGATTACTTCTAGACTCATCTATGGTGCTGCAAATGGCATTGTTTCATTTTTTCACTAGCTCATATTCCATCTGTACAGGTAGCAGCTTTCTTTGTCCACCCATCTGTCGTTGGACTTTTTGGTTACTTCCATATCTTGGCTATTGTAATACTATGCAATGCCGATTTGCGTGCCTGTGTCCTTCCAATTCTGTCTTCTTAGTTTATAGGTCCAGGAATAGGTCTGCTGGATCATATGGTAGCTCAATGTTTACCTTTTCAAGGCACCTCTATTCTGTTCTCCTTAGTGGCTCTTTCCAGGTTGCGTCCCACTTAAAGTGGAGGGTATGTATTTCTTCCCAGCACCTTCAGCATTTATTCTTTGTAGTTTTTGCTGATGGTTATTCTGAGTGGTGTGAGGTGATACCTCATTGTGGTTGAATTTGCATGTGTCACATAATGCGTTGAAATTGAGCTTTAAGACACGTCCTTTTTATTTTTCCAGCTGTGATTAGAGCTTATTTCTTCAAAGTGTTTTCTTAAAGTATGTGTCACCATTTGAAATATTTTGGCCATTATCTCCCTCAAGACATTTTGAGGGCAGGTTTCATTTACAGCCCTGCAGTACTTGTTCATATGAAGTGACCGTTAGCTCAGGCTTTAAACCTGCTTTTGCAGGTAACGGCCAGAGAGCGGCAGCCTTTCTACGTTCCCCATGCTGGTACTAGGGAAACAGACCTACCGGCCAGTGGTGTTCTTCGGTTATAAATTAGAGTGCAATGTGCCCGGGTAAACCCACAAATGTTGATGTCTCCTTGCTTTTGTTTGTTTTTAAATTTAATTTCTATTTATTATTAGAGTAATAGTCCATTGTGTACGTGGACCACTTCTTCTTGGTGCATTCCTCTGTTGATGGACATTTTCATGGCTTCCAAGTGCTGGCTGTGGTAAATCTTGCTGGCGTACAGGTTTGCCAGCCTGTGACTTTTTGATTCTCATTTTCTCAGGTGATAGGCCAAGCAGCGGTTGTGATTGATTGACTGGTAGCTCAATGTTTCCCTTTTCAAAGCACCTACATTGTGTTTTCATTAGTGGCTCTTTACATGCCCCCCCTTACAACCGAGGGTACGCATTTCTCCACACTCCCTTCACCATTTAATTTTTGCAGCATTTTTCCTAATGGCCATTCTGACTGCTGTGAGCTGATAGGTTTTTGTAGTATGGGTATGCATGTCATTAAAATTTTTAAAATTCATCATATTCCTACGCCTTTTTCTTTTCTCTTAAAAGAAAAAAACGTGAGTACAATAGAGCTCTTGAAATTGTCTTCTTCGAAGGTTGCCCTCTTTTGAATTTTTTGGTCGATTTTTGACCCCAGACATTTTCTGGAGGGCTGGTGTCATTTACAGAACTGCAAGTTGGTGAAAATTTAGTGACCTTTTGCAGTGGGTTCAAAGCTGCTGTTGTGGGAAACGGCCACAAGGAGGTAGCATTTCTCCATGCCCCAATCGGGGTACTAGGGCAGCAGAGCCTTTCTGGAAGTCATTGTCCTAGGTTGTAAATTAGAATGGAATTTGCCAGGAGAAATCCCCATAAGTTTATGTCTCATTACTTCTTCTTGGTTTTTAAAATTTTTTTTAATCTGGGTAAAGTTTAGAATATTGTTTGTCTTAGGTGTACACAATCTGGTTCATTTGTACATCATGTATGTCTATTAACGTACAGATCCTCTTCCCATATAAAATATTCCAGTGTTCCGTCGACCTCCCTTGTTATATGTTCGGTCTTTTTGATACATGTATATAATATGTATTTGTATATGTATAGTAACACTAATCTTCATTTCTCATTTCACCCCCTCCTTTCCTTTTAGATGAGCATAGTTTGTTTTCTAAGCCTGTGAGTGTCTTTCTCTTTGGAAATCTGTTCATCTGTGTCAGTTATTAGATAATGCCATAAGTGATAATATAGGCTATAGGCCTTTTGCTTTCCGACCTACTTCATGTTCTGTGATTATCTCCAGGCTCATCTATGGTGCCTCAAAGAGCAGTGCTTCAATGTTTTCCATGGCTAATATTCCATTGTGTACATGGACCACTTCTTCTCGGTGCATTCCTCTGTTGATGGACATTTTCGTTGCTTCCAAGTGTTGCCTATGGTAAATATTGCTTGAGTGCAGGATTGCCAGCCTGTGATTTTTGATTTTCATTTTCTCAGGTGATAGACCCAGCAGTGGGTATGATTGATTGACTGGTATGGTAGCTCAAGGTTTACCTTTTCAAGGCACCTCAATTGTGCTTTCATTAGTGGCTCTTACCACGTCCCCCTTAGAATCGAGGGTACGCATTTCTCCACAATCACGTCAGCATCTATTGTTTGCAGCATTTTTGTTGATGGCCATTCTGACTGTTGTGAGCTGATAGGTTTTTGTAATTTGGGTTTACGTGTCTGTAAAAATTCCTACAATTCATCATTTTTCCACGCCTTTTTCTTTTCTGTTAAAAGAAAAAAAGTGTGAGTATAATATACCTCTTCAAATTTCCTTTTTGGAAGGTTGCACTCTAGAAATTTTTGGTCGATTTTCGACCTCAGTATTTTTTGGAGGGCAGGTGTCATTTACAGCACTGCAATTGGTGAATATTTAGTGACCTTTTGCAGTGGGTTTAAAGCTGCTGTTGTGGGAAACGGCCACAAGGATGCAGCATTTCTCCATTCCCAAATCTGGGTACTAGGGCAGCAGAGCCGTTCTGGAAGTCGTTTGCCTAGGTTGTAAATTTGAATGGAATGGGCCAGGAAAACCCCCCATAAGTTCATGTCTCATTACTCCTAGTTCGTGGTTTTAATTTTTTCAATTGGGGTAAAGGTTAGAATGTTGCTTGTCCAAGGTGTACGCACTCTGGTTCATCTACATATTCTATATACCTATTTATGTAGAGATCCTCTTCCCGTGTAAATTATTACAGAGTGTTGCGTAAACCCTCCTTGCTGTATGGTCGGTCTTTTTGATATATGTGTATAATATGTGTTTGTATACATATGGTAACGCTAATCTTCATTTATCCATTCCCCCCAACTTTCCTTTTAGATAAGCATAGTATTTTTTTTAATAAGTCTGTGATTGACTTTCTCTGTGGAAATATGTTCATTTGTGTCAGTTATTAGATAACGCCTCTAAGTGATATCATAGGATATAGGACTTTTGCTTTCCGACTTACCTCATGTTCTGTGATTATCTCCAAGATCATCTATGGTGCCTCAAAGAGCAGTGTTTCATTGTTTTCCATGGCTAGTATTCATTGTGTACATGGACCACTTCTTCTTTATCCTTTCATCTGTTGATGGACATTTTGGTTGCTTCACTGTCCTGTCTATTGTGAATAAGGCTGCAGTGCAGCTTTGGCAGCCCGGGTCTTCTTCATTCTGGTCTTCTCAGGTGAGAGGCCCATTGGTGCGCCTGCTGGATTGAATGGTACCTCAATTTTTCCTTTTAAACGCAGCTCCTTTCTGTTCTCATTATTAGCGTTTAACCCTTTTACATCTCACCAGCAGCTAGAGGGTACACAGTTGTCTAAAACCTCTTCAGCATTTATTGTTTGTAGACTTTTTGCCAATGGTCAGTCGACTGGTGCGAGTTGAAAACTTTTTGTAGATTAGTTTGCATGAGTCTACTAATTCCTGAGGTTGAGCTTTTATCCATTTTCCTTTCTTTAAAAAGAGAGTGAGTAAAACTTACCTCTTCATACTATCTTCTTGAAAATTTTGCCTGTTTTGAATTTTTTTTATCCATTCCCTACCTCAGCACAATTTTGAGGGCAGGTGTCCTTTACAGCCCTGAGTCCTTGTGAATGGTAAGTGACCATTAGCTGTGGGTTAAAAGCTGCTCTTGCGGGAATCGGCCACAAGGCGGCAGCATTTCTCCTTTACCAAATCTGGTTACTAGGGCAACAGAGCCTTACTGGAAGTGGTGTTCTAGGTTGTAAATTAGAATGGAATGTGCGAGGAAACAGCCCTTTAATTTATGTCTCATTACTTCTTGTTGGTATTTTTAACTTAATTTTTATTTTTTATCACAGCAAACTTGATTACAATGTTTTGTTTGTTCTAGGTGTGCAAGATGTGGTTCTTTCACACATATACATATATCTGTTCTTCTTCGGATCCTTTTCCCATGTAGGTTATGACACAATGTTGAGTAGTCTTCTCTTGGTATTGCGTAGGTCTTTGGTGATTATATATTTCATATGTGTATGTATCTCTCTGTTAACCTCAATATGGTAATGTATCCAATCCTCACACCATTCCATATGGCGAACCATAAGTTTTTTTAATGAATCTATGATAGTGTTTCTCTGTGGAAATATCTTTGTTTGTATCATTTTTTAGGTAACACCTATGTGTGATATGATAGGATATGTGTCTTTCGCTTTCTCACTTACTCCAAGTTGCGTGATTACTTCTAGACTCATCTATGGTGCTGCAAATGGCATTGTTTCATTTTTTCACTAGCTCATATTCCATCTGTACAGGTAGCAGCTTTCTTTGTCCACCCATCTGTCGTTGGACTTTTTGGTTACTTCCATATCTTGGCTATTGTAATACTATGCAATGCAGATTTGCGTGCCTGTGTCCTTCCAATTCTGTCTTCTTAGTTTATAGGTCCAGGAATAGGTCTGCTGGATCATATGGTAGCTCAATGTTTACCTTTTCAAGGCACCTCTGTTCTGTTCTCCTTAGTGGCTCTTTCCAGGTTGCGTCCCACTTAAAGTGGAGGGTATGTATTTCTTCCCAGCACCTTCAGCATTTATTCTTTGTAGTTTTTGCTGATGGTTATTCTGAGTGGTGTGAGTTGATACCTCTTTGTGGTTGAATTTGCATGTGTCACATAATGCGTTGAAATTGAGCTTTAAGACACGTCCTTTTTATTTTTACAGCTGTGATTAGAGCTTATTTCTTCAAAGTGTTTTCTTAAAGTATGTGTCACCATTTGAAATATTTTGGCCATTATCTCCCTCAAGACATTTTGAGGGCAGGTTTCATTTACAGCCCTGCAGTACTTGTTCATATGAAGTGACCGTTAGCTCAGGCTTTAAACCTGCTTTTGCAGGTAACGGCCAGAGAGCGGCAGCCTTTCTACGTTCCCCATGCTGGTACTAGGGAAACAGACCTACCGGCCAGTGGTGTTCTTCGGTTATAAATTAGAGTGCAATGTGCCCGGGTAAACCCACAAATGTTGATGTCTCCTTGCTTTTGTTTGTTTTTAAATTTAATTTCTATTTATTATTAGAGTAATAGTCCATTGTGTACGTGGACCACTTCTTCTTGGTGCATTCCTCTGTTGATGGACATTTTCATGGCTTCCAAGTGCTGGCTGTGGTAAATCTTGCTGGCGTACAGGTTTGCCAGCCTGTGACTTTTTGATTCTCATTTTCTCAGGTGATAGGCCAAGCAGCGGTTGTGATTGATTGACTGGTAGCTCAATGTTTCCCTTTTCAAAGCACCTACATTGTGTTTTCATTAGTGGCTCTTTACATGCCCCCCCTTACAACCGAGGGTACGCATTTCTCCACACTCCCTTCACCATTTAATTTTTGCAGCATTTTTCCTAATGGCCATTCTGACTGCTGTGAGCTGATAGGTTTTTGTAGTATGGGTATGCATGTCATTAAAATTTTTAAAATTCATCATATTCCTACGCCTTTTTCTTTTCTCTTAAAAGAAAAAACCGTGAGTACAATAGAGCTCTTGAAATTGTCTTCTTCGAAGGTTGCCCTCTTTTGAATTTTTTGGTCGATTTTTGACCCCAGACATTTTCTGGAGGGCTGGTGTCATTTACAGAACTGCAAGTTGGTGAAAATTTAGTGACCTTTTGCAGTGGGTTCAAAGCTGCTGTTGTGGGAAACGGCCACAAGGAGGTAGCATTTCTCCATGCCCCAATCGGGGTACTAGGGCAGCAGAGCCTTTCTGGAAGTCATTGTCCTAGGTTGTAAATTAGAATGGAATTTGCCAGGAGAAATCCCCATAAGTTTATGTCTCATTACTTCTTCTTGGTTTTTAAAATTGTTTTTAATCTGGGTAAAGTTTAGAATATTGTTTGTCCTAGGTGTACACAATCTGGTTCATTTGTACATCATGTATGTCTATTAACGTACAGATCCTCTTCCCATATAAAATATTCCAGTGTTCCGTCGACCTCCCTTGTTATATGTTCGGTCTTTTTGATACATGTATATAATATGTATTTGTATATGTATAGTAACACTAATCTTCATTTCTCATTTCCCCCCCCTCCTTTCCTTTTAGATGAGCATAGTTTGTTTTCTAAGCCTGTGAGTGTCTTTCTCTTTGGAAATCTGTTCATCTGTGTCAGTTATTAGATAATGCCATAAGTGATAATATAGGCTATAGGCCTTTTGCTTTCCGACCTTCTTCATGTTCTGTGATTATCTCCAGGCTCATCTATGGTGCCTCAAAGAGCAGTGCTTCAATGTTTTCCATGGCTAATATTCCATTGTGTACATGGACCACTACTTCTTGGTGCATTCCTCTGTTGATGGACATTTTCGTTGCTTCCAAGTGTTGCCTATGGTAAATATTGCTTGAGTGCAGGATTGCCAGCCTGTGATTTTTGATTTTCATTTTCTCAGGTGATAGACCCAGCAGTGGGTATGATTGATTGACTGGTATGGTAGCTCAACGTTTACCTTTTCAAGGCACCTCAATTGTGCTTTCATTAGTGGCTCTTACCACGTTCCCCTTAGAATCGAGGGTACGCATTTCTCCACAATCACGTCAGCATCTATTGTTTGCAGCATTTTTGTTGATGGCCATTCTGACTGTTGTGAGCTGATAGGTTTTTGTAATTTGGGTTTACGTGTCTGTAAAAATTCCTACAATTCATCATTTTTCCACGCCTTTTTCTTTTCTCTTAAAAGAAAAAAAGTATGAGTATAATATACCTCTTCAAATTTCCTTTTTGGAAGGTTGCAGTCTAGAAATTTTTGGTCGATTTTCGACCTCAGTATTTTTTGGAGGGCAGGTGTCATTTACAATACTGCAATTGGAGAATATTTAGTGACCTTTTGCAGTGGGTTTAAAGCTGCTGTTGTGGGAAACGGCCACAAGGATGCAGCATTTCTCCATTCCCAAATCTGGGTACTAGGGCAGCAGAGCCGTTCTGGAAGTCGTTTGCCTAGGTTGTAAATTTGAATGGAATGGGCCAGGAAAACCCCCCATAAGTTCATGTCTCATTACTCCTAGTTCGTGGTTTTAATTTTTTCAATTGGGGTAAAGTTTAGAATGTTGCTTGTCCAAGGTGTACGCACTCTGGTTCATCTACATATTCTATATACCTATTTATGTAGAGATCCTCTTCCCGTGTAAATTATTACAGAGTGTTGCGTAAACCCTCCTTGCTGTATGGTCGGTCTTTTTGATATATGTGTATAATATGTGTTTGTATACATATGGTAACGCTAATCTTCATTTATCCATTCCCCCCAACTTTCCTTTTAGATAAGCATAGTATTTTTTTTAATAAGTCTGTGATTGACTTTCTCTGTGGAAATATGTTCATTTGTGTCAGTTATTAGATAACGCCTCTAAGTGATATCATAGGATATAGGACTTTTGCTTTCCGACTTACCTCATGTTCTGTGATTATCTCCAAGATCATCTATGGTGCCTCAAAGAGCAGTGTTTCATTGTTTTCCATGGCTAGTATTCATTGTGTACATGGACCACTTCTTCTTTATCCTTTCATCTGTTGATGGACATTTTGGTTGCTTCACTGTCCTGTCTATTGTGAATAAGGCTGCAGTGCAGCTTTGGCAGCCCGGGTCTTCTTCATTCTGGTCTTCTCAGGTGAGAGGCCCATTGGTGCGCCTGCTGGATTGAATGGTACCTCAATTTTTCCTTTTAAACGCAGCTCCTTTCTGTTCTCATTATTAGCGTTTAACCCTTTTACATCTCACCAGCAGCTAGAGGGTACACA
This sequence comes from Eschrichtius robustus, assembly GCF_028021215.1. Classification (NCBI taxonomy): domain Eukaryota; kingdom Metazoa; phylum Chordata; class Mammalia; order Artiodactyla; family Eschrichtiidae; genus Eschrichtius; species Eschrichtius robustus. The sequence continues at coordinate 43,076,810 of NC_090831.1, read as the reverse complement.
GTTGTCTAAAACCTCTTCAGCATTTATTGTTTGTAGACTTTTTGCCAATGGTCAGTCGACTGGTGCGAGTTGAAAACTTTTTGTAGATTAGTTTGCATGAGTCTACTAATTCCTGAGGTTGAGCTTTTATCCATTTTCCTTTCTTTAAAAAGAGAGTGAGTAAAACTTACCTCTTCATACTATCTTCTTGAAAATTTTGCCTGTTTTGAATTTTTTTTATCCATTCCCTACCTCAGCACAATTTTGAGGGCAGGTGTCCTTTACAGCCCTGAGTCCTTGTGAATGGTAAGTGACCATTAGCTGTGGGTTAAAAGCTGCTCTTGCGGGAATAGGCCACAAGGCGGCAGCATTTCTCCTTTACCAAATCTGGTTACTAGGGCAACAGAGCCTTACTGGAAGTGGTGTTCTAGGTTGTCAATTAGAATGGAATGTGCGAGGAAACAGCCCTTTAATTTATGTCTCATTACTTCTTGTTGGTATTTTTAACTTAATTTTTATTTTGTATCACAGCAAACTTGATTACAATGTTTTGTTTGTTCTAGGTGTGCAAGATGTGGTTCTTTCACACATATACATATATCTGTTCTTCTTCGGATCCTTTTCCCATGTAGGTTATGACACAATGTTGAGTAGTCTTCTCTTGGTATTGCGTAGGTCTTTGGTGATTATATATTTCATATGTGTATGTATCTCTCTGTTAACCTCAATATGGTAATGTATCCAATCCTCACACCATTCTATATGGCGAACCATAAGTTTTTTTTAATGAATCTATGATAGTGTTTCTCTGTGGAAATATCTTTGTTTGTATCATTTTTTAGGTAACACCTATGTGTGATATGATAGGATATGTGTCTTTCGCTTTCTCACTTACTCCAAGTTGCGTGATTACTTCTAGACTCATCTATGGTGCTGCAAATGGCATTGTTTCATTTTTTCACTAGCTCATATTCCATCTGTACAGGTAGCAGCTTTCTTTGTCCACCCATCTGTCGTTGGACTTTTTGGTTACTTCCATATCTTGGCTAATGTAATACTATGCAATGCAGATTTGCGTGCCTGTGTCCTTCCAATTCTGTCTTCTTAGTTTATAGGTCCAGGAATAGGTCTGCTGGATCATATGGTAGCTCAATGTTTACCTTTTCAAGGCACCTCTATTCTGTTCTCCTTAGTGGCTCTTCCAGGTTACGTCCCACTTAAAGTGGAGCGTATGTATTTCTTCCGAGCACCTTCAGCATTTATTCTTTGTAGTTTTTGCTGATGGTTATTCTGAGTGGTGTGAGCTGATACCTCTTTGTGGTTGAATTTGCATGTGTCACATAATGCGTTGAAATTGAGCTTTAAGACACGTCCTTTTTATTTTTCCAGCTGTGATTAGAGCTTATTTCTTCGAAGTGTTTTCTTAAAGTATGTGTCACCATTTGAAATATTTTGGCCATTATCTCCCTCAAGACATTTTGAGGGCAGGTTTCATTTACAGCCCTGCAGTACTTGTTCATATGAAGTGACCGTTAGCTCAGGCTTTAAATCTGCTTTTGCAGGTAACGGCCAAAGAGCGGCAGCCTTTCTACGTTCCCCATGCTGGTACTAGGGAAACAGACCTACCGGCCAGTGGTGTTCTTCGGTTATAAATTAGAGTGCAATGTGCCCGGGTAAACCCACAAATGTTGATGTCTCCTTGCTTTTGTTTGTTTTTAAATTTAATTTCTATTTATTATTAGAGTAATAGTCCATTGTGTACGTGGACCACTTCTTCTTGGTGCATTCCTCTGTTGATGGACATTTTCATGGCTTCCAAGTGCTGGCTGTGGTAAATCTTGCTGGCGTACAGGTTTGCCAGCCTGTGACTTTTTGATTCTCATTTTCTCAGGTGATAGGCCAAGCAGCGGTTGTGATTGATGGACTGGTAGCTCAATGTTTCCCTTTTCAAAGCACCTACATTTTGTTTTCATTATTGGCTCTTTACATGCCCCCCCTTACAACCGAGGGTACGCATTTCTCCACACTCCCTTCACCATTTAATTTTTGCAGCATTTTTCCTAATGGCCATTCTGACTGCTGTGAGCTGATAGGTTTTTGTAGTATGGGTATGCATGTCATTAAAATTTTTAAAATTCATCATATTCCTACGCCTTTTTTCTTTTCTCTTAAAAGAAAAAACCGTGAGTACAATAGAGCTCTTGAAATTGTCTTCTTCGAAGGTTGCCCTCTTTTGAATTTTTTGGTCGATTTTTGACCCCAGACATTTTCTGGTGGGCTGGTGTCATTTACAGAACTGCAAGTTGGTGAAAATTTAGTGATCTTTTGCAGTGGGTTCAAAGCTGCTGTTGTGGGAAACGGCCACAAGGAGGTAGCATTTCTCCATGCCCCAATCTGGGTACTAGGGCAGCAGAGCCTTTCTGGAAGTCATTGTCCTAGGTTGTAAATTAGAATGGAATTTGCCAGGAGATATCCCCATAAGTTTATGTCTCATTACTTCTTCTTGGTTTTTAATTATTTTTTTTAATCTGGGTAAAGTTTAGAATATTGTTTGTCCTAGGTGTACACAATCTGTTTCATTTGTACATCATGTATGTCTATTAACGTACAGATCCTCTTCCCATGTAAAATATTCCAGTGGTCCATCGACCTCCCTTGTTATATGTTCGGTCTTTTTGATACATGTATATAATATGTATTTGTATATGTATAGTAACACTAATCTTCATTTCTCAATTTCCCCCCCTCCTTTCCTTTTAGATGAGCATAGTTTGTTTTCTAAGCCTGTGAGTGTCTTTCTCTTTGGAAATCTGTTCATCTGTGTCAGTTATTAGATAATGCCATAAGTGATAATATAGGCTGTAGGCCTTTTGCTTTCCGACCTACTTCATGTTTTGTGATTATCTCCAGGCTCATCTATGGTGCCTCAAAGAGCAGTGCTTCAATGTTTTCCATGGCTAATATTCCATTGTGTACATGGACCACTTCTTCTTGGTGCATTCCTCTGTTGATGGACATTTTCGTTGCTTCCAAGTGTTGCCTATGGTAAATATTGCTGGAGTGCAGGATTGCCAGCCTGTGATTTTTGATTTTCATTTTCTCAGGTGATAGACCCAGCAGTGGGTATGATTGATTGACTGGTATGGTAGCTCAAGGTTTACCTTTTCAAGGCACCTCAATTGTGCTTTCATTAGTGGCTCTTACCACGTCCCCCTTAGAATCGAGGGTACGCATTTCTCCACAATCACGTCAGCATCTATTGTTTGCAGCATTTTTGTTGATGGCCATTCTGACTGGTGTGAGCTGATAGGTTTTTGTAATTTGGGTTTACGTGTCTGTAAAAATTCCTACAATTCATCATTTTTCCATGCCTTTTTCTTTTCTGTTAAAAGAAGAAAGAAAAAAAGTGTGAGTATAATATACCTCTTCAAATTTCCTTTTTGGAAGGTTGCACTCTAGAATTTTTTGGTCGATTTTCGACCTCAGTATTTTTTGGAGGGAAGGTGTCATTTACAGCACTGCAATTGGTGAATATTTAGTGACCTTTTGCAGTGGGTTTAAAGCTGCTGTTGTGGGAAACGGCCACAAGGATGCAGCATTTCTCCATTCCCAAATCTGGGTACTAGGGCAGCAGAGCCGTTCTGGAAGTCGTTTGCCTAGGTTGTAAATTTGACTGGAATGGGCCAGGAAAACCCCCCATAAGTTCATGTCTCATTACTCCTAGTTCGTGGTTTTAATTTTTTCAATTGGGGTAAAGGTTAGAATGTTGCTTGTCCAAGGTATACGCACTCTGGTTCATCTACATATTCTATATACCTATTTATGTAGAGATCCTCTTCCCGTGTAAATTATTACAGAGTGTTGCGTAAAACCTCCTTGCTGTATGGTCGGTCTTTTTGATATATGTGTATAATATGTGTTTGTATACATATGGTAACGCTAATCTTCATTTATCCATTCCCCCCACCTTTCCTTTTAGATAAGCATAGTATTTTTTGTAATAAGTCTGTGATTGACTTTCTCTGTGGAAATATGTTCCTTTGTGTCAGTTATTAGATAACGCCTCTAAGTGATATCATAGGATATAGGACTTTTGCTTTCCAACTTACCTCATGTTCTGTGATTATCTCCAAGATCATCTATGGTGCCTCAAAGAGCAGTGTTTCATTGTTTTCCATGGCTAGTATTCATTGTGTACATGGACCACTTCTTCTTTATCCTTTCATCTGTTGATGGACATTTTGGTTGCTTCACTGTCCTGTCTATTGTGAATAAGGCTGCAGTGCAGCTTTGGCAGCCCAGGTCTTCTTCATTCTGGTCTTCTCAGGTGAGAGGCCCATTGGTGCGCCTGCTGGACTGAATGGTACCTCAATGTTTCCTTTTAAACGCAGCTCCTTTCTGTTCTCATTATTAGCGTTTAACCCTTTTACATCTCACCAGCAGCTAGAGGGTACACAGTTCTCTAAAACCTCTTCAGCATTTATTGTTTGTAGACTTTTTGCCAATGGTCAGTCGACTGGTGCGAGTTGAAAACTTTTTGTAGATTAGATTGCATGAGTCTACTAATTCCTGAGGTTGAGCTTTTATCCATTTTCCTTTCTTTAAAAAGAGAGTGAGTAAAACTTACCTCTTCATACTATCTTCTTGAAAATTTTGCCTGTTTTGAATTTTTTTTATCCATTCCCTACCTCAGCACAATTTTGAGGGCAGGTGTCCTTTACAGCCCTGAGTCCTTGTGAATGGTAAGTGACCATTAGCTGTGGGTTAAAAGCTGCTCTTGCGGGAATCGGCCACAAGGCGGCAGCATTTCTCCTTTACCAAATCTGGTTACTAGGGCAACAGAGCCTTACTGGAAGTGGTGTTCTAGGTTGTCAATTAGAATGGAATGTGCGAGGAAACAGCCCTTTAATTTATGTCTCATTACTTCTTGTTGGTATTTTTAACTTAATTTTTATTTTGTATCACAGCAAACTTGATTACAATGTTTTGTTTGTTCTAGGTGTGCAAGATGTGGTTCTTTCACACATATACATATATCTGTTCTTCTTCGGATCCTTTTCCCATGTAGGTTATGACACAATGTTGAGTAGTCTTCTCTTGGTATTGCGTAGGTCTTTGGTGATTATATATTTCATATGTGTATGTATCTCTCTGTTAACCTCAATATGGTAATGTATCCAATCCTCACACCATTCCATATGGCGAACCATAAGTTTTTTTAATGAATCTATGATAGTGTTTCTCTGTGGAAATATCTTTGTTTGTATCATTTTTTAGGTAACACCTATGTGTGATATGATAGGATATGTGTCTTTCGCTTTCTCACTTACTCCAAGTTGCGTGATTACTTCTAGACTCATCTATGGTGCTGCAAATGGCATTGTTTCATTTTTTCACTAGCTCATATTCCATCTGTACAGGTAGCAGCTTTCTTTGTCCACCCATCTGTCGTTGGACTTTTTGGTTACTTCCATATCTTGGCTATTGTAATACTATGCAATGCAGATTTGCGTGCCTGTGTCCTTCCAATTCTGTCTTCTTAGTTTATAGGTCCAGGAATAGGTCTGCTGGATCATATGGTAGCTCAATGTTTACCTTTTCAAGGCACCTCTATTCTGTTCTCCTTAGTGGCTCTTCCAGGTTACGTCCCACTTAAAGTGGAGCGTATGTATTTCTTCCCAGCACCTTCAGCATTTATTCTTTGTAGTTTTTGCTGATGGTTATTCTGAGTGGTGTGAGCTGATACCTCCTTGTGGTTGAATTTGCATGTGTCACATAATGCGTTGAAATTGAGCTTTAAGACACGTCCTTTTTATTTTTACAGCTGTGATTAGAGCTTATTTCTTCAAAGTGTTTTCTTAAAGTATGTGTCACCATTTGAAATATTTTGGCCATTATCTCCCTCAAGACATTTTGAGGGCAGGTTTCATTTACAGCCCTGCAGTACTTGTTCATATGAAGTGACCGTTAGCTCAGGCTTTAAACCTGCTTTTGCAGGTAACGGCCAGAGAGCGGCAGCCTTTCTACGTTCCCCATGCTGGTACTAGGGAAACAGACCTACCGGCCAGTGGTGTTCTTCGGTTATAAATTAGAGTGCAATGTGCCCGGGTAAACCCACAAATGTTGATGTCTCCTTGCTTTTGTTTGTTTTTAAATTTAATTTCTATTTATTATTAGAGTAATAGTCCATTGTGTACGTGGACCACTTCTTCTTGGTGCATTCCTCTGTTGATGGACATTTTCATGGCTTCCAAGTGCTGGCTGTGGTAAATCTTGCTGGCGTACAGGTTTGCCAGCCTGTGACTTTTTGATTCTCATTTTCTCAGGTGATAGGCCAAGCAGCGGTTGTGATTGATTGACTGGTAGCTCAATGTTTCCCTTTTCAAAGCACCTACATTGTGTTTTCATTAGTGGCTCTTTACATGCCCCCCCTTACAACCGAGGGTACGCATTTCTCCACACTCCCTTCACCATTTAATTTTTGCAGCATTTTTCCTAATGGCCATTCTGACTGCTGTGAGCTGATAGGTTTTTGTAGTATGGGTATGCATGTCATTAAAATTTTTAAAATTCATCATATTCCTACGCCTTTTTCTTTTCTCTTAAAAGAAAAAACCGTGAGTACAATAGAGCTCTTGAAATTGTCTTCTTCGAAGGTTGCCCTCTTTTGAATTTTTTGGTCGATTTTTGACCCCAGACATTTTCTGGAGGGCTGGTGTCATTTACAGAACTGCAAGTTGGTGAAAATTTAGTGACCTTTTGCAGTGGGTTCAAAGCTGCTGTTGTGGGAAACGGCCACAAGGAGGTAGCATTTCTCCATGCCCCAATCGGGGTACTAGGGCAGCAGAGCCTTTCTGGAAGTCATTGTCCTAGGTTGTAAATTAGAATGGAATTTGCCAGGAGAAATCCCCATAAGTTTATGTCTCATTACTTCTTCTTGGTTTTTAAAATTGTTTTTAATCTGGGTAAAGTTTAGAATATTGTTTGTCCTAGGTGTACACAATCTGGTTCATTTGTACATCATGTATGTCTATTAACGTACAGATCCTCTTCCCATATAAAATATTCCAGTGTTCCGTCGACCTCCCTTGTTATATGTTCGGTCTTTTTGATACATGTATATAATATGTATTTGTATATGTATAGTAACACTAATCTTCATTTCTCATTTCCCCCCCCTCCTTTCCTTTTAGATGAGCATAGTTTGTTTTCTAAGCCTGTGAGTGTCTTTCTCTTTGGAAATCTGTTCATCTGTGTCAGTTATTAGATAATGCCATAAGTGATAATATAGGCTATAGGCCTTTTGCTTTCCGACCTTCTTCATGTTCTGTGATTATCTCCAGGCTCATCTATGGTGCCTCAAAGAGCAGTGCTTCAATGTTTTCCATGGCTAATATTCCATTGTGTACATGGACCACTACTTCTTGGTGCATTCCTCTGTTGATGGACATTTTCGTTGCTTCCAAGTGTTGCCTATGGTAAATATTGCTTGAGTGCAGGATTGCCAGCCTGTGATTTTTGATTTTCATTTTCTCAGGTGATAGACCCAGCAGTGGGTATGATTGATTGACTGGTATGGTAGCTCAAGGTTTACCTTTTCAAGGCACCTCAATTGTGCTTTCATTAGTGGCTCTTACCACGTTCCCCTTAGAATCGAGGGTACGCATTTCTCCACAATCACGTCAGCATCTATTGTTTGCAGCATTTTTGTTGATGGCCATTCTGACTGTTGTGAGCTGATAGGTTTTTGTAATTTGGGTTTACGTGTCTGTAAAAATTCCTACAATTCATCATTTTTCCACGCCTTTTTCTTTTCTCTTAAAAGAAAAAAAGTATGAGTATAATATACCTCTTCAAATTTCCTTTTTGGAAGGTTGCAGTCTAGAAATTTTTGGTCGATTTTCGACCTCAGTATTTTTTGGAGGGCAGGTGTCATTTACAATACTGCAATTGGAGAATATTTAGTGACCTTTTGCAGTGGGTTTAAAGCTGCTGTTGTGGGAAACGGCCACAAGGATGCAGCATTTCTCCATTCCCAAATCTGGGTACTAGGGCAGCAGAGCCGTTCTGGAAGTCGTTTGCCTAGGTTGTAAATTTGACTGGAATGGGCCAGGAAAACCCCCCATAAGTTCATGTCTCATTACTCCTAGTTCGTGGTTTTAATTTTTTCAATTGGGGTAAAGTTTAGAATGTTGCTTGTCCAAGGTGTACGCACTCTGGTTCATCTACATATTCTATATACCTATTTATGTAGAGATCCTCTTCCCGTGTAAATTATTACAGAGTGTTGCGTAAACCCTCCTTGCTGTATGGTCGGTCTTTTTGATATATGTGTATAATATGTGTTTGTATACATATGGTAACGCTAATCTTCATTTATCCATTCCCCCCAACTTTCCTTTTAGATAAGCATAGTATTTTTTTTAATAAGTCTGTGATTGACTTTCTCTGTGGAAATATGTTCATTTGTGTCAGTTATTAGATAACGCCTCTAAGTGATATCATAGGATATAGGACTTTTGCTTTCCGACTTACCTCATGTTCTGTGATTATCTCCAAGATCATCTATGGTGCCTCAAAGAGCAGTGTTTCATTGTTTTCCATGGCTAGTATTCATTGTGTACATGGACCACTTCTTCTTTATCCTTTCATCTGTTGATGGACATTTTGGTTGCTTCACTGTCCTGTCTATTGTGAATAAGGCTGCAGTGCAGCTTTGGCAGCCCGGGTCTTCTTCATTCTGGTCTTCTCAGGTGAGAGGCCCATTGGTGCGCCTGCTGGATTGAATGGTACCTCAATTTTTCCTTTTAAACGCAGCTCCTTTCTGTTCTCATTATTAGCGTTTAACCCTTTTACATCTCACCAGCAGCTAGAGGGTACACAGTTGTCTAAAACCTCTTCAGCATTTATTGTTTGTAGACTTTTTGCCAATGGTCAGTCGACTGGTGCGAGTTGAAAACTTTTTGTAGATTAGTTTGCATGAGTCTACTAATTCCTGAGGTTGAGCTTTTATCCATTTTCCTTTCTTTAAAAAGAGAGTGAGTAAAACTTACCTCTTCATACTATCTTCTTGAAAATTTTGCCTGTTTTGAATTTTTTTTATCCATTCCCTACCTCAGCACAATTTTGAGGGCAGGTGTCCTTTACAGCCCTGAGTCCTTGTGAATGGTAAGTGACCATTAGCTGTGGGTTAAAAGCTGCTCTTGCGGGAATAGGCCACAAGGCGGCAGCATTTCTCCTTTACCAAATCTGGTTACTAGGGCAACAGAGCCTTACTGGAAGTGGTGTTCTAGGTTGTAAATTAGAATGGAATGTGCGAGGAAACAGCCCTTTAATTTATGTCTCATTACTTCTTGTTGGTATTTTTAACTTAATTTTTATTTTGTATCACAGCAAACTTGATTACAATGTTTTGTTTGTTCTAGGTGTGCAAGATGTGGTTCTTTCACACATATACATATATCTGTTCTTCTTCGGATCCTTTTCCCATGTAGGTTATGACACAATGTTGAGTAGTCTTCTCTTGGTATTGCGTAGGTCTTTGGTGATTATATATTTCATATGTGTATGTATCTCTCTGTTAACCTCAATATGGTAATGTATCCAATCCTCACACCATTCTATATGGCGAACCATAAGTTTTTTTAATGAATCTATGATAGTGTTTCTCTGTGGAAATATCTTTGTTTGTATCATTTTTTAGGTAACACCTATGTGTGATATGATAGGATATGTGTCTTTCGCTTTCTCACTTACTCCAAGTTGCGTGATTACTTCTAGACTCATCTATGGTGCTGCAAATGGCATTGTTTCATTTTTTCACTAGCTCATATTCCATCTGTACAGGTAGCAGCTTTCTTTGTCCACCCATCTGTCGTTGGACTTTTTGGTTACTTCCATATCTTGGCTAATGTAATACTATGCAATGCCGATTTGCGTGCCTGTGTCCTTCCAATTCTGTCTTCTTAGTTTATAGGTCCAGGAATAGGTCTGCTGGATCATATGGTAGCTCAATGTTTACCTTTTCAAGGCACCTCTATTCTGTTCTCCTTAGTGGCTCTTCCAGGTTACGTCCCACTTAAAGTGGAGCGTATGTATTTCTTCCGAGCACCTTCAGCATTTATTCTTTGTAGTTTTTGCTGATGGTTATTCTGAGTGGTGTGAGCTGATACCTCTTTGTGGTTGAATTTGCATGTGTCACATAATGCGTTGAAATTGAGCTTTAAGACACGTCCTTTTTATTTTTCCAGCTGTGATTAGAGCTTATTTCTTCGAAGTGTTTTCTTAAAGTATGTGTCACCATTTGAAATATTTTGGCCATTATCTCCCTCAGGACATTTTGAGGGCAGGTTTCATTTACAGCCCTGCAGTACTTGTTCATATGAAGTGACCGTTAGCTCAGGCTTTAAATCTGCTTTTGCAGGTAACGGCCAAAGAGCGGCAGCCTTTCTACGTTCCCCATGCTGGTACTAGGGAAACAGACCTACCGGCCAGTGGTGTTCTTCGGTTATAAATTAGAGTGCAATGTGCCCGGGTAAACCCACAAATGTTGATGTCTCCTTGCTTTTGTTTGTTTTTAAATTTAATTTCTATTTATTATTAGAGTAATAGTCCATTGTGTACGTGGACCACTTCTTCTTGGTGCATTCCTCTGTTGATGGACATTTTCATGGCTTCCAAGTGCTGGCTGTGGTAAATCTTGCTGGCGTACAGGTTTGCCAGCCTGTGACTTTTTGATTCTCATTTTCTCAGGTGATAGGCCAAGCAGCGGTTGTGATTGATGGACTGGTAGCTCAATGTTTCCCTTTTCAAAGCACCTACATTTTGTTTTCATTATTGGCTCTTTACATGCCCCCCCTTACAACCGAGGGTACGCATTTCTCCACACTCCCTTCACCATTTAATTTTTGCAGCATTTTTCCTAATGGCCATTCTGACTGCTGTGAGCTGATAGGTTTTTGTAGTATGGGTATGCATGTCATTAAAATTTTTAAAATTCATCATATTCCTACGCCTTTTTTCTTTTCTCTTAAAAGAAAAAACCGTGAGTACAATAGAGCTCTTGAAATTGTCTTCTTCGAAGGTTGCCCTCTTTTGAATTTTTTGGTCGATTTTTGACCCCAGACATTTTCTGGAGGGCTGGTGTCATTTACAGAACTGCAAGTTGGTGAAAATTTAGTGATCTTTTGCAGTGGGTTCAAAGCTGCTGTTGTGGGAAACGGCCACAAGGAGGTAGCATTTCTCCATGCCCCAATCTGGGTACTAGGGCAGCAGAGCCTTTCTGGAAGTCATTGTCCTAGGTTGTAAATTAGAATGGAATTTGCCAGGAGATATCCCCATAAGTTTATGTCTCATTACTTCTTCTTGGTTTTTAATTATTTTTTTTAATCTGGGTAAAGTTTAGAATATTGTTTGTCCTAGGTGTACACAATCTGTTTCATTTGTACATCATGTATGTCTATTAACGTACAGATCCTCTTCCCATGTAAAATATTCCAGTGGTCCATCGACCTCCCTTGTTATATGTTCGGTCTTGTTGATACATGTATATAATATGTATTTGTATATGTATAGTAACACTAATCTTCATTTCTCAATTTCCCCCCCTCCTTTCCTTTTAGATGAGCATAGTTTGTTTTCTAAGCCTGTGAGTGTCTTTCTCTTTGGAAATCTGTTCATCTGTGTCAGTTATTAGATAATGCCATAAGTGATAATATAGGCTGTAGGCCTTTTGCTTTCCGACCTACTTCATGTTTTGTGATTATCTCCAGGCTCATCTATGGTGCCTCAAAGAGCAGTGCTTCAATGTTTTCCATGGCTAATATTCCATTGTGTACATGGACCACTTCTTCTTGGTGCATTCCTCTGTTGATGGACATTTTCGTTGCTTCCAAGTGTTGCCTATGGTAAATATTGCTGGAGTGCAGGATTGCCAGCCTGTGATTTTTGATTTTCATTTTCTCAGGTGATAGACCCAGCAGTGGGTATGATTGATTGACTGGTATGGTAGCTCAAGGTTTACCTTTTCAAGGCACCTCAATTGTGCTTTCATTAGTGGCTCTTACCACGTCCCCCTTAGAATCGAGGGTACACATTTCTCCACAATCACGTCAGCATATATTGTTTGCAGCATTTTTGTTGATGGCCATTCTGACTGGTGTGAGCTGATAGGTTTTTGTAATTTGGGTTTACGTGTCTGTAAAAATTCCTACAATTCATCATTTTTCCATGCCTTTTTCTTTTCTGTTAAAAGAAGAAAGAAAAAAAGTGTGAGTATAATATACCTCTTCAAATTTCCTTTTTGGAAGGTTGCACTCTAGAATTTTTTGGTCGATTTTCGACCTCAGTATTTTTTGGAGGGAAGGTGTCATTTACAGCACTGCAATTGGTGAATATTTAGTGACCTTTTGCAGTGGGTTTAAAGCTGCTGTTGTGGGAAACGGCCACAAGGATGCAGCATTTCTCCATTCCCAAATCTGGGTACTAGGGCAGCAGAGCCGTTCTGGAAGTCGTTTGCCTAGGTTGTAAATTTGACTGGAATGGGCCAGGAAAACCCCCCATAAGTTCATGTCTCATTACTCCTAGTTCGTGGTTTTAATTTTTTCAATTGGGGTAAAGGTTAGAATGTTGCTTGTCCAAGGTATACGCACTCTGGTTCATCTACATATTCTATATACCTATTTATGTAGAGATCCTCTTCCCGTGTAAATTATTACAGAGTGTTGCGTAAAACCTCCTTGCTGTATGGTCGGTCTTTTTGATATATGTGTATAATATGTGTTTGTATACATATGGTAACGCTAATCTTCATTTATCCATTCCCCCCACCTTTCCTTTTAGATAAGCATAGTATTTTTTGTAATAAGTCTGTGATTGACTTTCTCTGTGGAAATATGTTCCTTTGTGTCAGTTATTAGATAACGCCTCTAAGTGATATCATAGGATATAGGACTTTTGCTTTCCAACTTACCTCATGTTCTGTGATTATCTCCAAGATCATCTATGGTGCCTCAAAGAGCAGTGTTTCATTGTTTTCCATGGCTAGTATTCATTGTGTACATGGACCACTTCTTCTTTATCCTTTCATCTGTTGATGGACATTTTGGTTGCTTCACTGTCCTGTCTATTGTGAATAAGGCTGCAGTGCAGCTTTGGCAGCCCAGGTCTTCTTCATTCTGGTCTTCTCAGGTGAGAGGCCCATTGGTGCGCCTGCTGGACTGAATGGTACCTCAATGTTTCCTTTTAAACGCAGCTCCTTTCTGTTCTCATTATTAGCGTTTAACCCTTTTACATCTCACCAGCAGCTAGAGGGTACACAGTTCTCTAAAACCTCTTCAGCATTTATTGTTTGTAGACTTTTTGCCAATGGTCAGTCGACTGGTGCGAGTTGAAAACTTTTTGTAGATTAGATTGCATGAGTCTACTAATTCCTGAGGTTGAGCTTTTATCCATTTTCCTTTCTTTAAAAAGAGAGTGAGTAAAACTTACCTCTTCATACTATCTTCTTGAAAATTTTGCCTGTTTTGAATTTTTTTTATCCATTCCCTACCTCAGCACAATTTTGAGGGCAGGTGTCCTTTACAGCCCTGAGTCCTTGTGAATGGTAAGTGACCATTAGCTGTGGGTTAAAAGCTGCTCTTGCGGGAATCGGCCACAAGGCGGCAGCATTTCTCCTTTACCAAATCTGGTTACTAGGGCAACAGAGCCTTACTGGAAGTGGTGTTCTAGGTTGTCAATTAGAATGGAATGTGCGAGGAAACAGCCCTTTAATTTATGTCTCATTACTTCTTGTTGGTATTTTTAACTTAATTTTTATTTTGTATCACAGCAAACTTGATTACAATGTTTTGTTTGTTCTAGGTGTGCAAGATGTGGTTCTTTCACACATATACATATATCTGTTCTTCTTCGGATCCTTTTCCCATGTAGGTTATGACACAATGTTGAGTAGTCTTCTCTTGGTATTGCGTAGGTCTTTGGTGATTATATATTTCATATGTGTATGTATCTCTCTGTTAACCTCAATATGGTAATGTATCCAATCCTCACACCATTCCATATGGCGAACCATAAGTTTTTTTAATGAATCTATGATAGTGTTTCTCTGTGGAAATATCTTTGTTTGTATCATTTTTTAGGTAACACCTATGTGTGATATGATAGGATATGTGTCTTTCGCTTTCTCACTTACTCCAAGTTGCGTGATTACTTCTAGACTCATCTATGGTGCTGCAAATGGCATTGTTTCATTTTTTCACTAGCTCATATTCCATCTGTACAGGTAGCAGCTTTCTTTGTCCACCCATCTGTCGTTGGACTTTTTGGTTACTTCCATATCTTGGCTATTGTAATACTATGCAATGCAGATTTGCGTGCCTGTGTCCTTCCAATTCTGTCTTCTTAGTTTATAGGTCCAGGAATAGGTCTGCTGGATCATATGGTAGCTCAATGTTTACCTTTTCAAGGCACCTCTATTCTGTTCTCCTTAGTGGCTCTTCCAGGTTACGTCCCACTTAAAGTGGAGCGTATGTATTTCTTCCCAGCACCTTCAGCATTTATTCTTTGTAGTTTTTGCTGATGGTTATTCTGAGTGGTGTGAGCTGATACCTCCTTGTGGTTGAATTTGCATGTGTCACATAATGCATTGAAATTGAGCTTTAAGACATGTCCTTTTTATTTTTCCAGCTGTGATTAGAGCTTATTTCTTCGAAGTGTTTTCTTAAAGTATGTGTCACCATTTGAAATATTTTGGCCATTATCTCCCTCAAGACATTTTGAGGGCAGGTTTCATTTACAGCCCTGCAGTACTTGTTCATATGAAGTGACCGTTAGCTCAGGCTTTAAACCTGCTTTTGCAGGTAACGGCCAGAGAGCGGCAGCCTTTCTACGTTCCCCATGCTGGTACTAGGGAAACAGACCTACCGGCCAGGGGTGTTCTTCGGTTATAAATTAGAGTGCAATGTGCCCGGGTAAACCCACAAATGTTGATGTCTCCTTGCTTTTGTTTGTTTTTAAATTTAATTTATATTTATTATTAGAGTAATAGTCCATTGTGTACGTGGACCACTTCTTCTTGGTGCATTCCTCTGTTGATGGACATTTTCATGGCTTCCAAGTGCTGGCTGTGGTAAATCTTGCTGGCGTACAGGTTTGCCAGCCTGTGACTTTTTGATTCTCATTTTCTCAGGTGATAGGCCAAGCAGCGGTTGTGACTGATTGACTGGTAGCTCAATGTTTCCCTTTTCAAAGCACCTACATTTTGTTTTCATTATTGGCTCTTTACATGCCCCCCCTTACAACCGAGGGTACGCATTTCTCCACACTCCCTTCACCATTTAATTTTTGCAGCATTTTTCCTAATGGCCATTCTGACTGCTGTGAGCTGATAGGTTTTTGTAGTATGGGTATGCATGTCATTAAAATTTTTAAAATTCATCATATTCCTACGCCTTTTTTCTTTTCTCTTAAAAGAAAAAACCGTGACTACAATAGAGCTCTTGAAATTGTCTTCTTCGAAGGTTGCCCTCTTTTGAATTTTTTGGTCGATTTTTGACCCCAGACATTTTCTGGAGGGCTGGTGTCATTTACAGAACTGCAAGTTGGTGAAAATTTAGTGACCTTTTGCAGTGGGTTCAAAGCTGCTGTTGTGGGAAACGGCCACAAGGAGGTAGCATTTCTCCATGCCCCAATCTGGGTACTAGGGCAGCAGAGCCTTTCTGGAAGTCATTGTCCTAGGTTGTAAATTAGAATGGAATTTGCCAGGAGAAATCCCCATAAGTTTATGTGTCATTACTTCTTCTTGGTTTTTAATTTTTTTTTTTAATCTGGGTAAAGTTTAGAATATTGTTTGTCCTAGGTGTACACAATCTGGTTCATTTGTACATCATGTATGTCTATTAACGTACAGATCCTCTTCCCATGTAAAATATTCCAGTGTTCCATCGACCTCCCTTGTTATATGTTCGGTCTTTTTGATACATGTATATAATATGTATTTGTATATGTATAGTAACACTAATATTCATTTCTCAATTTCCCCCCTTCCTTTCCCTTTAGATGAGCAGAGTTTGTTTTCTAAGCCTGTGAGTGTCTTTCTCTTTGGAAATCTGTTCATCTGTGTCAGTTATTAGATAATGCCATAAGTGATAATATAGGCTATAGTCCTTTTGCTTTCCGACCTACTTCATGTTTTGTGATTATCTCCAGGCTCATCTATGGTGCCTCAAAGAGCAGTGTTTCAATGTTTTCCATGGCTAATATTCCATTGTGTACATGGACCACTGCTTCTTGGTGCATTCCTCTGTTGATGGACATTTTCGTTGCTTCCAAGTGTTGCCTATGGTAAATATTGCTGGAGTGCAGGATTGGCAGCCTGTGATTTTTGATTTTTATTTTCTCAGGTGATAGACCCAGCAGTGGGTATGATTGATTGACTGGTATGGTAGCTCAACGTTTACCTTTTCAAGGCACCTCAATTGTGCTTTCATTAGTGGCTCTTACCACGTCCCCCTTAGAATCGAGGGTACGCATTTCTCCACAATCACATCAGCATCTATTGTTTGCAGCATTTTTGTTGATGGCCATTCTGACTGGTGTGAGCTGATAGGTTTTTGTAATTTGGGTTTACGTGTCTGTAAAAATTCCTACAATTCATCATTTTTCCACGCCTTTTTCTTTTCTGTTAAAAGAAAAAAGATAAAAAGTGTGAGTATAATATACCTCTTCAAATTTCCTTTTTGGAAGGTTGCACTCTAGAATTTTTTGGTCGATTTTCGCCCTCAGTATTTTTTGGAGGGAAGGTGTCATTTACAGCACTGCAATTGGTGAATATTTAGTGACCTTTTGCAGTGGGTTTAAAGCTGCTGTTGTGGGAAACGGCCACAAGGATGCAGCATTTCTCCATTCCCAAATCTGGGTACTAGGGCAGCAGAGCCGTTCTGGAAGTCGTTTGCCTAGGTTGTAAATTTGAATGGAATGGGCCAGGAAAACCCCCCATAAGTTCATGTCTCATTACTCCTAGTTCGTGGTTTTAATTTTTTCAATTGGGGTAAAGGTTAGAATGTTGCTTGTCCAAGGTATATGCACTCTGGTTCATCTACATATTCTATATACCTATTTATGTAGAGATCCTCTTCCCGTGTAAATTATTACAGAGTGTTGCGTAAAACCTCCTTGCTGTATGGTCGGTCTTTTTGATATATGTGTATAATATGTGTTTGTATACATATGGTAACGCTAATCTTCATTTATCCATTCCCCCCACCTTTCCTTTTAGATAAGCATAGTATTTTTTGTAATAAGTCTGTGATTGACTTTCTCTGTGGAAATATGTTCCTTTGTGTCAGTTATTAGATAACGCCTCTAAGTGATATCATAGGATAAAGGACTTTTGCTTTCCAACTTACCTCATGTTCTGTGATTATCTCCAAGATCATCTATGGTGCCTCAAAGAGCAGTGTTTCATTGTTTTCCATGGCTAGTATTCATTGTGTACATGGACCACTTCTTCTTTATCCTTTCATCTGTTGATGGACATTTTGGTTGCTTCACTGTCCTGTCTATTGTGAATAAGGCTGCAGTGCAGCTTTGGCAGCCCAGGTCTTCTTCATTCTGGTCTTCTCACGTGAGAGGCCCATTGGTGCGCCTGCTGGACTGAATGGTACCTCAATTTTTCCTTTTAAACGCAGCTCCTTTCTGTTCTCATTATTAGCGTTTAACCCTTTTACATCTCACCAGCAGCTAGAGGGTACACAGTTGTCTAAAACCTCTTCAGCATTTATTGTTTGTAGACTTTTTGCCAATGGTCAGTCGACTGGTGCGAGTTGAAAACTTTTTGTAGATTAGATTGCATGAGTCTACTAATTCCTGAGGTTGAGCTTTTATCCATTTTCCTTTCTTTAAAAAGAGAGTGAGTAAAACTTACCTCTTCATACTATCTTCTTGAAAATTTTGCCTGTTTTGAATTTTTTTTATCCATTCCCTACCTCAGCACAATTTTGAGGGCAGGTGTCCTTTACAGCCCTGAGTCCTTGTGAATGGTAAGTGACCATTAGCTGTGGGTTAAAAGCTGCTCTTGCGGGAATCGGCCACAAGGCGGCAGCATTTCTCCTTTACCAAATCTGGTTACTAGGGCAACAGAGCCTTACTGGAAGTGGTGTTCTAGGTTGTCAATTAGAATGGAATGTGCGAGGAAACAGCCCTTTAATTTATGTCTCATTACTTCTTGTTGGTATTTTTAACTTAATTTTTATTTTGTATCACAGCAAACTTGATTACAATGTTTTGTTTGTTCTAGGTGTGCAAGATGTGGTTCTTTCACACATATACATATATCTGTTCTTCTTCGGATCCTTTTCCCATGTAGGTTATGACACAATGTTGAGTAGTCTTCTGTTGGTATTGTGTAGGTCTTTGGTGATTATATATTTCATATGTGTATGTATCTCTCTGTTAACCTCAATATGGTAATGTATCCAATCCTCACACCAGTCCATATGGCGAACCATAAGTTTTTTTAATGAATCTATGATAGTGTTTCTCTGTGGAAATATCTTTGTTTGTATCATTTTTTAGGTAACACCTATGTGTGATATGATAGGATATGTGTCTTTCGCTTTCTCACTTACTCCAAGTTGCGTGATTACTTCTAGACTCATCTATGGTGCTGCAAATGGCATTGTTTCATTTTTTCACTAGCTCATATTCCATCTGTACAGGTAGCAGCTTTCTTTGTCCACCCATCTGTCGTTGGACTTTTTGGTTACTTCCATATCTTGGCTATTGTAATACTATGCAATGCAGATTTGCGTGCCTGTGTCCTTCCAATTCTGTCTTCTTAGTTTATAGGTCCAGGAATAGGTCTGCTGGATCATATGGTAGCTCAATGTTTACCTTTTCAAGGCACCTCTATTCTGTTCTCCTTAGTGGCTCTTCCAGGTTGCGTCCCACTTAAAGTGGAGGGTATGTATTTCTTCCCAGCACCTTCAGCATTTATTCTTTGTAGTTTTTGCTGATGGTTATTCTGAGTGGTGTGAGGTGATACCTCTTTGTGGTTGAATTTGCATGTGTCACATAATGCGTTGAAATTGAGCTTTAAGACACGTCCTTTTTATTTTTACAGCTGTGATTAGAGCTTATTTCTTCAAAGTGTTTTCTTAATGTATGTGTCACCATTTGAAATATTTTGGCCATTATCTCCCTCAAGACATTTTGAGGGCAGGTTTCATTTACAGCCCTGCAGTACTTGTTCATATGAAGTGACCGTTAGCTCAGGCTTTAAACCTGCTTTTGCAGGTAACGGCCAGAGAGCGGCAGCCTTTCTACGTTCCCCATGCTGGTACTAGGGAAACAGACCTACCGGCCAGTGGTGTTCTTCGGTTATAAATTAGAGTGCAATGTGCCCGGGTAAACCCACAAATGTTGATGTCTCCTTGCTTTTGTTTGTTTTTAAATTTAATTTTTATTTATTATTAGAGTAATAGTCCATTGTGTACGTGGACCACTTCTTTTTCGTGCATTCCTCTGTTGATGGACATTTTCATGGCTTCCAAGTGCTGGCTGCGGTAAATCTTGCTGGCGTACAGGTTTGCCAGCCTGTGACTTTTTGATTCTCATTTTCTCAGGTGATAGGGCAAGCAGCGGTTGTGATTGATTGACTGGTAGCTCAATGTTTCCCTTTTCAAAGCACCTACATTGTGTTTTCATTAGTGGCTCTTTGCATGCCCCCCCTTACAACCGAGGGTACGCATTTCTCCACACTCCATTCACCATTTATTTTTTGCAGCATTTTTCCTAATGGCCATTCTGACTGCTGTGAGCTGATAGGTTTTTGTAATATGGGTATGCATGTCATTAAAATTTTTAAAATTCATCATATTCCTACGCCTTTTTCTTTTCTCTTAAAAGAAAAAACCGTGAGTACAATAGAGCTCTTGAAATTGTCTTCTTCGAAGGTTGCCCTCTTTTGAATTTTTTGGTCGATTTTTGACCCCAGACATTTTCTGGAGGGCTGGTGTCATTTACAGAACTGCAAGTTGGTGAAAATTTAGTGACCTTTTGCAGTGGGTTCAAAGCTGCTGTTGTGGGAAACGGCCACAAGGAGGTAGCATTTCTCCATGCCCCAATCGGGGTACTAGGGCAGCAGAGCCTTTCTGGAAGTCATTGTCCTAGGTTGTAAATTAGAATGGAATTTGCCAGGAGAAATCCCCATAAGTTTATGTCTCATTACTTCTTCTTGGTTTTTAATTTTTTTTTTAATCTGGGTAAAGTTTAGAATATTGTTTGTCCTAGGTGTACACAATCTGGTTCATTTGTACATCATGTATGTCTATTAACGTACAGATCCTCTTCCCATGTAAAATATTCCAGTGTTCCGTCGACCTCCCTTGCTATATGTTCGGTCTTTTTGATACATGTATATAATATGTATTTGTATATGTATAGTAACACTAATCTTCATTTCTCAATTTCCCCACCTCCTTTCCTTTTAGATGAGCATAGTTTGTTTTCTAAGCCTGTGAGTGTCTTTCTCTTTGGAAATCTGTTCATCTGTGTCAGTTATTAGATAATGCCATAAGTGATAATATAGGCTGTAGGCCTTTTGCTTTCCGACCTACTTCATGTTTTGTGATTATCTCCAGGCTCATCTATGGTGCCTCAAAGAGCAGTGTTTCAATATTTTCCATGGCTAATATTCCATTGTGTACATGGACCACTTCTTCTTGGTGCATTCCTCTGTTGATGGACATTTTCGTTGCTTCCAAGTGTTGCCTATGGTAAATATTGCTGGAGTGCAGGATTGGCAGCCTGTGATTTTTGATTTTCATTTTCTCAGGTGATAGACCCAGCAGTGGGTATGATTGATTGACTGGTATGGTAGCTCAAGGTTTACCTTTTCAAGGCACCTCAATTGTGCTTTCATTAGTGGCTCTTACCACGTCCCCCTTAGAATCGAGGGTACGCATTTCTCCACAATCACGTCAGCATCTATTGTTTGCAGCATTTTTGTTGATGGCCATTCTGACTGGTGTGAGCTGATAGGTTTTTGTAATTTGGGTTTACGTGTCTGTAAAAATTCCTACAATTCATCATTTTTCCACGCCTTTTTCTTTTCTGTTAAAAGAAAAAAGAAAAAAAGTGTGAGTATAATGTACCTCTTCAAATTTCCTTTTTGGAAGGTTGCACTCTAGAATTTTTTGGTCGATTTTCGAACTCAGTATTTTTTGGAGGGCAGGTGTCATTTACAGCACTGCAATTGGTGAATATTTAGTGACCTTTTGCAGTGGGTTTAAAGCTGCTGTTGTGGGAAACGGCCACAAGGATGCAGCATTTCTCCATTCCCAAATCTGGGTACTAGGGCAGCAGAGCCGTTCTGGAAGTCGTTTGCCTAGGTTGTAAATTTGAATGGAATGGGCCAGGAAAACCCCCCATAAGTTCATGTCTCATTACTCCTAGTTCGTGGTTTTAATTTTTTCAATTGGGGTAAAGGTTAGAATGTTGCTTGTCCAAGGTATACTCACTCTGGTTCATCTACATATTCTATATACCTATTTATGTAGAGATCCTCTTCCCGTGTAAATTATTACAGAGTGTTGCGTAAAACCTCCTTGCTGTATGGTCGGTCTTTTTGATATATGTGTATAATATGTGTTTGTATACATATGGTAACGCTAATCTTCATTTATCCATTCCCCCCACCTTTCCTTTTAGATAAGCATAGTATTTTTTGTAATAAGTCTGTGATTGACTTTCTCCGTGGAAATATGTTCCTTTGTGTCAGTTATTAGATAACGCCTCTAAGTGATATCATAGGATATAGGACTTTTGCTTTCCGACTTACCTCATGTTCTGTGATTATCTCCAAGATCATCTATGGTGCCTCAAAGAGCAGTGTTTCATTGTTTTCCATGGCTAGTATTCATTGTGTACATGGACCACTTCTTCTTTATCCTTTCATCTGTTGATGGACATTTTGGTTGCTTCACTGTCCTGTCTATTGTGAATAAGGCTGCAGTGCAGCTTTGGCAGCCCAGGTCTTCTTCATTCTGGTGTTCTCAGGTGAGAGGCCCATTGGTGCGCCTGCTGGACTGAATGGTACCTCAATTTTTCCTTTTAAACGCAGCTCCTTTCTGTTCTCATTATTAGCGTTTAACCCTTTTACATCTCACCAGCAGCTAGAGGGTACACAGTTGTCTAAAACCTCTTCAGCATTTATTGTTTGTAGACTTTTTGCCAATGGTCAGTCGACTGGTGCGAGTTGAAAACTTTTTGTAGATTAGATTGCATGAGTCTACTAATTCCTGAGGTTGAGCTTTTATCCATTTTCCTTTCTTTAAAAAGAGAGTGAGTAAAACTTACCTCTTCATACTATCTTCTTGAAAATTTTGCCTGTTTTGAATTTTTTTATCCATTCCCTACCTCAGCACAATTTTGAGGGCAGGTGTCCTTTACAGCCCTGAGTCCTTGTGAATGGTAAGTGACCATTAGCTGTGGGTTAAAAGCTGCTCTTGCGGGAATCAGCCACAAGGCGGCAGCATTTCTCCTTTACCAAATCTGGTTACTAGGGCAACAGAGCCTTACTGGAAGTGGTGTTCTAGGTTGTAAATTAGAATGGAATGTGCGAGGAAACAGCCCTTTAATTTATGTCTCATTACTTCTTGTTGGTATTTTTAACTTAATTTTTATTTTGTATCACAGCAAACTTGATTACAATGTTTTGTTTGTTCTAGGTGTGCAAGATGTGGTTCTTTCACACATATACATATATCTGTTCTTCTTCGGATCCTTTTCCCATGTAGGTTATGACACAATGTTGAGTAGTCTTCTCTTGGTATTGCGTAGGTCTTTGGTGATTATATATTACATATGTGTATGTATCTCTCTGTTAACCTCAATATGGTAATGTATCCAATCCTCACACCATTCCATATGGCGAACCATAAGTTTTTTTAATGAATCTATGATAGTGTTTCTCTGTGGAAATATCTTTGTTTGTATCATTTTTTAGGTAACACCTATGTGTGATATGATAGGATATGTGTCTTTCGCTTTCTCACTTACTCCAAGTTGCATGATTACTTCTAGACTCATCTATGGTGCTGCAAATGGCATTGTTTCATTTTTTCACTAGCTCATATTCCATCTGTACAGGTAGCAGCTTTCTTTGTCCACCCATCTGTCGTTGGACTTTTTGGTTACTTCCATATCTTGGCTATTGTAATACTATGCAATGCAGATTTGCGTGCCTGTGTCCTTCCAATTCTGTCTTCTTAGTTTATAGGTCCAGGAATAGGTCTGCTGGATCATATGGTAGCACAATGTTTACCTTTTCAAGGCACCTCTATTCTGTTCTCCTTAGTGGCTCTTCCAGGTTACGTCCCACTTAAAGTGGAGCGTATGTATTTCTTCCCAGCACCTTCAGCATTTATTCTTTGTAGTTTTTGCTGATGGTTATTCTGAGTGGTGTGAGCTGATACCTCTTTGTGGTTGAATTTGCATGTGTCACATAATGCGTTGAAATTGAGCTTTAAGACATGTCCTTTTTATTTTTCCAGCTGTGATTAGAGCTTATTTCTTCAAAGTGTTTTCTTAAAGTATGTGTCACCATTTGAAATATTTTGGCCATTATCTCCCTCAAGACATTTTGAGGGCAGGTTTCATTTACAGCCCTGCAGTACTTGTTCATATGAAGTGACCGTTAGCTCAGGCTTTAAATCTGCTTTTGCAGGTAACGGCCAAAGAGCGTAAGCCTTTCTACGTTCCGCATGCTGGTACTAGGGAAACAGACCTACCGGCCAGGGGTGTTCTTCGGTTACAAATTAGAGTGCAATGTGCCCGGGTAAACCCACAAATGTTGATGTCTCCTTGCTTTTGTTTGTTTTTAAATTTAATTTCTATTTATTATTAGAGTAATAGTCCATTGTGTACGTGGACCACTTCTTCTTGGTGCATTCCTCTGTTGATGGACATTTTCATGGCTTCCAAGTGCTGGCTGTGGTAAATCTTGCTGGCGTACAGGTTTGCCAGCCTGTGACTTTTTGATTCTCATTTTCTCAGGTGATAGGCCAAGCAGCGGTTGTGATTGATTGACTGGTAGCTCAATGTTTCCCTTTTCAAAGCACCTACATTGTGTTTTCATTATTGGCTCTTTACATGCCCCCCCTTACAACCGAGGGTATGCATTTCTCCACACTCCCTTCACCATTTAATTTTTGCAGCATTTTTCCTAATGGCCATTCTGACTGCTGTGAGCTGATAGGTTTTTGTAGTATGGGTATGCATGTCATTAAAATTTTTAAAATTCATCATATTCCTACGCCTTTTTTCTTTTCTCTTAAAAGAAAAAACCGTGAGTACAATAGAGCTCTTGAAATTGTCTTCTTCGAAGGTTGCCCTCTTTTGAATTTTTTGGTCGATTTTTGACCCCAGACATTTTCTGGAGGGCTGGTGTCATTTACAGAACTGCAAGTTGGTGAAAATTTAGTGACCTTTTGCAGTGGGTTCAAATCTGCTGTTGTGGGAAACGGCTATAAGGAGGTAGCATTTCTCCATGCCCCAATCTGGGTACTAGGGCAGCAGAGCCTTTCTGGAAGTCATTGTCCTAGGTTGTAAATTAGAATGGAATTTGCCAGGAGAAATCCCCATAAGTTTATGTCTCATTACTTCTTCTTGGTTTTTAATTTTTTTTTTTAATCTGGGTAAAGTTTAGAATATTGTTTGTCCTAGGTGTACACAATCTGGTTCATTTGTACATCATGTATGTCTATTAACGTACAGATCCTCTTCCCATGTAAAATATTCCAGTGTTCCATCGACCTCCCTTGTTATATGTTCGGTCTTTTTGATACATGTATATAATATGTATTTGTATATGTATAGTAACACTAATCTTCATTTCTCAATTTCCCCACCTCCTTTCCTTGTAGATGA
Organism: Eschrichtius robustus; assembly: GCF_028021215.1. Taxonomy (NCBI): domain Eukaryota; kingdom Metazoa; phylum Chordata; class Mammalia; order Artiodactyla; family Eschrichtiidae; genus Eschrichtius; species Eschrichtius robustus. The sequence continues at coordinate 43,051,904 of NC_090831.1, read as the reverse complement.
GCATAGTTTGTTTTCTAAGCCTGTGAGTGTCTTTCTCTTTGGAAATCTGTTCATCTGTGTCAGTTATTAGATAATGCCATAAGTGATAATATAGGCTATAGGCCTTTTGCTTTCCGACCTACTTCATGTTTTGTGATTATCTCCAGGCTCATCTATGGTGCCTCAAAGAGCAGTGCTTCAATGTTTTCCATGGCTAATATTCCATTGTGTACATGGACCACTTCTTCTTGGTGCATTCCTCTGTTGATGGACATTTTCGTTGCTTCCAAGTGTTGCCTATGGTAAATATTGCTGGAGTGCAGGATTGGCAGCCTGTGATTTTTGATTTTCATTTTCTCAGGTGATAGACCCAGCAGTGGGTATGATTGATTGACTGGTATGGTAGCTCAACGTTTACCTTTTCAAGGCACCTCAATTGTGCTTTCATTAGTGGCTCTTACCACGTCCCCCTTAGAATCGAGGGTACGCATTTCTCCACAATCACGTCAGCATCTATTGTTTGCAGCATTTTTGTTGATGGCCATTCTGACTGGTGTGAGCTGATAGGTTTTTGTAATTTGGGTTTACGTGTCTGTAAAAATTCCTACAATTCATCATTTTTCCACGCCTTTTTCTTTTCTGTTAAAAGAAAAAAGAAAAAAAGTGTGAGTATAATATACCTCTTCAAATTTCCTTTTTGGAAGGTTGCAATCTAGAAATTTTTGGTCGATTTTCGACCTCAGGATTTTTTGGAGGGCAGGTGTCATTTACAGCACTGCAATTGGTGAATATTTAGTGACCTTTTGCAGTGGGTTTAAAGCTGCTGTTGTGGGAAACGGCCACAAGGATGCAGCATTTCTCCATTCCCAAATCTGGGTACTAGGGCAGCAGAGCCGTTTTGGAAGTCGTTTGCCTAGGTTGTAAATTTGAATGGAATGGGCCAGGAAAACCCCCCATAAGTTCATGTCTCATTACTCCTAGTTCGTGGTTTTAATTTTTTCAATTGGGGTAAAGGTTAGAATGTTGCTTGTCCAAGGTATATGCACTCTGGTTCATCTACATATTCTATATACCTATTTATGTAGAGATCCTCTTCCCGTGTAAATTATTACAGAGTGTTGCGTAAAACCTCCTTGCTGTATGGTCGGTCTTTTTGATATATGTGTATAATATGTGTTTGTATACATATGGTAACGCTAATCTTCATTTATCCATTCCCCCCACCTTTCCTTTTAGATAAGCATAGTATTTTTTGTAATAAGTCTGTGATTGACTTTCTCTGTGGAAATATGTTCATTTGTGTCAGTTATTAGATAACGCCTCTAAGTGATATCATAGGATACAGGACTTTTGTTTCCGACTTACCTCATGTTCTGTGATTATCTCCAAGATCATCTATGGTGCCTCAAAGAGCAGTGTTTCATTGTTTTCCATGGCTAGTATTCATTGTGTACATGGACCACTTCTTCTTTACCCTTTCATCTGTTGATGGACATTTTAGTTGCTTCACTGTCCTGTCTATTGTGAATAAGGCTGCAGTGCAGCTTTGGCAGCCCGGGTCTTCTTCATTCTGGTCTTCTCAGGTGAGAGGCCCATTGGTGCGCCTGCTGGATTGAATGGTACCTCAATTTTTCCTTTTAAACGCAGCTCCTTTCTGTTCTCATTATTAGCGTTTAACCCTTTTACATGTCACCAGCAGCTAGAGGGTACACAGTTGTCTAAAACCTCTTCAGCATTTATTGTTTGTAGACTTTTTGCCAATGGTCAGTCGACTGGTGCGATTTGAAAACTTTTTGTAGATTAGATTGCATGAGTCTACTAATTCCTGAGGTTGAGCTTTTATCCATTTTCCTTTCTTTAAAAAGAGAGTGAGTAAAACTTACTTCTTCATACTATCTTCTTGAAAATTTTGCCTGTTTTGAATTTTTTTTATCCATTCCCTACCTCAGCACAATTTTGAGGGCAGGTGTCCTTTACAGCCCTGAGTCCTTGTGAATGGTAAGTGACCATTAGCTGTGAGTTAAAAGCTGCTCTTGCGGGAATCGGCCACAAGGCGGCAGCATTTCTCCTTTACCAAATCTGGTTACTAGGGCAACAGAGCCTTACTGGAAGTGGTGTTCTAGGTTGTAAATTAGAATGGAATGTGCGGGGAAACAGCCCTTTAATTTATGTCTCATTACTTCTTGTTGGTATTTTTAACTTAATTTTTATTTTTTATCACAGCAAACTTGATTACAATGTTTTGTTTGTTCTAGGTGTGCAAGATGTGGTTCTTTCACACATATACATATATCTGTTCTTCTTCGGATCCTTTTCCCATGTAGGTTATGACACAATGTTGAGTAGTCTTCTCTTGGTATTGCGTAGGTCTTTGGTGATTATATATTTCATATGTGTATGTATCTCTCTGTTAACCTCAATATGGTAATGTATCCAATCCTCACACCATTCCATATGGCGAACCATAAGTTTTTTTAATGAATCTATGATAGTGTTTCTCTGTGGAAATATCTTTGTTTGTATCATTTTTTAGGTAACACCTATGTGTGATATGATAGGATATGTGTCTTTCGCTTTCTCACTTACTCCAAGTTGCGTGATTACTTCCAGACTCATCTATGGTGCTGCAAATGGCATTGTTTCATTTTTTCACTAGCTCATATTCCATCTGTACAGGTAGCAGCTTTCTTTGTCCACCCATCTGTCGTTGGACTTTTTGGTTACTTCCATATCTTGGCTATTGTAATACTATGCAATGCAGATTTGCGTGCCTGTGTCCTTCCAATTCTGTCTTCTTAGTTTATAGGTCCAGGAATAGGTCTGCTGGATCATATGGTAGCACAATGTTTACCTTTTCAAGGCACCTCTATTCTGTTCTCCTTAGTGGCTCTTCCAGGTTACGTCCCACTTAAAGTGGAGCGTATGTATTTCTTCCCAGCACCTTCAGCATTTATTCTTTGTAGTTTTTGCTGATGGTTATTCTGAGTGGTGTGAGCTGATACCTCTTTGTGGTTGAATTTGCATGTGTCACATAATGCGTTGAAATTGAGCTTTAAGACATGTCCTTTTTATTTTTCCAGCTGTGATTAGAGCTCATTTCTTCGAAGTGTTTTCTTAAAGTATGTGTCACCATTTGAAATATTTTGGCCATTATCTCCCTCAAGACATTTTGAGGGCAGGTTTCATTTACAGCCCTGCAGTACTTGTTCATATGAAGTGACCGTTAGCTCAGGCTTTAAATCTGCTTTTGCAGGTAACGGCCAAAGAGCGGCAGCCTTTCTACGTTCCCCATGCTGGTACTAGGGAAACAGACCTACCGGCCAGTGGTGTTCTTCGGTTATAAATTAGAGTGCAATGTGCCCGGGTAAACCCACAAATGTTGATGTCTCCTTGCTTTTGTTTGTTTTTAAATTTAATTTATATTTATTATTAGAGTAATAGTCCATTGTGTACGTGGACCACTTCTTCTTGGTGCATTCCTCTGTTGATGGACATTTTCATGGCTTCCAAGTGCTGGCTGTGGTAAATCTTGCTGGCGTACAGGTTTGCCAGCCTGTGACTTTTTGATTCTCATTTTCTCAGGTGATAGGCCAAGCAGCGGTTGTGATTGATTGACTGGTAGCTGAATGTTTCCCTTTTCAAAGCATCTACATTTTGTTTTCATTATTGGCTCTTTACATGCCCCCCCTTACAACCGAGGGTACGCATTTCTCCACACTCCCTTCACCATTTAATTTTTGCAGCATTTTTCCTAATGGCCATTCTGACTGCTGTGAGCTGATAGGTTTTTGTAGTATGGGTATGCATGTCATTAAAATTTTTAAAATTCATCATATTCCTACGCCTTTTTTCTTTTCTCTTAAAAGAAAAAACCGTGAGTACAATAGAGCTCTTGAAATTGTCTTCTTCGAAGGTTGCCCTCTTTTGAATTTTTTGGTCGATTTTTGACCCCAGACATTTTCTGGAGGGCTGGTGTCATTTACAGAACTGCAAGTTGGTGAAAATTTAGTGACCTTTTGCAGTGGGTTCAAAGCTGCTGTTGTGGGAAACGGCCACAAGGAGGTAGCATTTCTCCATGCCCCAATCTGGGTACTAGGGCAGCAGAGCCTTTCTGGAAGTCATTGTCCTAGGTTGTAAATTAGAATGGAATTTGCCAGGAGAAATCCCCATAAGTTTATGTCTCATTACTTCTTCTTGGTTTTTAATTTTTTTTTTAATCTGGGTAACGTTTAGAATATGGTTTGTCCTAGGTGTACACAATCTGGTTCATTTGTACATCATGTATGTCTATTAACGTACAGATCCTCTTCCCATGTAAAATATTCCAGTGTTCCATCGACCTCCCTTGTTATATGTTCGGTCTTTTTGATACATGTATATAATATGTATTTGTATATGTATAGTAACACTAATCTTCATTTCTCAATTTCCCCACCTCCTTTCCTTGTAGATGAGCATAGTTTGTTTTCTAAGCCTGTGAGTGTCTTTCTCTTTGGAAATCTGTTCATCTGTGTCAGTTATTAGATAATGCCATAAGTGATAATATAGGCTATAGGCCTTTTGCTTTCCGACCTACTTCATGTTTTGTGATTATCTCCAGGCTCATCTATGGTGCCTCAAAGAGCAGTGCTTCAATGTTTTCCATGGCTAATATTCCATTGTGTACATGGACCACTTCTTCTTGGTGCATTCCTCTGTTGATGGACATTATCGTTGCTTCCAAGTGTTGCCTATGGTAAATATTGCTGGAGTGCAGGATTGCCAGCCTGTGATTTTTGATTTTCATTTTCTCAGGTGATAGACCCAGCAGTGGGTATGATTGATTGACTGGTATGGTAGCTCAACGTTTACCTTTTCAAGGCACCTCAATTGTGCTTTCATTAGTGGCTCTTACCACGTCCCCCTTAGAATCGAGGGTACGCATTTCTCCACAATCACGTCAGCATCTATTGTTTGCAGCATTTTTGTTGATGGCCATTCTGACTGGTGTGAGCTGATAGGTTTTTGTAATTTGGGTTTACGTGTCTGTAAAAATTCCTACAATTCATCATTTTTCCACGCCTTTTTCTTTTCTGTTAAAAGAAAAAAGAAAAAAAGTGTGAGTATAATATACCTCTTCAAATTTCCTTTTTGGAAGGTTGCACTCTAGAATTTTTTGGTCGATTTTCGACCTCAGTATTTTTTGGAGGGAAGGTGTCATTTACAGCACTGCAATTGGTGAATATTTAGTGACCTTTTGCAGTGGGTTTAAAGCTGCTGTTGTGGGAAACGGCCACAAGGATGCAGCATTTCTCCATTCCCAAATCTGGGTACTAGGGCAGCAGAGCCGTTCTGGAAGTCGTTTGCCTAGGTTGTAAATTTGAATGGAATGGGCCAGGAAAACCCCCCATAAGTTCATGTCTCATTACTCCTAGTTCGTGGTTTTAATTTTTTCAATTGGGGTAAAGGTTAGAATGTTGCTTGTCCAAGGTGTACGCACTCTGGTTCATCTACATATGCTATATACCTATTTATGTAGAGATCCTCTTCCCGTGTAAATTATTACAGAGTGTTGCGTAAACCCTCCTTGCTGTATGGTCGGTCTTTTTGATATATGTGTATAATACGTGTTTGTATACATATGGTAACGCTAATCTTCATTTATCCATTCCCCCCACCTTTCCTTTTAGATAAGCATAGTATTTTTTTTAATAAGTCTGTGATTGACTTTCTCTGTGGAAATATGTTCCTTTGTGTCAGTTATTAGATAACGCCTCTAAGTGATATCATAGGATATAGGACTTTTGCTTTCCGACTTACCTCATGTTCTGTGATTATCTCCAAGATCATCTATGGTGCCTCAAAGAGCAGTGTTTCATTGTTTTCCATGGCTAGTATTCATTGTGTACATGGACCACTTCTTCTTTATCCTTTCATCTGTTGATGGACATTTTGGTTGCTTCACTGTCCTGTCTATTGTGAATAAGGCTGCAGTGCAGCTTTGGCAGCCCAGGTCTTCTTCATTCTGGTGTTCTCAGGTGAGAGGCCCATTGGTGCGCCTGCTGGACTGAATGGTACCTCAATTTTTCCTTTTAAACGCAGCTCCTTTCTGTTCTCATTATTAGCGTTTAACCCTTTTACATCTCACCAGCAGCTAGAGGGTACACAGTTCTCTAAAACCTCTTCAGCATTTATTGTTTGTAGACTTTTTGCCAATGGTCAGTCGACTGGTGCGAGTTGAAAACTTTTTGTAGATTAGATTGCATGAGTCTACTAATTCCTGAGGTTGAGCTTTTATCCATTTTCCTTTCTTTAAAAAGAGAGTGAGTAAAACTTACCTCTTCATACTATCTTCTTGAAAATTTTGCCTGTTTTGAATTTTTTTTATCCATTCCCTACCTCAGCACAATTTTGAGGGCAGGTGTCCTTTACAGCCCTGAGTCCTTGTGAATGGTAAGTGACCATTAGCTGTGGGTTAAAAGCTGCTCTTGCGGGAATCAGCCACAAGGCGGCAGCATTTCTCCTTTACCAAATCTGGTTACTAGGGCAACAGAGCCTTACTGGAAGTGGTGTTCTAGGTTGTAAATTAGAATGGAATGTGCGAGGAAACAGCCCTTTAATTTATGTCTCATTACTTCTTGTTGGTATTTTTAACTTAATTTTTATTTTGTATCACAGCAAACTTGATTACAATGTTTTGTTTGTTCTAGGTGTGCAAGATGTGGTTCTTTCACACATATACATATATCTGTTCTTCTTCGGATCCTTTTCCCATTTAGGTTATGACACAATGTTGAGTAGTCTTCTCTTGGTATTGCGTAGGTCTTTGGTGATTATATATTTCATATGTGTATGTATCTCTCTGTTAACCTCAATATGGTAATGTATCCAATCCTCACACCATTCCATATGGCGAACCATAAGTTTTTTTAATGAATCTATGATAGTGTTTCTCTGTGGAAATATCTTTGTTTGTATCATTTTTTAGGTAACACCTATGTGTGATATGATAGGATATGTGTCTTTCGCTTTCTCACTTACTCCAAGTTGCGTGATTACTTCTAGACTCATCTATGGTGCTGCAAATGGCATTGTTTCATTTTTTCACTAGCTCATATTCCATCTGTACAGGTAGCAGCTTTCTTTGTCCACCCATCTGTCGTTGGACTTTTTGGTTACTTCCATATCTTGGCTATTGTAATACTATGCAATGCAGATTTGCGTGCCTGTGTCCTTCCAATTCTGTCTTCTTAGTTTATAGGTCCAGGAATAGGTCTGCTGGATCATATGGTAGCGCAATGTTTACCTTTTCAAGGCACCTCTATTCTGTTCTCCTTAGTGGCTCTTCCAGGTTACGTCCCACTTAAAGTGGAGCGTATGTATTTCTTCCCAGCACCTTCAGCATTTATTCTTTGTAGTTTTTGCTGATGGTTATTCTGAGTGGTGTGAGCTGATACCTCTTTGTGGTTGAATTTGCATGTGTCACATAATGCGTTGAAATTGAGCTTTAAGACATGTCCTTTTTATTTTTCCAGCTGTGATTAGAGCTTATTTCTTCAAAGTGTTTTCTTAAAGTATGTGTCACCGTTTGAAATATTTTGGCCATTATCTCCCTCAAGACATTTTGAGGGCAGGTTTCATTTACAGCCCTGCAGTACTTGTTCATATGAAGTGACCGTTAGCTCAGGCTTTAAATCTGCTTTTGCAGGTAACGGCCAAAGTGCGTAAGCCTTTCTACGTTCCCCATGCTGGTACTAGGGAAACAGACCTACCGGCCAGGGGTGTTCTTCGGTTATAAATTAGAGTGCAATGTGCCCGGGTAAACCCACAAATGTTGATGTCTCCTTGCTTTTGTTTGTTTTTAAATTTAATTTCTATTTATTATTAGAGTAATAGTCCATTGTGTACGTGGACCACTTCTTCTTGGTGCATTCCTCTGTTGATGGACATTTTCATGGCTTCCAAGTGCTGGCTGTGGTAAATCTTGCTGGCGTACAGGTTTGCCAGCCTGTGACTTTTTGATTCTCATTTTCTCAGGTGATAGGCCAAGCAGCGGTTGTGATTGATTGACTGGTAGCTCAATGTTTCCCTTTTCAAAGCACCTACATTGTGTTTTCATTATTGGCTCTTTACATGCCCCCCCTTACAACCGAGGGTATGCATTTCTCCACACTCCCTTCACCATTTAATTTTTGCAGCATTTTTCCTAATGGCCATTCTGACTGCTGTGAGCTGATAGGTTTTTGTAGTATGGGTATGCATGTCATTAAAATTTTAAAAATTCATCATATTCCTACGCCTTTTTTCTTTTCTCTTAAAAGAAAAAACCGTGAGTACAATAGAGCTCTTGAAATTGTCTTCTTCGAAGGTTGCCCTCTTTTGAATTTTTTGGTCGATTTTTGACCCCAGACATTTTCTGGAGGGCTGGTGTCATTTACAGAACTGCAAGTTGGTGAAAATTTAGTGACCTTTTGCAGTGGGTTCAAAGCTGCTGTTGTGGGAAACGGCCACAAGGAGGTAGCATTTCTCCATGCCCCAATCTGGGTACTAGGGCAGCAGAGCCTTTCTGGAAGTCATTGTCCTAGGTTGTAAATTAGAATGGAATTTGCCAGGAGAAATCCCCATAAGTTTATGTCTCATTACTTCTTCTTGGTTTTTAATTTTTTTTTTAATCTGGGTAAAGTTTAGAATATTGTTTGTCCTAGGTGTACACAATCTGGTTCATTTGTACATCATGTATGTCTATTAACGTACAGATCCTCTTCCCATGTAAAATATTCCAGTGTTCCATCGACCTCCCTTGTTATATGTTCGGTCTTTTTGATACATGTATATAATATGTATTTGTATATGTATAGTAACACTAATCTTCATTTCTCAATTTCCCCACCTCCTTTCCTTGTAGATGAGCATAGTTTGTTTTCTAAGCCTGTGAGTGTCTTTCTCTTTGGAAATCTGTTCATCTGTGTCAGTTATTAGATAATGCCATAAGTGATAATATAGGCTATAGGCCTTTTGCTTTCCGACCTACTTCATGTTTTGTGATTATCTCCAGGCTCATCTATGGTGCCTCAAAGAGCAGTGCTTCAATGTTTTCCATGGCTAATATTCCATTGTGTACATGGACCACTTCTTCTTGGTGCATTCCTCTGTTGATGGACATTTTCGTTGCTTCCAAGTGTTGCCTATGGTAAATATTGCTGGAGTGCAGGATTGGCAGCCTGTGATTTTTGATTTTCATTTTCTCAGGTGATAGACCCAGCAGTGGGTATGATTGATTGACTGTTATGGTAGCTCAACGTTTACCTTTTCAAGGCACCTCAATTGTGCTTTCATTAGTGGCTCTTACCACGTCCCCCTTAGAATCGAGGGTACGCATTTCTCCACAATCACGTCAGCATCTATTGTTTGCAGCATTTTTGTTGATGGCCATTCTGACTGGTGTGAGCTGATAGGTTTTTGTAATTTGGGTTTACGTGTCTGTAAAAATTCCTACAATTCATCATTTTTCCACGCCTTTTTCTTTTCTGTTAAAAGAAAAAAGAAAAAAAGTGTGAGTATAATATACCTCTTCAAATTTCCTTTTTGGAAGGTTGCAATCTAGAAATTTTTGGTCGATTTTCGACCTCAGGATTTTTTGGAGGGCAGGTGTCATTTACAGCACTGCAATTGGTGAATATTTAGTGACCTTTTGCAGTGGGTTTAAAGCTGCTGTTGTGGGAAACGGCCACAAGGATGCAGCATTTCTCCATTCCCAAATCTGGGTACTAGGGCAGCAGAGCCGTTTTGGAAGTCGTTTGCCTAGGTTGTAAATTTGAATGGAATGGGCCAGGAAAACCCCCCATAAGTTCATGTCTCATTACTCCTAGTTCGTGGTTTTAATTTTTTCAATTGGGGTAAAGGTTAGAATGTTGCTTGTCCAAGGTATATGCACTCTGGTTCATCTACATATTCTATATACCTATTTATGTAGAGATCCTCTTCCCGTGTAAATTATTACAGAGTGTTGCGTAAAACCTCCTTGCTGTATGGTCGGTCTTTTTGATATATGTGTATAATATGTGTTTGTATACATATGGTAACGCTAATCTTCATTTATCCATTCCCCCCACCTTTCCTTTTAGATAAGCATAGTATTTTTTGTAATAAGTCTGTGATTGACTTTCTCTGTGGAAATATGTTCATTTGTGTCAGTTATTAGATAACGCCTCTAAGTGATATCATAGGATACTGGACTTTTGTTTCCGACTTACCTCATGTTCTGTGATTATCTCCAAGATCATCTATGGTGCCTCAAAGAGCAGTGTTTCATTGTTTTCCATGGCTAGTATTCATTGTGTACATGGACCACTTCTTCTTTACCCTTTCATCTGTTGATGGACATTTTAGTTGCTTCACTGTCCTGCCTATTGTGAATAAGGCTGCAGTGCAGCTTTGGCAGCCCGGGTCTTCTTCATTCTGGTCTTCTCAGGTGAGAGGCCCATTGGTGCGCCTGCTGGATTGAATGGTACCTCAATTTTTCCTTTTAAACGCAGCTCCTTTCTGTTCTCATTATTAGCGTTTAACCCTTTTACATGTCACCAGCAGCTAGAGGGTACACAGTTGTCTAAAACCTCTTCAGCATTTATTGTTTGTAGACTTTTTGCCAATGGTCAGTCGACTGGTGCGATTTGAAAACTTTTTGTAGATTAGATTGCATGAGTCTACTAATTCCTGAGGTTGAGCTTTTATCCATTTTCCTTTCTTTAAAAAGAGAGTGAGTAAAACTTACCTCTTCATACTATCTTCTTGAAAATTTTGCCTGTTTTGAATTTTTTTTATCCATTCCCTACCTCAGCACAATTTTGAGGGCAGGTGTCCTTTACAGCCCTGAGTCCTTGTGAATGGTAAGTGACCATTAGCTGTGGGTTAAAAGCTGCTCTTGCGGGAATCGGCCACAAGGCGGCAGCATTTCTCCTTTACCAAATCTGGTTACTAGGGCAACAGAGCCTTACTGGAAGTGGTGTTCTAGGTTGTAAATTAGAATGGAATGTGCGAGGAAACAGCCCTTTAATTTATGTCTCATTACTTCTTGTTGGTATTTTTAACTTAATTTTTATTTTTTATCACAGCAAACTTGATTACAATGTTTTGTTTGTTCTAGGTGTGCAAGATGTGGTTCTTTCACACATATACATATATCTGTTCTTCTTCGGATCCTTTTCCCATGTAGGTTATGACACAATGTTGAGTAGTCTTCTCTTGGTATTGCGTAGGTCTTTGGTGATTATATATTTCATATGTGTATGTATCTCTCTGTTAACCTCAATATGGTAATGTATCCAATCCTCACACTATTCCATATGGCGAACCATAAGTTTTTTTAATGAATCTATGATAGTGTTTCTCTGTGGAAATATCTTTGTTTGTATCATTTTTTAGGTAACACCTATGTGTGATATGATAGGATATGTGTCTTTCGCTTTCTCACTTACTCCCAGTTGCGTGATTACTTCCAGACTCATCTATGGTGCTGCAAATGGCATTGTTTCATTTTTTCACTAGCTCATATTCCATCTGTACAGGTAGCAGCTTTCTTTGTCCACCCATCTGTCGTTGGACTTTTTGGTTACTTCCATATCTTGGCTATTGTAATACTATGCAATGCAGATTTGCGTGCCTGTGTCCTTCCAATTCTGTCTTCTTAGTTTATAGGTCCAGGAATAGGTCTGCTGGATCATATGGTAGCTCAATGTTTACCTTTTCAAGGCACCTCTATTTTGTTCTCCTTAGTGGCTCTTTCCAGGTTACGTCCCACTTAAAGTGGAGGGTATGTATTTCTTCCCAGCACCTTCAGCATTTATTCTTTGTAGTTTTTGCTGATGGTTATACTGAGTGGTGTGAGCTGATACCTCTTTTTGGTTGAATTTGCATGTGTCACATAATGCGTTGAAATTGAGCTTTAAGACATGTCCTTTTTATTTTTCCAGCTGTGATTAGAGCTTATTTCTTCAAAGTGTTTTCTTAAAGTATGTGTCACCGTTTTGAAATATTTTGGCCATTATCTCCCTCAAGACATTTTGAGGGCAGGTTTCATTTACAGCCCTGCAGTACTTGTTCATATGAAGTGACCGTTAGCTCAGGCTTTAAACCTGCTTTTGCAGGTAACGGCCAGCGAGCGGCAGCCTTTCTACGTTCCCCATGCTGGTACTAGGGAAACAGACCTACCGGCCAGTGGTGTTCTTCGGTTATAAATTAGAGTGCAATGTGCCCGGGTAAACCCACAAATGTTGATGTCTCCTTGCTTTTGTTTGTTTTTAAATTTAATTTCTATTTATTATTAGAGTAATAGTCCATTGTGTACGTGGACCACTTCTTCTTGGTGCATTCCTTTGTTGATGGACATTTTCATGGCTTCCAAGTGCTGGCTGTGGTAAATCTTGCTGGCGTACAGGTTTGCCAGCCTGTGACTTTTTGATTCTCATTTTCTCAGGTGATAGGCCAAGCAGCGGTTGTGATTGATTGACTGGTAGCTCAATGTTTCCCTTTTCAAAGCACCTACATTGTGTTTTCATTAGTGGATCTTTACATGCCCCCCCTTACAACCGAGGGTACGCATTTCTCCACACTCCCTTCACCATTTAATTTTTGCAGCATTTTTCCTAATGGCCATTCTGACTGCTGTGAGCTGATAGGTTTTTGTAGTATGCGTATGCATGTCATTAAAATTTTTAAAATTCATCATATTCCTACGCCTTTTTTCTTTTCTCTTAAAAGAAAAAACCGTGAGTACAATAGAGCTCTTGAAATTGTCTTCTTCGAAGGTTGCCCTCTTTTGAATTTTTTGGTCGATTTTTGACCCCAGACATTTTCTGGAGGGCTGGTGTCATTTACAGAACTGCAAGTTGGTGAAAATTTAGTGACCTTTTGCAGTGGGTTCAAAGCTGCTGTTGTGGGAAACGGCCACAAGGAGGTAGCATTTCTCCATGCCCCAATCGGGGTACTAGGGCAGCAGAGCCTTTCTGGAAGTCATTGTCCTAGGTTGTAAATTAGAATGGAATTTGCCAGGAGAAATCCCCATAAGTTTATGTCTCATTACTTCTTCTTGGTTTTTAATTATTTTTTTTAATCTGGGTAAAGTTTAGAATATTGTTTGTCCTAGGTGTACACAATCTGGTTCATTTGTACATCATGTATGTCTATTAACGTACAGATCCTCTTCCCATGTAAAATATTCCAGTGGTCCATCGACCTCCCTTGTTATATGTTCGGTCTTTTTGATACATGTATATAATATGTATTTGTATATGTATAGTAACACTAATCTTCATTTCTCAATTTCCCCACCTCCTTTCCTTGTAGATGAGCATAGTTTGTTTTCTAAGCCTGTGAGTGTCTTTCTCTTTGGAAATCTGCTCATCTGTGTCAGTTATTAGATAATGCCATAAGTGATAATATAGGCTATAGGCCTTTTGCTTTTCGACCTACTTCATGTTTTGTGATTATCTCCAGGCTCATCTATGGTGCCTCAAAGAGCAGTGCTTCAATGTTTTCCATGGCTAATATTCCATTGTGTACATGGACCACTTCTTCTTGGTGCATTCCTCTGTTGATGGACATTTTCGTTGCTTCCAAGTGTTGCCTATGGTAAATATTGCTGGAGTGCAGGATTGGCAGCCTGTGATTTTTGATTTTCATGTTCTCAGGTGATAGACCCAGCAGTGGGTATGATTGATTGACTGGTATGGTAGCTCAACGTTTACCTTTTCAAGGCACCTCAATTGTGCTTTCATTAGTGGCTCTTACCACGTCCCCCTTAGAATCGAGGGTTCGCATTTCTCCACAATCGTCAGCATCTATTTTTTGCAGCATTTTTTTGATGGCCATTCTGACTGGTGTGAGCTGATAGGTTTTTGTAATTTGGGTTTACGTGTCTGTAAAAATTCCTACAATTCATCATTTTTCCACGACTTTTTCTTTTCTGTTAAAAGAAAAAAGAAAAAAAGTGTGAGTATAATATACCTCTTCAAATTTCCTTTTTGGAAGGTTGCACTCTAGAAATTTTTGGTCGATTTTCGACCTCAGGATTTTTTGGAGGGCAGGTGTCATTTACAGCACTGCAATTGGTGAATATTTAGTGACCTTTTGCAGTGGGTTTAAAGCTGCTGTTGTGGGAAACGGCCACAAGGATGCAGCATTTCTCCATTCCCAAATCTGGGTACTAGGGCAGCAGAGCCGTTCTGGAAGTCGTTTGCCTAGGTTGTAAATTTGAATGGAATGGGCCAGGAAAACCCCCCATAAGTTCATGTCTCATTACTCCTAGTTCGTGGTTTTAATTTTTTCAATTGGGGTAAAGGTTAGAATGTTGCTTGTCCAAGGAATACGCACTCTGGTTCATCTACATATTCTATATACCTATTTATGTAGAGATCCTCTTCCCGTGTAAATTATTACAGAGTGTTGCGTAAAACCTCCTTGCTGTATGGTCGGTCTTTTTGATATATGTGTATAATATGTGTTTGTATACATATGGTAACGCTAATCTTCATTTATCCATTCCCCCCACCTTTCCTTTTAGATAAGCATAGTATTTTTTGTAATAAGTCTGTGATTGACTTTCTCTGTGGAAATATGTTCATTTGTGTCAGTTATTAGATAACGCCTCTAAGTGATATCATAGGATACTGGACTTTTGTTTCCGACTTACCTCATGTTCTGTGATTATCTCCAAGATCATCTATGGTGCCTCAAAGAGCAGTGTTTCATTGTTTTCCATGGCTAGTATTCATTGTGTACATGGACCACTTCTTCTTTACCCTTTCATCTGTTGATGGACATTTTAGTTGCTTCACTGTCCTGCCTATTGTGAATAAGGCTGCAGTGCAGCTTTGGCAGCCCGGGTCTTCTTCATTCTGGTCTTCTCAGGTGAGAGGCCCATTGGTGCGCCTGCTGGATTGAATGGTACCTCAATTTTTCCTTTTAAACGCAGCTCCTTTCTGTTCTCATTATTAGCGTTTAACCCTTTTACATGTCACCAGCAGCTAGAGGGTACACAGTTGTCTAAAACCTCTTCAGCATTTATTGTTTGTAGACTTTTTGCCAATGGTCAGTCGACTGGTGCGATTTGAAAACTTTTTGTAGATTAGATTGCATGAGTCTACTAATTCCTGAGGTTGAGCTTTTATCCATTTTCCTTTCTTTAAAAAGAGAGTGAGTAAAACTTACCTCTTCATACTATCTTCTTGAAAATTTTGCCTGTTTTGAATTTTTTTTATCCATTCCCTACCTCAGCACAATTTTGAGGGCAGGTGTCCTTTACAGCCCTGAGTCCTTGTGAATGGTAAGTGACCATTAGCTGTGGGTTAAAAGCTGCTCTTGCGGGAATCGGCCACAAGGCGGCAGCATTTCTCCTTTACCAAATCTGGTTACTAGGGCAACAGAGCCTTACTGGAAGTGGTGTTCTAGGTTGTAAATTAGAATGGAATGTGCGAGGAAACAGCCCTTTAATTTATGTCTCATTACTTCTTGTTGGTATTTTTAACTTAATTTTTATTTTTTATCACAGCAAACTTGATTACAATGTTTTGTTTGTTCTAGGTGTGCAAGATGTGGTTCTTTCACACATATACATATATCTGTTCTTCTTCGGATCCTTTTCCCATGTAGGTTATGACACAATGTTGAGTAGTCTTCTCTTGGTATTGCGTAGGTCTTTGGTGATTATATATTTCATATGTGTATGTATCTCTCTGTTAACCTCAATATGGTAATGTATCCAATCCTCACACTATTCCATATGGCGAACCATAAGTTTTTTTAATGAATCTATGATAGTGTTTCTCTGTGGAAATATCTTTGTTTGTATCATTTTTTAGGTAACACCTATGTGTGATATGATAGGATATGTGTCTTTCGCTTTCTCACTTACTCCAAGTTGCGTGATTACTTCCAGACTCATCTATGGTGCTGCAAATGGCATTGTTTCATTTTTTCACTAGCTCATATTCCATCTGTACAGGTAGCAGCTTTCTTTGTCCACCCATCTGTCGTTGGACTTTTTGGTTACTTCCATATCTTGGCTATTGTAATACTATGCAATGCAGATTTGCGTGCCTGTGTCCTTCCAATTCTGTCTTCTTAGTTTATAGGTCCAGGAATAGGTCTGCTGGATCATATGGTAGCTCAATGTTTACCTTTTCAAGGCACCTCTATTTTGTTCTCCTTAGTGGCTCTTTCCAGGTTACGTCCCACTTAAAGTGGAGGGTATGTATTTCTTCCCAGCACCTTCAGCATTTATTCTTTGTAGTTTTTGCTGATGGTTATACTGAGTGGTGTGAGCTGATACCTCTTTTTGGTTGAATTTGCATGTGTCACATAATGCGTTGAAATTGAGCTTTAAGACATGTCCTTTTTATTTTTCCAGCTGTGATTAGAGCTTATTTCTTCAAAGTGTTTTCTTAAAGTATGTGTCACCGTTTTGAAATATTTTGGCCATTATCTCCCTCAAGACATTTTGAGGGCAGGTTTCATTTACAGCCCTGCAGTACTTGTTCATATGAAGTGACCGTTAGCTCAGGCTTTAAACCTGCTTTTGCAGGTAACGGCCAGCGAGCGGCAGCCTTTCTACGTTCCCCATGCTGGTACTAGGGAAACAGACCTACCGGCCAGGGGTGTTCTTCGGTTATAAATTAGAGTGCAATGTGCCCGGGTAAACCCACAAATGTTGATGTCTCCTTGCTTTTGTTTGTTTTTAAATTTAATTTCTATTTATTATTAGAGTAATAGTCCATTGTGTACGTGGACCACTTCTTCTTGGTGCATTCCTTTGTTGATGGACATTTTCATGGCTTCCAAGTGCTGGCTGTGGTAAATCTTGCTGGCGTACAGGTTTGCCAGCCTGTGACTTTTTGATTCTCATTTTCTCAGGTGATAGGCCAAGCAGCGGTTGTGATTGATTGACTGGTAGCTCAATGTTTCCCTTTTCAAAGCACCTACATTGTGTTTTCATTAGTGGATCTTTACATGCCCCCCCTTACAACCGAGGGTACGCATTTCTCCACACTCCCTTCACCATTTAATTTTTGCAGCATTTTTCCTAATGGCCATTCTGACTGCTGTGAGCTGATAGGTTTTTGTAGTATGCGTATGCATGTCATTAAAATTTTTAAAATTCATCATATTCCTACGCCTTTTTTCTTTTCTCTTAAAAGAAAAAACCGTGAGTACAATAGAGCTCTTGAAATTGTCTTCTTCGAAGGTTGCCCTCTTTTGAATTTTTTGGTCGATTTTTGACCCCAGACATTTTCTGGAGGGCTGGTGTCATTTACAGAACTGCAAGTTGGTGAAAATTTAGTGACCTTTTGCAGTGGGTTCAAAGCTGCTGTTGTGGGAAACGGCCACAAGGAGGTAGCATTTCTCCATGCCCCAATCGGGGTACTAGGGCAGCAGAGCCTTTCTGGAAGTCATTGTCCTAGGTTGTAAATTAGAATGGAATTTGCCAGGAGAAATCCCCATAAGTTTATGTCTCATTACTTCTTCTTGGTTTTTAATTATTTTTTTTAATCTGGGTAAAGTTTAGAATATTGTTTGTCCTAGGTGTACACAATCTGGTTCATTTGTACATCATGTATGTCTATTAACGTACAGATCCTCTTCCCATGTAAAATATTCCAGTGGTCCATCGACCTCCCTTGTTATATGTTCGGTCTTTTTGATACATGTATATAATATGTATTTGTATATGTATAGTAACACTAATCTTCATTTCTCAATTTCCCCACCTCCTTTCCTTGTAGATGAGCATAGTTTGTTTTCTAAGCCTGTGAGTGTCTTTCT
This sequence comes from Eschrichtius robustus, assembly GCF_028021215.1. Classification (NCBI taxonomy): domain Eukaryota; kingdom Metazoa; phylum Chordata; class Mammalia; order Artiodactyla; family Eschrichtiidae; genus Eschrichtius; species Eschrichtius robustus. The sequence goes on along the minus strand of NC_090831.1, from coordinate 43,034,132 downwards.
CTTTGGAAATCTGCTCATCTGTGTCAGTTATTAGATAATGCCATAAGTGATAATATAGGCTATAGGCCTTTTGCTTTTCGACCTACTTCATGTTTTGTGATTATCTCCAGGCTCATCTATGGTGCCTCAAAGAGCAGTGCTTCAATGTTTTCCATGGCTAATATTCCATTGTGTACATGGACCACTTCTTCTTGGTGCATTCCTCTGTTGATGGACTTTTTCGTTGCTTCCAAGTGTTGCCTATGGTAAATATTGCTGGAGTGCAGGATTGGCAGCCTGTGATTTTTGATTTTCATGTTCTCAGGTGATAGACCCAGCAGTGGGTATGATTGATTGACTGGTATGGTAGCTCAACGTTTACCTTTTCAAGGCACCTCAATTGTGCTTTCATTAGTGGCTCTTACCACGTCCCCCTTAGAATCGAGGGTTCGCATTTCTCCACAATCGTCAGCATCTATTTTTTGCAGCATTTTTTTGATGGCCATTCTGACTGGTGTGAGCTGATAGGTTTTTGTAATTTGGGTTTACGTGTCTGTAAAAATTCCTACAATTCATCATTTTTCCACGACTTTTTCTTTTCTGTTAAAAGAAAAAAGAAAAAAAGTGTGAGTATAATATACCTCTTCAAATTTCCTTTTTGGAAGGTTGCACTCTAGAAATTTTTGGTCGATTTTCGACCTCAGGATTTTTTGGAGGGCAGGTGTCATTTACAGCACTGCAATTGGTGAATATTTAGTGACCTTTTGCAGTGGGTTTAAAGCTGCTGTTGTGGGAAACGGCCACAAGGATGCAGCATTTCTCCATTCCCAAATCTGGGTACTAGGGCAGCAGAGCCGTTCTGGAAGTCGTTTGCCTAGGTTGTAAATTTGAATGGAATGGGCCAGGAAAACCCCCCATAAGTTCATGTCTCATTACTCCTAGTTCGTGGTTTTAATTTTTTCAATTGGGGTAAAGGTTAGAATGTTGCTTGTCCAAGGAATACGCACTCTGGTTCATCTACATATTCTATATACCTATTTATGTAGAGATCCTCTTCCCGTGTAAATTATTACAGAGTGTTGCGTAAAACCTCCTTGCTCTATGGTCGGTCTTTTTGATATATGTGTATAATATGTGTTTGTATACATATGGTAACGCTAATCTTCATTTATCCATTCCCCCCACCTTTCCTTTTAGATAAGCATAGTATTTTTTTGTAATAAGTCTGTGATTGACTTTCTCTGTGGAAATATGTTCATTTGTGTCAGTTATTAGATAACGCCTCTAAGTGATATCATAGGATATAGGACTTTTGCTTTCCGACTTACCTCATGTTCTGTGATTATCTCCAAGATCATCTATGGTGCCTCAAAGAGCAGTGTTTCATTGTTTTCCATGGCTAGTATTCATTGTGTACATGGACCACTTCTTCTTTACCCTTTCATCTGTTGATGGACATTTTAGTTGCTTCACTGTCCTGCCTATTGTGAATAAGGCTGCAGTGCAGCTTTGGCAGCCCGGGTCTTCTTCATTCTGGTCTTCTCAGGTGAGAGGCCCATTGGTGCGCCTGCTGGATTGAATGGTACCTCAATTTTTCCTTTTAAACGCAGCTCCTTTCTGTTCTCATTATTAGCGTTTAACCCTTTTACATGTCACCAGCAGCTAGAGGGTACACAGTTGTCTAAAACCTCTTCAGCATTTATTGTTTGTAGACTTTTTGCCAATGGTCAGTCGACTGGTGCGATTTGAAAACTTTTTGTAGATTAGATTGCATGAGTCTACTAATTCCTGAGGTTGAGCTTTTATCCATTTTCCTTTCTTTAAAAAGAGAGTGAGTAAAACTTACCTCTTCATACTATCTTCTTGAAAATTTTGCCTGTTTTGAATTTTTTTTATCCATTCCCTACCTCAGCACAATTTTGAGGGCAGGTGTCCTTTACAGCCCTGAGTCCTTGTGAATGGTAAGTGACCATTAGCTGTGGGTTAAAAGCTGCTCTTGCGGGAATCGGCCACAAGGCGGCAGCATTTCTCCTTTACCAAATCTGGTTACTAGGGCAACAGAGCCTTACTGGAAGTGGTGTTCTAGGTTGTAAATTAGAATGGAATGTGCGAGGAAACAGCCCTTTAATTTATGTCTCATTACTTCTTGTTGGTATTTTTAACTTAATTTTTATTTTTTATCACAGCAAACTTGATTACAATGTTTTGTTTGTTCTAGGTGTGCAAGATGTGGTTCTTTCACACATATACATATATCTGTTCTTCTTCGGATCCTTTTCCCATGTAGGTTATGACACAATGTTGAGTAGTCTTCTCTTGGTATTGCGTAGGTCTTTGGTGATTATATATTTCATATGTGTATGTATCTCTCTGTTAACCTCAATATGGTAATGTATCCAATCCTCACACTATTCCATATGGCGAACCATAAGTTTTTTTAATGAATCTATGATAGTGTTTCTCTGTGGAAATATCTTTGTTTGTATCATTTTTTAGGTAACACCTATGTGTGATATGATAGGATATGTGTCTTTCGCTTTCTCACTTACTCCAAGTTGCGTGATTACTTCCAGACTCATCTATGGTGCTGCAAATGGCATTGTTTCATTTTTTCACTAGCTCATATTCCATCTGTACAGGTAGCAGCTTTCTTTGTCCACCCATCTGTCGTTGGACTTTTTGGTTACTTCCATATCTTGGCTATTGTAATACTATGCAATGCAGATTTGCGTGCCTGTGTCCTTCCAATTCTGTCTTCTTAGTTTATAGGTCCAGGAATAGGTCTGCTGGATCATATGGTAGCTCAATGTTTACCTTTTCAAGGCACCTCTATTTTGTTCTCCTTAGTGGCTCTTTCCAGGTTACGTCCCACTTAAAGTGGAGGGTATGTATTTCTTCCCAGCACCTTCAGCATTTATTCTTTGTAGTTTTTGCTGATGGTTATACTGAGTGGTGTGAGCTGATACCTCTTTTTGGTTGAATTTGCATGTGTCACATAATGCGTTGAAATTGAGCTTTAAGACATGTCCTTTTTATTTTTCCAGCTGTGATTAGAGCTTATTTCTTCAAAGTGTTTTCTTAAAGTATGTGTCACCGTTTTGAAATATTTTGGCCATTATCTCCCTCAAGACATTTTGAGGGCAGGTTTCATTTACAGCCCTGCAGTACTTGTTCATATGAAGTGACCGTTAGCTCAGGCTTTAAACCTGCTTTTGCAGGTAACGGCCAGCGAGCGGCAGCCTTTCTACGTTCCCCATGCTGGTACTAGGGAAACAGACCTACCGGCCAGTGGTGTTCTTCGGTTATAAATTAGAGTGCAATGTGCCCGGGTAAACCCACAAATGTTGATGTCTCCTTGCTTTTGTTTGTTTTTAAATTTAATTTCTATTTATTATTAGAGTAATAGTCCATTGTGTACGTGGACCACTTCTTCTTGGTGCATTCCTTTGTTGATGGACATTTTCATGGCTTCCAAGTGCTGGCTGTGGTAAATCTTGCTGGCGTACAGGTTTGCCAGCCTGTGACTTTTTGATTCTCATTTTCTCAGGTGATAGGCCAAGCAGCGGTTGTGATTGATTGACTGGTAGCTCAATGTTTCCCTTTTCAAAGCACCTACATTGTGTTTTCATTAGTGGATCTTTACATGCCCCCCCTTACAACCGAGGGTACGCATTTCTCCACACTCCCTTCACCATTTAATTTTTGCAGCATTTTTCCTAATGGCCATTCTGACTGCTGTGAGCTGATAGGTTTTTGTAGTATGCGTATGCATGTCATTAAAATTTTTAAAATTCATCATATTCCTACGCCTTTTTTCTTTTCTCTTAAAAGAAAAAACCGTGAGTACAATAGAGCTCTTGAAATTGTCTTCTTCGAAGGTTGCCCTCTTTTGAATTTTTTGGTCGATTTTTGACCCCAGACATTTTCTGGAGGGCTGGTGTCATTTACAGAACTGCAAGTTGGTGAAAATTTAGTGACCTTTTGCAGTGGGTTCAAAGCTGCTGTTGTGGGAAACGGCCACAAGGAGGTAGCATTTCTCCATGCCCCAATCGGGGTACTAGGGCAGCAGAGCCTTTCTGGAAGTCATTGTCCTAGGTTGTAAATTAGAATGGAATTTGCCAGGAGAAATCCCCATAAGTTTATGTCTCATTACTTCTTCTTGGTTTTTAATTATTTTTTTTAATCTGGGTAAAGTTTAGAATATTGTTTGTCCTAGGTGTACACAATCTGGTTCATTTGTACATCATGTATGTCTATTAACGTACAGATCCTCTTCCCATGTAAAATATTCCAGTGGTCCATCGACCTCCCTTGTTATATGTTCGGTCTTTTTGATACATGTATATAATATGTATTTGTATATGTATAGTAACACTAATCTTCATTTCTCAATTTCCCCACCTCCTTTCCTTGTAGATGAGCATAGTTTGTTTTCTAAGCCTGTGAGTGTCTTTCTCTTTGGAAATCTGCTCATCTGTGTCAGTTATTAGATAATGCCATAAGTGATAATATAGGCTATAGGCCTTTTGCTTTTCGACCTACTTCATGTTTTGTGATTATCTCCAGGCTCATCTATGGTGCCTCAAAGAGCAGTGCTTCAATGTTTTCCATGGCTAATATTCCATTGTGTACATGGACCACTTCTTCTTTGTGCATTCCTCTGTTGATGGACATTTTCGTTGCTTCCAAGTGTTGCCTATGGTAAATATTGCTGGAGTGCAGGATTGGCAGCCTGTGATTTTTGATTTTCATGTTCTCAGGTGATAGACCCAGCAGTGGGTATGATTGATTGACTGGTATGGTAGCTCAACGTTTACCTTTTCAAGGCACCTCAATTGTGCTTTCATTAGTGGCTCTTACCACGTCCCCCTTAGAATCGAGGGTTCGCATTTCTCCACAATCGTCAGCATCTATTTTTTGCAGCATTTTTTTGATGGCCATTCTGACTGGTGTGAGCTGATAGGTTTTTGTAATTTGGGTTTACGTGTCTGTAAAAATTCCTACAATTCATCATTTTTCCACGACTTTTTCTTTTCTGTTAAAAGAAAAAAGAAAAAAAGTGTGAGTATAATATACCTCTTCAAATTTCCTTTTTGGAAGGTTGCACTCTAGAAATTTTTGGTCGATTTTCGACCTCAGGATTTTTTGGAGGGCAGGTGTCATTTACAGCACTGCAATTGGTGAATATTTAGTGACCTTTTGCAGTGGGTTTAAAGCTGCTGTTGTGGGAAACGGCCACAAGGATGCAGCATTTCTCCATTCCCAAATCTGGGTACTAGGGCAGCAGAGCCGTTCTGGAAGTCGTTTGCCTAGGTTGTAAATTTGAATGGAATGGGCCAGGAAAACCCCCCATAAGTTCATGTCTCATTACTCCTAGTTCGTGGTTTTAATTTTTTCAATTGGGGTAAAGGTTAGAATGTTGCTTGTCCAAGGAATACGCACTCTGGTTCATCTACATATTCTATATACCTATTTATGTAGAGATCCTCTTCCCGTGTAAATTATTACAGAGTGTTGCGTAAAACCTCCTTGCTGTATGGTCGGTCTTTTTGATATATGTGTATAATATGTGTTTGTATACATATGGTAACGCTAATCTTCATTTATCCATTCCCCCCACCTTTCCTTTTAGATAAGCATAGTATTTTTTGTAATAAGTCTGTGATTGACTTTCTCTGTGGAAATATGTTCATTTGTGTCAGTTATTAGATAACGCCTCTAAGTGATATCATAGGATACTGGACTTTTGTTTCCGACTTACCTCATGTTCTGTGATTATCTCCAAGATCATCTATGGTGCCTCAAAGAGCAGTGTTTCATTGTTTTCCATGGCTAGTATTCATTGTGTACATGGACCACTTCTTCTTTACCCTTTCATCTGTTGATGGACATTTTAGTTGCTTCACTGTCCTGCCTATTGTGAATAAGGCTGCAGTGCAGCTTTGGCAGCCCGGGTCTTCTTCATTCTGGTCTTCTCAGGTGAGAGGCCCATTGGTGCGCCTGCTGGATTGAATGGTACCTCAATTTTTCCTTTTAAACGCAGCTCCTTTCTGTTCTCATTATTAGCGTTTAACCCTTTTACATGTCACCAGCAGCTAGAGGGTACACAGTTGTCTAAAACCTCTTCAGCATTTATTGTTTGTAGACTTTTTGCCAATGGTCAGTCGACTGGTGCGATTTGAAAACTTTTTGTAGATTAGATTGCATGAGTCTACTAATTCCTGAGGTTGAGCTTTTATCCATTTTCCTTTCTTTAAAAAGAGAGTGAGTAAAACTTACCTCTTCATACTATCTTCTTGAAAATTTTGCCTGTTTTGAATTTTTTTTATCCATTCCCTACCTCAGCACAATTTTGAGGGCAGGTGTCCTTTACAGCCCTGAGTCCTTGTGAATGGTAAGTGACCATTAGCTGTGGGTTAAAAGCTGCTCTTGCGGGAATCGGCCACAAGGCGGCAGCATTTCTCCTTTACCAAATCTGGTTACTAGGGCAACAGAGCCTTACTGGAAGTGGTGTTCTAGGTTGTAAATTAGAATGGAATGTGCGAGGAAACAGCCCTTTAATTTATGTCTCATTACTTCTTGTTGGTATTTTTAACTTAATTTTTATTTTTTATCACAGCAAACTTGATTACAATGTTTTGTTTGTTCTAGGTGTGCAAGATGTGGTTCTTTCACACATATACATATATCTGTTCTTCTTCGGATCCTTTTCCCATGTAGGTTATGACACAATGTTGAGTAGTCTTCTCTTGGTATTGCGTAGGTCTTTGGTGATTATATATTTCATATGTGTATGTATCTCTCTGTTAACCTCAATATGGTAATGTATCCAATCCTCACACTATTCCATATGGCGAACCATAAGTTTTTTTAATGAATCTATGATAGTGTTTCTCTGTGGAAATATCTTTGTTTGTATCATTTTTTAGGTAACACCTATGTGTGATATGATAGGATATGTGTCTTTCGCTTTCTCACTTACTCCAAGTTGCGTGATTACTTCCAGACTCATCTATGGTGCTGCAAATGGCATTGTTTCATTTTTTCACTAGCTCATATTCCATCTGTACAGGTAGCAGCTTTCTTTGTCCACCCATCTGTCGTTGGACTTTTTGGTTACTTCCATATCTTGGCTATTGTAATACTATGCAATGCAGATTTGCGTGCCTGTGTCCTTCCAATTCTGTCTTCTTAGTTTATAGGTCCAGGAATAGGTCTGCTGGATCATATGGTAGCTCAATGTTTACCTTTTCAAGGCACCTCTATTTTGTTCTCCTTAGTGGCTCTTTCCAGGTTACGTCCCACTTAAAGTGGAGGGTATGTATTTCTTCCCAGCACCTTCAGCATTTATTCTTTGTAGTTTTTGCTGATGGTTATACTGAGTGGTGTGAGCTGATACCTCTTTTTGGTTGAATTTGCATGTGTCACATAATGCGTTGAAATTGAGCTTTAAGACATGTCCTTTTTATTTTTCCAGCTGTGATTAGAGCTTATTTCTTCAAAGTGTTTTCTTAAAGTATGTGTCACCGTTTTGAAATATTTTGGCCATTATCTCCCTCAAGACATTTTGAGGGCAGGTTTCATTTACAGCCCTGCAGTACTTGTTCATATGAAGTGACCGTTAGCTCAGGCTTTAAACCTGCTTTTGCAGGTAACGGCCAGCGAGCGGCAGCCTTTCTACGTTCCCCATGCTGGTACTAGGGAAACAGACCTACCGGCCAGGGGTGTTCTTCGGTTATAAATTAGAGTGCAATGTGCCCGGGTAAACCCACAAATGTTGATGTCTCCTTGCTTTTGTTTGTTTTTAAATTTAATTTCTATTTATTATTAGAGTAATAGTCCATTGTGTACGTGGACCACTTCTTCTTGGTGCATTCCTTTGTTGATGGACATTTTCATGGCTTCCAAGTGCTGGCTGTGGTAAATCTTGCTGGCGTACAGGTTTGCCAGCCTGTGACTTTTTGATTCTAATTTTCTCAGGTGATAGGCCAAGCAGCGGTTGTGATTGATTGACTGGTAGCTCAATGTTTCCCTTTTCAAAGCACCTACATTGTGTTTTCATTAGTGGATCTTTACATGCCCCCCCTTACAACCGAGGGTACGCATTTCTCCACACTCCCTTCACCATTTAATTTTTGCAGCATTTTTCCTAATGGCCATTCTGACTGCTGTGAGCTGATAGGTTTTTGTAGTATGCGTATGCATGTCATTAAAATTTTTAAAATTCATCATATTCCTACGCCTTTTTTCTTTTCTCTTAAAAGAAAAAACCGTGAGTACAATAGAGCTCTTGAAATTGTCTTCTTCGAAGGTTGCCCTCTTTTGAATTTTTTGGTCGATTTTTGACCCCAGACATTTTCTGGAGGGCTGGTGTCATTTACAGAACTGCAAGTTGGTGAAAATTTAGTGACCTTTTGCAGTGGGTTCAAAGCTGCTGTTGTGGGAAACGGCCACAAGGAGGTAGCATTTCTCCATGCCCCAATCGGGGTACTAGGGCAGCAGAGCCTTTCTGGAAGTCATTGTCCTAGGTTGTAAATTAGAATGGAATTTGCCAGGAGAAATCCCCATAAGTTTATGTCTCATTACTTCTTCTTGGTTTTTAATTATTTTTTTTAATCTGGGTAAAGTTTAGAATATTGTTTGTCCTAGGTGTACACAATCTGGTTCATTTGTACATCATGTATGTCTATTAACGTACAGATCCTCTTCCCATGTAAAATATTCCAGTGGTCCATCGACCTCCCTTGTTATATGTTCGGTCTTTTTGATACATGTATATAATATGTATTTGTATATGTATAGTAACACTAATCTTCATTTCTCAATTTCCCCACCTCCTTTCCTTGTAGATGAGCATAGTTTGTTTTCTAAGCCTGTGAGTGTCTTTCTCTTTGGAAATCTGCTCATCTGTGTCAGTTATTAGATAATGCCATAAGTGATAATATAGGCTATAGGCCTTTTGCTTTTCGACCTACTTCATGTTTTGTGATTATCTCCAGGCTCATCTATGGTGCCTCAAAGAGCAGTGCTTCAATGTTTTCCATGGCTAATATTCCATTGTGTACATGGACCACTTCTTCTTGGTGCATTCCTCTGTTGATGGACATTTTCGTTGCTTCCAAGTGTTGCCTATGGTAAATATTGCTGGAGTGCAGGATTGGCAGCCTGTGATTTTTGATTTTCATGTTCTCAGGTGATAGACCCAGCAGTGGGTATGATTGATTGACTGGTATGGTAGCTCAACGTTTACCTTTTCAAGGCACCTCAATTGTGCTTTCATTAGTGGCTCTTACCACGTCCCCCTTAGAATCGAGGGTTCGCATTTCTCCACAATCGTCAGCATCTATTTTTTGCAGCATTTTTTTGATGGCCATTCTGACTGGTGTGAGCTGATAGGTTTTTGTAATTTGGGTTTACGTGTCTGTAAAAATTCCTACAATTCATCATTTTTCCACGACTTTTTCTTTTCTGTTAAAAGAAAAAAGAAAAAAAGTGTGAGTATAATATACCTCTTCAAATTTCCTTTTTGGAAGGTTGCACTCTAGAAATTTTTGGTCGATTTTCGACCTCAGGATTTTTTGGAGGGCAGGTGTCATTTACAGCACTGCAATTGGTGAATATTTAGTGACCTTTTGCAGTGGGTTTAAAGCTGCTGTTGTGGGAAACGGCCACAAGGATGCAGCATTTCTCCATTCCCAAATCTGGGTACTAGGGCAGCAGAGCCGTTCTGGAAGTCGTTTGCCTAGGTTGTAAATTTGAATGGAATGGGCCAGGAAAACCCCCCATAAGTTCATGTCTCATTACTCCTAGTTCGTGGTTTTAATTTTTTCAATTGGGGTAAAGGTTAGAATGTTGCTTGTCCAAGGAATACGCACTCTGGTTCATCTACATATTCTATATACCTATTTATGTAGAGATCCTCTTCCCGTGTAAATTATTACAGAGTGTTGCGTAAAACCTCCTTGCTCTATGGTCGGTCTTTTTGATATATGTGTATAATATGTGTTTGTATACATATGGTAACGCTAATCTTCATTTATCCATTCCCCCCACCTTTCCTTTTAGATAAGCATAGTATTTTTTTGTAATAAGTCTGTGATTGACTTTCTCTGTGGAAATATGTTCATTTGTGTCAGTTATTAGATAACGCCTCTAAGTGATATCATAGGATATAGGACTTTTGCTTTCCGACTTACCTCATGTTCTGTGATTATCTCCAAGATCATCTATGGTGCCTCAAAGAGCAGTGTTTCATTGTTTTCCATGGCTAGTATTCATTGTGTACATGGACCACTTCTTCTTTACCCTTTCATCTGTTGATGGACATTTTAGTTGCTTCACTGTCCTGTCTATTGTGAATAAGGCTGCAGTGCAGCTTTGGCAGCCTGGGTCTTCTTCATTCTGGTCTTCTCAGGTGAGAGGCCCATTGGTGCGCCTGCTGGATTGAATGGTACCTCAATTTTTCCTTTTAAACGCAGCTCCTTTCTGTTCTCATTATTAGCGTTTAACCCTTTTACATCTCACCAGCAGCTAGAGGGTACACAGTTGTCTAAAACCTCTTCAGCATTTATTGTTTGTAGACTTTTTGCCAATGGTCAGTCGACTGGTGCGAGTTGAAAACTTTTTGTAGATTAGATTGCATGAGTCTACTAATTCCTGAGGTTGAGCTTTTATCCATTTTCCTTTCTTTAAAAAGAGAGTGAGTAAAACTTACCTCTTCATACTATCTTCTTGAAAATTTTGCCTGTTTTGAATTTTTTTTATCCATTCCCTACCTCAGCACAATTTTGAGGGCAGGTGTCCTTTACAGCCCTGAGTCCTTGTGAATGGTAAGTGACCATTAGCTGTGGGTTAAAAGCTGCTCTTGCGGGAATCGGCCACAAGGCGGCAGCATTTCTCCTTTACCAAATCTGGTTACTAGGGCAACAGAGCCTTACTGGAAGTGGTGTTCTAGGTTGTAAATTAGAATGGAATGTGCGAGGAAACAGCCCTTTAATTTATGTCTCATTACTTCTTGTTGGTATTTTTAACTTAATTTTTATTTTTTATCACAGCAAACTTGATTACAATGTTTTGTTTGTTCTAGGTGTGCAAGATGTGGTTCTTTCACACATATACATATATCTGTTCTTCTTCGGATCCTTTTCCCATGTAGGTTATGACACAATGTTGAGTAGTCTTCTCTTGGTATTGCGTAGGTCTTTGGTGATTATATATTTCATATGTGTATGTATCTCTCTGTTAACCTCAATATGGTAATGTATCCAATCCTCACACCATTCCATATGGCGAACCATAAGTTTTTTTAATGAATCTATGATAGTGTTTCTCTGTGGAAATATCTTTGTTTGTATCATTTTTTAGGTAACACCTATGTGTGATATGATAGGATATGTGTCTTTCGCTTTCTCACTTACTCCAAGTTGCGTGATTACTTCCAGACTCATCTATGGTGCTGCAAATGGCATTGTTTCATTTTTTCACTAGCTCATATTCCATCTGTACAGGTAGCAGCTTTCTTTGTCCACCCATCTGTCGTTGGACTTTTTGGTTACTTCCATATCTTGGCTATTGTAATACTATGCAATGCAGATTTGCGTGCCTGTGTCCTTCCAATTCTGTCTTCTTAGTTTATAGGTCCAGGAATAGGTCTGCTGGATCATATGGTAGCGCAATGTTTACCTTTTCAAGGCACCTCTATTCTGTTCTCCTTAGTGGCTCTTCCAGGTTACGTCCCACTTAAAGTGGAGCGTATGTATTTCTTCCCAGCACCTTCAGCATTTATTCTTTGTAGTTTTTGCTGATGGTTATTCTGAGTGGTGTGAGCTGATACCTCTTTGTGGTTGAATTTGCATGTGTCACATAATGCGTTGAAATTGAGCTTTAAGACATGTCCTTTTTATTTTTCCAGCTGTGATTAGAGCTTATTTCTTCAAAGTGTTTTCTTAAAGTATGTGTCACCATTTGAAATATTTTGGCCATTATCTCCCTCAAGACATTTTGAGGGCAGGTTTCATTTACAGCCCTGCAGTACTTGTTCATATGAAGTGACCGTTAGCTCAGGCTTTAAATCTGCTTTTGCAGGTAACGGCCAAAGTGCGTAAGCCTTTCTACGTTCCCCATGCTGGTACTAGGGAAACAGACCTACCGGCCAGGGGTGTTCTTCGGTTATAAATTAGAGTGCAATGTGCCCGGGTAAACCCACAAATGTTGATGTCTCCTTGCTTTTGTTTGTTTTTAAATTTAATTTCTATTTATTATTAGAGTAATAGTCCATTGTGTACGTGGACCACTTCTTCTTGGTGCATTCCTCTGTTGATGGACATTTTCATGGCTTCCAAGTGCTGGCTGTGGTAAATCTTGCTGGCGTACAGGTTTGCCAGCCTGTGACTTTTTGATTCTCATTTTCTCAGGTGATAGGCCAAGCAGCGGTTGTGATTGATTGACTGGTAGCTCAATGTTTCCCTTTTCAAAGCACCTACATTGTGTTTTCATTATTGGCTCTTTACATGCCCCCCCTTACAACCGAGGGTATGCATTTCTCCACACTCCCTTCACCATTTAATTTTTGCAGCATTTTTCCTAATGGCCATTCTGACTGCTGTGAGCTGATAGGTTTTTGTAGTATGGGTATGCATGTCATTAAAATTTTAAAAATTCATCATATTCCTACGCCTTTTTTCTTTTCTCTTAAAAGAAAAAACCGTGAGTACAATAGAGCTCTTGAAATTGTCTTCTTCGAAGGTTGCCCTCTTTTGAATTTTTTGGTCGATTTTTGACCCCAGACATTTTCTGGAGGGCTGGTGTCATTTACAGAACTGCAAGTTGGTGAAAATTTAGTGACCTTTTGCAGTGGGTTCAAAGCTGCTGTTGTGGGAAACGGCCACAAGGAGGTAGCATTTCTCCATGCCCCAATCTGGGTACTAGGGCAGCAGAGCCTTTCTGGAAGTCATTGTCCTAGGTTGTAAATTAGAATGGAATTTGCCAGGAGAAATCCCCATAAGTTTATGTCTCATTACTTCTTCTTGGTTTTTAATTTTTTTTTTAATCTGGGTAAAGTTTAGAATATTGTTTGTCCTAGGTGTACACAATCTGGTTCATTTGTACATCATGTATGTCTATTAACGTACAGATCCTCTTCCCATGTAAAATATTCCAGTGTTCCATCGACCTCCCTTGTTATATGTTCGGTCTTTTTGATACATGTATATAATATGTATTTGTATATGTATAGTAACACTAATCTTCATTTCTCAATTTCCCCACCTCCTTTCCTTGTAGATGAGCATAGTTTGTTTTCTAAGCCTGTGAGTGTCTTTCTCTTTGGAAATCTGTTCATCTGTGTCAGTTATTAGATAATGCCATAAGTGATAATATAGGCTATAGGCCTTTTGCTTTCCGACCTACTTCATGTTTTGTGATTATCTCCAGGCTCATCTATGGTGCCTCAAAGAGCAGTGCTTCAATGTTTTCCATGGCTAATATTCCATTGTGTACATGGACCACTTCTTCTTGGTGCATTCCTCTGTTGATGGACATTTTCGTTGCTTCCAAGTGTTGCCTATGGTAAATATTGCTGGAGTGCAGGATTGGCAGCCTGTGATTTTTGATTTTCATTTTCTCAGGTGATAGACCCAGCAGTGGGTATGATTGATTGACTGTTATGGTAGCTCAACGTTTACCTTTTCAAGGCACCTCAATTGTGCTTTCATTAGTGGCTCTTACCACGTCCCCCTTAGAATCGAGGGTACGCATTTCTCCACAATCACGTCAGCATCTATTGTTTGCAGCATTTTTGTTGATGGCCATTCTGACTGGTGTGAGCTGATAGGTTTTTGTAATTTGGGTTTACGTGTCTGTAAAAATTCCTACAATTCATCATTTTTCCACGACTTTTTCTTTTCTGTTAAAAGAAAAAAGAAAAAAAGTGTGAGTATAATATACCTCTTCAAATTTCCTTTTTGGAAGGTTGCAATCTAGAAATTTTTGGTCGATTTTCGACCTCAGGATTTTTTGGAGGGCAGGTGTCATTTACAGCACTGCAATTGGTGAATATTTAGTGACCTTTTGCAGTGGGTTTAAAGCTGCTGTTGTGGGAAACGGCCACAAGGATGCAGCATTTCTCCATTCCCAAATCTGGGTACTAGGGCAGCAGAGCCGTTTTGGAAGTCGTTTGCCTAGGTTGTAAATTTGAATGGAATGGGCCAGGAAAACCCCCCATAAGTTCATGTCTCATTACTCCTAGTTCGTGGTTTTAATTTTTTCAATTGGGGTAAAGGTTAGAATGTTGCTTGTCCAAGGTATATGCACTCTGGTTCATCTACATATTCTATATACCTATTTATGTAGAGATCCTCTTCCCGTGTAAATTATTACAGAGTGTTGCGTAAAACCTCCTTGCTGTATGGTCGGTCTTTTTGATATATGTGTATAATATGTGTTTGTATACATATGGTAACGCTAATCTTCATTTATCCATTCCCCCCACCTTTCCTTTTAGATAAGCATAGTATTTTTTTGTAATAAGTCTGTGATTGACTTTCTCTGTGGAAATATGTTCATTTGTGTCAGTTATTAGATAACGCCTCTAAGTGATATCATAGGATACTGGACTTTTGTTTCCGACTTACCTCATGTTCTGTGATTATCTCCAAGATCATCTATGGTGCCTCAAAGAGCAGTGTTTCATTGTTTTCCATGGCTAGTATTCATTGTGTACATGGACCACTTCTTCTTTACCCTTTCATCTGTTGATGGACATTTTAGTTGCTTCACTGTCCTGCCTATTGTGAATAAGGCTGCAGTGCAGCTTTGGCAGCCCGGGTCTTCTTCATTCTGGTCTTCTCAGGTGAGAGGCCCATTGGTGCGCCTGCTGGATTGAATGGTACCTCAATTTTTCCTTTTAAACGCAGCTCCTTTCTGTTCTCATTATTAGCGTTTAACCCTTTTACATGTCACCAGCAGCTAGAGGGTACACAGTTGTCTAAAACCTCTTCAGCATTTATTGTTTGTAGACTTTTTGCCAATGGTCAGTCGACTGGTGCGATTTGAAAACTTTTTGTAGATTAGATTGTATGAGTCTACTAATTCCTGAGGTTGAGCTTTTATCCATTTTCCTTTCTTTAAAAAGAGAGTGAGTAAAACTTACCTCTTCATACTATCTTCTTGAAAATTTTGCCTGTTTTGAATTTTTTTTATCCATTCCCTACCTCAGCACAATTTTGAGGGCAGGTGTCCTTTACAGCCCTGAGTCCTTGTGAATGGTAAGTGACCATTAGCTGTGGGTTAAAAGCTGCTCTTGCGGGAATCGGCCACAAGGCGGCAGCATTTCTCCTTTACCAAATCTGGTTACTAGGGCAACAGAGCCTTACTGGAAGTGGTGTTCTAGGTTGTAAATTAGAATGGAATGTGCGAGGAAACAGCCCTTTAATTTATGTCTCATTACTTCTTGTTGGTATTTTTAACTTAATTTTTATTTTTTATCACAGCAAACTTGATTACAATGTTTTGTTTGTTCTAGGTGTGCAAGATGTGGTTCTTTCACACATATACATATATCTGTTCTTCTTCGGATCCTTTTCCCATGTAGGTTATGACACAATGTTGAGTAGTCTTCTCTTGGTATTGCGTAGGTCTTTGGTGATTATATATTTCATATGTGTATGTATCTCTCTGTTAACCTCAATATGGTAATGTATCCAATCCTCACACCATTCCATATGGCGAACCATAAGTTTTTTTAATGAATCTATGATAGTGTTTCTCTGTGGAAATATCTTTGTTTGTATCATTTTTTAGGTAACACCTATGTGTGATATGATAGGATATGTGTCTTTCGCTTTCTCACTTACTCCAAGTTGCGTGATTACTTCCAGACTCATCTATGGTGCTGCAAATGGCATTGTTTCATTTTTTCACTAGCTCATATTCCATCTGTACAGGTAGCAGCTTTCTTTGTCCACCCATCTGTCGTTGGACTTTTTGGTTACTTCCATATCTTGGCTATTGTAATACTATGCAATGCAGATTTGCGTGCCTGTGTCCTTCCAATTCTGTCTTCTTAGTTTATAGGTCCAGGAATAGGTCTGCTGGATCATATGGTAGCTCAATGTTTACCTTTTCAAGGCACCTCTATTTTGTTCTCCTTAGTGGCTCTTTCCAGGTTACGTCCCACTTAAAGTGGAGGGTATGTATTTCTTCCCAGCACCTTCAGCATTTATTCTTTGTAGTTTTTGCTGATGGTTATACTGAGTGGTGTGAGCTGATACCTCTTTTTGGTTGAATTTGCATGTGTCACATAATGCGTTGAAATTGAGCTTTAAGACATGTCCTTTTTATTTTTCCAGCTGTGATTAGAGCTTATTTCTTCAAAGTGTTTTCTTAAAGTATGTGTCACCGTTTTGAAATATTTTGGCCATTATCTCCCTCAAGACATTTTGAGGGCAGGTTTCATTTACAGCCCTGCAGTACTTGTTCATATGAAGTGACCGTTAGCTCAGGCTTTAAACCTGCTTTTGCAGGTAACGGCCAGCGAGCGGCAGCCTTTCTACGTTCCCCATGCTGGTACTAGGGAAACAGACCTACCGGCCAGTGGTGTTCTTCGGTTATAAATTAGAGTGCAATGTGCCCGGGTAAACCCACAAATGTTGATGTCTCCTTGCTTTTGTTTGTTTTTAAATTTAATTTCTATTTATTATTAGAGTAATAGTCCATTGTGTACGTGGACCACTTCTTCTTGGTGCATTCCTTTGTTGATGGACATTTTCATGGCTTCCAAGTGCTGGCTGTGGTAAATCTTGCTGGCGTACAGGTTTGCCAGCCTGTGACTTTTTGATTCTCATTTTCTCAGGTGATAGGCCAAGCAGCGGTTGTGATTGATTGACTGGTAGCTCAATGTTTCCCTTTTCAAAGCACCTACATTGTGTTTTCATTAGTGGATCTTTACATGCCCCCCCTTACAACCGAGGGTATGCATTTCTCCACACTCCCTTCACCATTTAATTTTTGCAGCATTTTTCCTAATGGCCATTCTGACTGCTGTGAGCTGATAGGTTTTTGTAGTATGGGTATGCATGTCATTAAAATTTTTAAAATTCATCATATTCCTACGCCTTTTTTCTTTTCTCTTAAAAGAAAAAACCGTGAGTACAATAGAGCTCTTGAAATTGTCTTCTTCGAAGGTTGCCCTCTTTTGAATTTTTTGGTCGATTTTTGACCCCAGACATTTTCTGGAGGGCTGGTGTCATTTACAGAACTGCAAGTTGGTGAAAATTTAGTGACCTTTTGCAGTGGGTTCAAAGCTGCTGTTGTGGGAAACGGCCACAAGGAGGTAGCATTTCTCCATGCCCCAATCGGGGTACTAGGGCAGCAGAGCCTTTCTGGAAGTCATTGTCCTAGGTTGTAAATTAGAATGGAATTTGCCAGGAGAAATCCCCATAAGTTTATGTCTCATTACTTCTTCTTGGTTTTTAATTATTTTTTTTAATCTGGGTAAAGTTTAGAATATTGTTTGTCCTAGGTGTACACAATCTGGTTCATTTGTACATCATGTATGTCTATTAACGTACAGATCCTCTTCCCATGTAAAATATTCCAGTGGTCCATCGACCTCCCTTGTTATATGTTCGGTCTTTTTGATACATGTATATAATATGTATTTGTATATGTATAGTAACACTAATCTTCATTTCTCAATTTCCCCACCTCCTTTCCTTGTAGATGAGCATAGTTTGTTTTCTAAGCCTGTGAGTGTCTTTCTCTTTGGAAATCTGCTCATCTGTGTCAGTTATTAGATAATGCCATAAGTGATAATATAGGCTATAGGCCTTTTGCTTTTCGACCTACTTCATGTTTTGTGATTATCTCCAGGCTCATCTATGGTGCCTCAAAGAGCAGTGCTTCAATGTTTTCCATGGCTAATATTCCATTGTGTACATGGACCACTTCTTCTTGGTGCATTCCTCTGTTGATGGACATTTTCGTTGCTTCCAAGTGTTGCCTATGGTAAATATTGCTGGAGTGCAGGATTGGCAGCCTGTGATTTTTGATTTTCATGTTCTCAGGTGATAGACCCAGCAGTGGGTATGATTGATTGACTGGTATGGTAGCTCAACGTTTACCTTTTCAAGGCACCTCAATTGTGCTTTCATTAGTGGCTCTTACCACGTCCCCCTTAGAATCGAGGGTTCGCATTTCTCCACAATCGTCAGCATCTATTTTTTGCAGCATTTTTTTGATGGCCATTCTGACTGGTGTGAGCTGATAGGTTTTTGTAATTTGGGTTTACGTGTCTGTAAAAATTCCTACAATTCATCATTTTTCCACGACTTTTTCTTTTCTGTTAAAAGAAAAAAGAAAAAAAGTGTGAGTATAATATACCTCTTCAAATTTCCTTTTTGGAAGGTTGCACTCTAGAAATTTTTGGTCGATTTTCGACCTCAGGATTTTTTGGAGGGCAGGTGTCATTTACAGCACTGCAATTGGTGAATATTTAGTGACCTTTTGCAGTGGGTTTAAAGCTGCTGTTGTGGGAAACGGCCACAAGGATGCAGCATTTCTCCATTCCCAAATCTGGGTACTAGGGCAGCAGAGCCGTTCTGGAAGTCGTTTGCCTAGGTTGTAAATTTGAATGGAATGGGCCAGGAAAACCCCCCATAAGTTCATGTCTCATTACTCCTAGTTCGTGGTTTTAATTTTTTCAATTGGGGTAAAGGTTAGAATGTTGCTTGTCCAAGGAATACGCACTCTGGTTCATCTACATATTCTATATACCTATTTATGTAGAGATCCTCTTCCCGTGTAAATTATTACAGAGTGTTGCGTAAAACCTCCTTGCTCTATGGTCGGTCTTTTTGATATATGTGTATAATATGTGTTTGTATACATATGGTAACGCTAATCTTCATTTATCCATTCCCCCCACCTTTCCTTTTAGATAAGCATAGTATTTTTTTGTAATAAGTCTGTGATTGACTTTCTCTGTGGAAATATGTTCATTTGTGTCAGTTATTAGATAACGCCTCTAAGTGATATCATAGGATATAGGACTTTTGCTTTCCGACTTACCTCATGTTCTGTGATTATCTCCAAGATCATCTATGGTGCCTCAAAGAGCAGTGTTTCATTGTTTTCCATGGCTAGTATTCATTGTGTACATGGACCACTTCTTCTTTACCCTTTCATCTGTTGATGGACATTTTAGTTGCTTCACTGTCCTGTCTATTGTGAATAAGGCTGCAGTGCAGCTTTGGCAGCCCGGGTCTTCTTCATTCTGGTCTTCTCAGGTGAGAGGCCCATTGGTGCGCCTGCTGGATTGAATGGTACCTCAATTTTTCCTTTTAAACGCAGCTCCTTTCTGTTCTCATTATTAGCGTTTAACCCTTTTACATCTCACCAGCAGCTAGAGGGTACACAGTTGTCTAAAACCTCTTCAGCATTTATTGTTTGTAGACTTTTTGCCAATGGTCAGTCGACTGGTGCGAGTTGAAAACTTTTTGTAGATTAGATTGCATGAGTCTACTAATTCCTGAGGTTGAGCTTTTATCCATTTTCCTTTCTTTAAAAAGAGAGTGAGTAAAACTTACCTCTTCATACTATCTTCTTGAAAATTTTGCCTGTTTTGAATTTTTTTTATCCATTCCCTACCTCAGCACAATTTTGAGGGCAGGTGTCCTTTACAGCCCTGAGTCCTTGTGAATGGTAAGTGACCATTAGCTGTGGGTTAAAAGCTGCTCTTGCGGGAATCGGCCACAAGGCGGCAGCATTTCTCCTTTACCAAATCTGGTTACTAGGGCAACAGAGCCTTACTGGAAGTGGTGTTCTAGGTTGTAAATTAGAATGGAATGTGCGAGGAAACAGCCCTTTAATTTATGTCTCATTACTTCTTGTTGGTATTTTTAACTTAATTTTTATTTTTTATCACAGCAAACTTGATTACAATGTTTTGTTTGTTCTAGGTGTGCAAGATGTGGTTCTTTCACACATATACATATATCTGTTCTTCTTCGGATCCTTTTCCCATGTAGGTTATGACACAATGTTGAGTAGTCTTCTCTTGGTATTGCGTAGGTCTTTGGTGATTATATATTTCATATGTGTATGTATCTCTCTGTTAACCTCAATATGGTAATGTATCCAATCCTCACACCATTCCATATGGCGAACCATAAGTTTTTTTAATGAATCTATGATAGTGTTTCTCTGTGGAAATATCTTTGTTTGTATCATTTTTTAGGTAACACCTATGTGTGATATGATAGGATATGTGTCTTTCGCTTTCTCACTTACTCCAAGTTGCGTGATTACTTCCAGACTCATCTATGGTGCTGCAAATGGCATTGTTTCATTTTTTCACTAGCTCAAATTCCATCTGTACAGGTAGCAGCTTTCTTTGTCCACCCATCTGTCGTTGGACTTTTTGGTTACTTCCATATCTTGGCTATTGTAATACTATGCAATGCAGATTTGCGTGCCTGTGTCCTTCCAATTCTGTCTTCTTAGTTTATAGGTCCAGGAATAGGTCTGCTGGATCATATGGTAGCTCAATGTTTACCTTTTCAAGGCACCTCTATTTTCTTCTCCTTAGTGGCTCTTTCCAGGTTACGTCCCACTTAAAGTGGAGGGTATGTATGTCTTCCCAGCACCTTCAGCATTTATTCTTTGTAGTTTTTGCTGATGGTTATTCTGAGTGGTGTGAGCTGATACCTCTTTGTGGTTGAATTTGCATGTGTCACATAATGCGTTGAAATTGAGCTTTAAGACATGTCCTTTTTATTTTTCCAGCTGTGATTAGAGCTTATTTCTTCAAAGTGTTTTCTTAAAGTTTGTGTCACCATTTGAAATATTTTGGCCATTATCTCCCTCAAGACATTTTGAGGGCAGGTTTCATTTACAGCCCTGCAGTACTTGTTCATATGAAGTGACCGTTAGCTCATGCTTTAAACCTGCTTTTGCAGGTAACGGCCAGAGAGCGGCAGCCTTTCTACGTTCCCCATGCTGGTACTAGGGAAACAGACCTAACGGCCAGTGGTGTTCTTCGGTTATAAATTAGAGTGCAATGTGCCCGGGTAAACCCACAAATGTTGATGTCTCCTTGCTTTTGTTTGTTTTTAAATTTAATTTCTATTTATTATTAGAGTAATAGTCCATTGTGTACGTGGACCACTTCTTCTTGGTGCATTCCTCTGTTGATGGACATTTTCATGGCTTCCAAGTGCTGGCTGTGGTAAATCTTGCTGGCGTACAGGTTTGCCAGCCTGTGACTTTTTGATTCTCATTTTCTCAGGTGATAGGCCAAGCAGCGGTTGTGATTGATTGACTGGTAGCTCAATGTTTCCCTTTTCAAAGCACCTACATTGTGTTTTCATTAGTGGCTCTTTACATGCCCCCCCTTTCAACTGAAGGTACGCATTTCTCCACACTCCCTTCACCATTTAATTTTTGCAGCATTTTTCCTAATGGCCATTCTGACTGCTGTGAGCTGATAGGTTTTTGTAGTATGGGTATGCATGTCATTAAAATTTTTAAAATTCATCATATTCCTACGCCTTTTTCTTTTCTCTTAAAAGAAAAAACCGTGAGTACAATAGAGCTCTTGAAATTGTCTTCTTCGAAGGTTGCCCTCTTTTGAATTTTTTGGTCGATTTTTGACCCCAGACATTTTCTGGAGGGCTGGTGTCATTTACAGAACTGCAAGTTGGTGAAAATTTAGTGACCTTTTGCAGTGGGTTCAAAGCTGCTGTTGTGGGAAACGGCCACAAGGAGGTAGCATTTCTCCATGCCCCAATCGGGGTACTAGGGCAGCAGAGCCTTTCTGGAAGTCATTGTCCTAGGTTGTAAATTAGAATGGAATTTGCCAGGAGAAATCCCCATAAGTTTATGTCTCATTACTTCTTCTTGGTTTTTAAAATTTTTTTAATCTGGGTAAAGTTTAGAATATTGTTTGTCCTAGGTGTACACAATCTGGTTCATTTGTACATCATGTATGTCTATTAACGTACAGATCCTCTTCCCATGTAAAATATTCAGGTGTTCCGTCGACCTCCCTTGCTATATGTTCGGTCTTTTTGATACATGTATATAATATGTATTTGTATATGTATGGTACCACTAATCTTCATTTCTCAATTTCCCCCCCTCCATTCCTTGTAGATGAGCATAGTTTGTTTTCTAAGCCTGTGAGTGTCTTTCTCTTTGGAAATCTGTTCATCTGTGTCAGTTATTAGATAATGCCATAAGTGATAATATAGGCTATAGGCCTTTTGCTTTCCGACCTACTTCATGTTTTGTGATTATCTCCAGGCTCATCTATGGTGCCTCAAAGAGCAGTGCTTCAATGTTTCCCATGGCTAATATTCCATTGTGTACATGGACCACTTCTTCTTGGTGCATTCCTCTGTTGATGGACATTTTCGTTGCTTCCAAGTGTTGCCTATGGTAAATATTGCTGGAGTGCAGGATTGGCAGCCTGTGATTTTTGATTTTCATTTTCTCAGGTGATAGACCCAGCAGTGGGTATGATTGATTGACTGGTATGGTAGCTCAACATTTACCTTTTCAAGGCACCTCAATTGTGCTTTCATTAGTGGCTCTTACCACGTCCCCCTTAGAATCGAGGGTACGCATTTCTCTACAATCACGTCAGCATTTATTGTTTGCAGCATTTTTGTTGATGGCCATTCTGACTGGTGTGAGCTGATAGGTTTTTGTAATTTGGGTTTACGTGTCTGTAAAAATTCCTACAATTCATCATTTTTCCACGCCTTTTTCTTTTCTGTTAAAAGAAAAAAGAAAAAAAGTGTGAGTATATTATACCTCTTCAAATTTCCTTTTTGGAAGGTTGCACTCTAGAATTTTTTGGTCGATTTTCGACCTCAGTATTTTTTGGAGGGCAGGTGTCATTTACAGCACTGCAATTGGTGAATATTTAGTGACCTTTTGCAGTGGGTTTAAAGCTGCTGTTGTGGGAAACGGCCACAAGGATGCAGCATTTCTCCATTCCCAAATCTGGGTACTAGGGCAGCAGAGCCGTTCTGGAAGTCGTTTGCCTAGGTTGTAAATTTGAATGGAATGGGCCAGGAAAACCCCCCATAAGTTCATGTCTCATTACTCCTAGTTCGTGGTTTTAATTTTTTCAATTGGGGTAAAGGTTAGAATGTTGCTTGTCCAAGGTGTACGCACTCTGGTTCATCTACATATTCTATATACCTATTTATGTAGAGATCCTCTTCCCGTGTAAATTATTACAGAGTGTTGCGTAAACCCTCCTTGCTGTATGGTCGGTCTTTTTGATATATGTGTATAATATGTGTTTGTATACATATGGTAACGCTAATCTTCATTTATCCATTCCCCCCACCTTTCCTTTTAGATAAGCATAGTATTTTTTTAATAAGTCTGTGATTGACTTTCTCTGTGGAAATATGTTCATTTATGTCAGTTATTAGATAACGCCTCTAAGTGATATCATAGGATATAGGACTTTTGCTTTCCGACTTACCTCATGTTCTGTGATTATCTCCAAGATCATCTATGGTGCCTCAAAGAGCAGTATTTCATTGTTTTCCATGGCTAGTATTCATTGTGTACATGGACCACATCTTCTTTATCCTTTCATCTGTTGATGGACATTTTGGTTGCTTCACTGTCCTGTCTATTGTGAATAAGGCTGCAGTGCAGCTTTGGCAGCCCGGGTCGTCTTCATTCTGGTCTTCTCAGGTGAGAGGCCCATTGGTGCGCCTGCTGGATTGAATGGTACCTCAATTTTTCCTTTTAAACGCAGCTCCTTTCTGTTCTCATTATTAGCGTTTAACCCTTTTACATCTCACCAGCAGCTAGAGGGTACACAGTTGTCTAAAACCTCTTCAGCATTTATTGTTTGTAGACTTTTTGCCAATGGTCAGTCGACTGGTGCGAGTTGAAAACTTTTTGTAGATTAGATTGCATGAGTCTACTAATTCCTGAGGTTGAGCTTTTATCCATTTTCCTTTCTTTAAAAAGAGAGTGAGTAAAACTTACCTCTTCATACTATCTTCTTGAAAATTTTGCCTGTTTTGAATTTTTTTTATCCATTCCCTACCTCAGCACAATTTTGAGGGCAGGTGTCCTTTACAGCCCTGAGTCCTTGTGAATGGTAAGTGACCATTAGCTGTGGGTTAAAAGCTGCTCTTTCGGGAATCGGCCACAAGGCGGCAGCATTTCTCCTTTACCAAATCTGGTTACTAGGGCAACAGAGCCTTACTGGAAGTGGTGTTCTAGGTTGTAAATTAGAATGGAATGTGCGAGGAAACAGCCCTTTAATTTATGTCTCATTACTTCTTGTTGGTATTTTTAACTTAATTTTTATTTTGTATCACAGCAAACTTGATTACAATGTTTTGTTTGTTCTAGGTGTGCAAGATGTGGTTCTTTCACACATATACATATATCTGTTCTTCTTCGGATCCTTTTCCCATGTAGGTTATGACACAATGTTGAGTAGTCTTCTCTTGGTATTGCGTAGGTCTTTGGTGATTATATATTTCATATGTGTATGTATCTCTCTGTTAACCTCAATATGGTAATGTATCCAATCCTCACACCATTCCATATGGCGAACCATAAGTTTTTTTAATGAATCTATGATAGTGTTTCTCTGTGGAAATATCTTTGTTTGTATCATTTTTTAGGTAACACCTATATGTGATATGATAGGATATGTGTCTTTCGCTTTCTCACTTACTCCAAGTGGCGTGATTACTTCTAGACTCATCTATGGTGCTGCAAATGGCATTGTTTCATTTTTTCACTAGCTCATATTCCAACTGTACGGGTAGCAGCTTTCTTTGTCCAACCATCTGTCGTTGGACTTTTTGTTTACTTCCATATCTTGGCTATTGTAATACTATGCAATGCAGATTTGCGTGCCTGTGTCCTTCCAATTCTGTCTTCTTAGTTTATAGGTCCAGGAATAGGTCTGCTGGATCATATGGTAGCTCAATGTTTACCTTTTCAAGGCACCTCTATTTTGTTCTCCTTAGTGGCTCTTTCCAGGTTACGTCCCACTTAAAGTGGAGGGTATGTATTTCTTCCCAGCACCTTCAGCATTTATTCTTTGTAGTTTTTGCTGATGGTTATTCTGAGTGGTGTGAGCTGATACCTCTTTGTGGTTGAATTTGCATGTGTCTCATAATGCGTTGAAATTGAGCTTTAAGACACGTCCTTTTTATTTTTCCAGCTGTGATTAGAGCTTATTTCTTCAAAGTGTTTTCTTAAAGTATGTGTCACCATTTGAAATATTTTGGCCATTATCTCCCTCAAGACATTTTGAGGGCAGGTTTCATTTACAGCCCTGCAGTACTTGTTCATATGAAGTGACCGTTCGCTCAGGCTTTAAACCTGCTTTTGCAAGTAACAGCCAGAGAGCGGCAGCCTTTCTACGTTCCCCATGCTGGTACTAGGGAAACAGACCTACCGGCCAGGGGTGTTCTTCGGTTATAAATTAGAGTGCAATGTGCCCGGGTAAACCCACAAATGTTGATGTCTCCTTGCTTTTGTTTGTTTTTAAATTTAATTTCTATTTATTATTAGAGTAATAGTCCATTGTGTACGTGGACCACTACTTCTTGGTGCATTCCTCTGTTGATGGACATTTTCATGGCTTCCAAGTGCTGGCTGTGGTAAATCTTGCTGGCGTACAGGTTTGCCAGCCTGTGACTTTTTGATTCTCATTTTCTCAGGTGATAGGCCAAGCAGCGGTTGTGATTGATTGACTGGTAGCTCAATGTTTCCCTTTTCAAAGCACCTACATTGTGTTTTCATTAGTGGCTCTTTACATGCCCCCCCTTACAACCGAGGGTACGCATTTCTCCACACTCCCTTCACCATTTAATTTTTGCAGCATTTTTCCTAATGGCCATTCTGACTGCTGTGAGCTGATAGGTTTTTGTAGTATGGGTATGCATGTCATTAAAATTTTTAAAATTCATCATATTCCTACGCCTTTTTCTTTTATCTTAAAAGAAAAAACCGTGAGTACAATAGAGCTCTTGAAATTGTCTTCTTCGAAGGTTGCCCTCTTTTGAATTTTTTGGTCGATTTTTGACCCCAGACATTTTCTGGAGGGCTGGTGTCATTTACAGAACTGCAAGTTGGTGAAAATTTAGTGACCTTTTGCAGTGGGTTCAAAGCTGCTGTTGTGGGAAACGGCCACAATGAGGTAGCATTTCTCCATGCCCCAATCGGGGTACTAGGGCAGCAGAGCCTTTCTGGAAGTCATTGTCCTAGGTTGTAAATTAGAATGGAATTTGCCAGGAGAAATCCCCATAAGTTTATGTCTCATTACTTCTTCTTGGTTTTTAAATTTTTTTTAATCTGGGTAAAGTTTAGAATATTGTTTGTCCTAGGTGTACACAATCTGGTTCATTTGTACATCATGTATGTCTATTAACGTACAGATCCTCTTCCCATGTAAAATATTCCAGTGGTCCATCGACCTCCCTTGTTATATGTTCGGTCTTTTTGATACATGTATATAATATGTATTTGTATATGTATAGTAACACTAATCTTCATTTCTCAATTTCCCCCCCTCCATTCCTTGTAGATGAGCATAGTTTGTTTTCTAAGCCTGTGAGTGTCTTTCTCTTTGGAAATCTGCTCATCTGTGTCAGTTATTAGATAATGCCATAAGTGATAATATAGGCTATAGGCCTTTTGCTTTTCGACCTACTTCATGTTTTGTGATTATCTCCAGGCTCATCTATGGTGCCTCAAAGAGCAGTGCTTCAATGTTTTCCATGGCTAATATTCCATTGTGTACATGGACCACTTCTTCTTGGTGCATTCCTCTGTTGATGGACATTTTCGTTGCTTCCAAGTGTTGCCTATGGTAAATATTGCTGGAGTGCAGGATTGGCAGCCTGTGATTTTTGATTTTCATGTTCTCAGGTGATAGACCCAGCAGTGGGTATGATTGATTGACTGGTATGGTAGCTCAACGTTTACCTTTTCAAGGCACCTCAATTGTGCTTTCATTAGTGGCTCTTACCACGTCCCCCTTAGAATCGAGGGTACGCATTTCTCCACAATCGTCAGCATCTATTTTTTGCAGCATTTTTTTGATGGCCATTCTGACTGGTGTGAGCTGATAGGTTTTTGTAATTTGGGTTTACGTGTCTGTAAAAATTCCTACAATTCATCATTTTTCCACGCCTTTTTCTTTTCTGTTAAAAGAAAAAAGAAAAAAAGTGTGAGTATAATATACCTCTTCAAATTTCCTTTTTGGAAGGTTGCACTCTAGAAATTTTTGGTCGATTTTCGACCTCAGGATTTTTTGGAGGGCAGGTGTCATTTACAGCACTGCAATTGGTGAATATTTAGTGACCTTTTGCAGTGGGTTTAAAGCTGCTGTTGTGGGAAACGGCCACAAGGATGCAGCATTTCTCCATTCCCAAATCTGGGTACTAGGGCAGCAGAGCCGTTCTGGAAGTCGTTTGCCTAGGTTGTAAATTTGAATGGAATGGGCCAGGAAAACCCCCCATAAGTTCATTTCTCATTACTCCTAGTTTGTGGTTTTAATTTTTTCAATTGGGGTAAAGGTTAGAATGTTGCTTGTCCAAGGAATACACACTCTGGTTCATCTACATATTCTATATACCTATTTATGTAGAGATCCTCTTCCCGTGTAAATTATTACAGAGTGTTGCGTAAAACCTCCTTGCTCTATGGTCGGTCTTTTTGATATATGTGTATAATATGTGTTTGTATACATATGGTAACGCTAATCTTCATTTATCCATTCCCCCCACCTTTCCTTTTAGATAAGCATAGTATTTTTTGTAATAAGTCTGTGATTGACTTTCTCTGTGGAAATATGTTCATTTGTGTCAGTTATTAGATAACGCCTCTAAGTGATATCATAGGATATAGGACTTTTGCTTTCCGACTTACCTCATGTTCTGTGATTATCTCCAAGATCATCTATGGTGCCTCAAAGAGCAGTGTTTCATTGTTTTCCATGGCTAGTATTCATTGTGTACATGGACCACTTCTTCTTTACCCTTTCATCTGTTGATGGACATTTTAGTTGCTTCACTGTCCTGTCTATTGTGAATAAGGCTGCAGTGCAGCTTTGGCAGCCCGGGTCGTCTTCATTCTGGTCTTCTCAGGTGAGAGGCCCATTGGTGCGCGTGCTGGATTGAATGGTACCTCAATTTTTCCTTTTAAACGCAGCTCCTTTCTGTTCTCATTATTAGCGTTTAACCCTTTTACATCTCACCAGCAGCTAGAGGGTACACAGTTGTCTAAAACCTCTTCAGCATTTATTGTTTGTAGACTTTTTGCCAATGGTCAGTCGACTGGTGCGAGTTGAAAACTTTTTGTAGATTAGATTGCATGAGTCTACTAATTCCTGAGGTTGAGCTTTTATCCATTTTCCTTTCTTTAAAAAGAGAGTGAGTAAAACTTACCTCTTCATACTATCTTCTTGAAAATTTTGCCTGTTTTGAATTTTTTTTATCCATTCCCTACCTCAGCACAATTTTGAGGGCAGGTGTCCTTTACAGCCCTGAGTCCTTGTGAATGGTAAGTGACCATTAGCTGTGGGTTAAAAGCTGCTCTTGCGGGAATCGGCCACAAGGCGGCAGCATTTCTCCTTTACCAAATCTGGTTACTAGGGCAACAGAGCCTTACTGGAAGTGGTGTTCTAGGTTGTAAATTAGAATGGAATGTGCGAGGAAACAGCCCTTTAATTTATGTCTCATTACTTCTTGTTGGTATTTTTAACTTAATTTTTATTTTTTATCACAGCAAACTTGATTACAATGTTTTGTTTGTTCTAGGTGTGCAAGATGTGGTTCTTTCACACATATACATATATCTGTTCTTCTTCGGATCCTTTTCCCATGTAGGTTATGACACAATGTTGAGTAGTCTTCTCTTGGTATTGCGTAGGTCTTTGGTGATTATATATTTCATATGTGTATGTATCTCTCTGTTAACCTCAATATGGTAATGTATCCAATCCTCACACCATTCCATATGGCGAACCATAAGTTTTTTTAATGAATCTATGATAGTGTTTCTCTGTGGAAATATCTTTGTTTGTATCATTTTTTAGGTAACACCTATATGTGATATGATAGGATATGTGTCTTTCGCTTTCTCACTTACTCCAAGTGGCGTGATTACTTCTAGACTCATCTATGGTGCTGCAAATGGCATTGTTTCATTTTTTCACTAGCTCATATTCCATCTGTACAGGTAGCAGCTTTCTTTGTCCACCCATCTGTCGTTGGACTTTTTGGTTACTTCCATATCTTGGCTATTGTAATACTATGCAATGCAGATTTGCGTGCCTGTGTCCTTCCAATTCTGTCTTCTTAGTTTATAGGTCCAGGAATAGGTCTGCTGGATCATATGGTAGCTCAATGTTTACCTTTTCAAGGCACCTCTATTTTGTTCTCCTTAGTGGCTCTTTCCAGGTTACGTCCCACTTAAAGTGGAGGGTATGTATGTCTTCCCAGCACCTTCAGCATTTATTCTTTGTAGTTTTTGCTGATGGTTATTCTGAGTGGTGTGAGCTGATACCTCTTTGTGGTTGAATTTGCATGTGTCACATAATGCGTTGAAATTGAGCTTTAAGACATGTCCTTTTTATTTTTCCAGCTGTGATTAGAGCTTATTTCTTCAAAGTGTTTTCTTAAAGTTTGTGTCACCATTTGAAATATTTTGGCCATTATCTCCCTCAAGACATTTTGAGGGCAGGTTTCATTTACAGCCCTGCAGTACTTGTTCATATGAAGTGACCGTTAGCTCAGGCTTTAAACCTGCTTTTGCAGGTAACGGCCAGAGAGCGGCAGCCTTTCTACGTTCCCCATGCTGGTACTAGGGAAACAGACCTAACGGCCAGTGGTGTTCTTCGGTTATAAATTAGAGTGCAATGTGCCCGGGTAAACCCAAAAATGTTGATGTCTCCTTGCTTTTGTTTGTTTTTAAATTTAATTTCTATTTATTATTAGAGTAATAGTCCATTGTGTACGTGGACCACTTCTTCTTGGTGCATTCCTCTGTTGATGGACATTTTCATGGCTTCCAAGTGCTGGCTGTGGTAAATCTTGCTGGCGTACAGGTATGCCAGCCTGTGACTTTTTGATTCTCATTTTCTCAGGTGATAGGCCAAGCAGCGGTTGTGATTGATTGACTGGTAGCTCAATGTTTCCCTTTTCAAAGCACCTACATTGTGTTTTCATTATTGGCTCTTTACATGCCCCCCTTTACAACTGAAGGTACGCATTTCTCCACACTCCCTTCACCATTTAATTTTTGCAGCATTTTTCCTAATGGCCATTCTGACTGCTGTGAGCTGATAGGTTTTTGTAGTATGGGTATGCATGTCATTAAAATTTTTAAAATTCATCATATTCCTACGCCTTTTTCTTTTCTCTTAAAAGAAAAAACCGTGAGTACAATAGAGCTCTTGAAATTGTCTTCTTCGAAGGTTGCCCTCTTTTGAATTTTTTGGTCGATTTTTGACCCCAGACATTTTCTGGAGGGCTGGTGTCATTTACAGAACTGCAAGTTGGTGAAAATTTAGTGACTTTTTGCAGTGGGTTCAAAGCTGCTGTTGTGGGAAACGGCCACAAGGAGGTAGCATTTCTCCATGCCCCAATCGGTACTAGGGCAGCAGAGCCTTTCTGGAAGTCATTGTCCTAGGTTGTAAATTAGAATGGAATTTGCCAGGAGAAATCCCCATAAGTTTATGTCTCATTACTTCTTCTTGGTTTTTATTTATTTTTTTTAATCTGGGTAAAGTTTAGAATATTGTTTGTCCTAGGTGTACACAATCTGGTTCATTTGTACATCATGTATGTCTATTAACGTACAGATCCTCTTCCCATGTAAAATATTCCAGTGGTCCATCGACCTCCCTTGTTATATGTTCGGTCTTTTTGATACATGTATATAATATGTATTTGTATATGTATACTAACACTAATCTTCATTTCTCAATTTCCCCACCTCCTTTCCTTGTAGATGAGCATAGTTTGTTTTCTAAGCCTGTGAGTGTCTTTCTCTTTGGAAATCTGCTCATCTGTGTCAGTTATTAGATAATGCCATAAGTGATAATATAGGCTATAGGCCTTTTGCTTTTCGACCTACTTCATGTTTTGTGATTATCTCCAGGCTCAACTATGGTGCCTCAAAGAGCAGTGCTTCAATGTTTTCCATGGCTAATATTCCATTGTGTACATGGACCACTTCTTCTTGGTGCATTCCTCTGTTGATGGACATTTTCGTTGCTTCCAAGTGTTGCCTATGGTAAATATTGCTGGAGTGCAGGATTGGCAGCCTGTGATTTTTGATTTTCATGTTCTCAGGTGATAGACCCAGCAGTGTGTATGATTGATTGACTGGTATGGTAGCTCAACGTTTACCTTTTCAAGGCACCTCAATTGTGCTTTCATTAGTGGCTCTTACCACGTCCCCCTTAGAATCGAGGGTACGCATTTCTCCACAATCGTCAGCATCTATTTTTTGCAGCATTTTTTTGATGGCCATTCTGACTGGTGTGAGCTGATAGGTTTTTGTAATTTGGGTTTACGTGTCTGTAAAAATTCCTACAATTCATCATTTTTCCACGCCTTTTTCTTTTCTGTTAAAAGAAAAAAGAAAAAAAGTGTGAGTATAATATACCTCTTCAAATTTCCTTTTTGGAAGGTTGCACTCTAGAAATTTTTGGTCGATTTTCGACCTCAGGATTTTTTGGAGGGCAGGTGTCATTTACAGCACTGCAATTGGTGAATATTTAGTGACCTTTTGCAGTGGGTTTAAAGCTGCTGTTGTGGGAAACGGCCACAAGGATGCAGCATTTCTCCATTCCCAAATCTGGGTACTAGGGCAGCAGAGCCGTTCTGGAAGTCGTTTGCCTAGGTTGTAAATTTGAATGGAATGGGCCAGGAAAACCCCCCATAAGTTCATTTCTCATTACTCCTAGTTTGTGGTTTTAATTTTTTCAATTGGGGTAAAGGTTAGAATGTTGCTTGTCCAAGGAATACGCACTCTGGTTCATCTACATATTCTATATACCTATTTATGTAGAGATCCTCTTCCCGTGTAAATTATTACAGAGTGTTGCGTAAAACCTCCTTGCTCTATGGTCGGTCTTTTTGATATATGTGTATAATATGTGTTTGTATACATATGGTAACGCTAATCTTCATTTATCCATTCCCCCCACCTTTCCTTTTAGATAAGCATAGTATTTTTTGTAATAAGTCTGTGATTGACTTTCTCTGTGGAAATATGTTCATTTGTGTCAGTTATTAGATAACGCCTCTAAGTGATATCATAGGATATAGGACTTTTGCTTTCCGACTTACCTCATGTTCTGTGATTATCTCCAAGATCATCTATGGTGCCTCAAAGAGCAGTGTTTCATTGTTTTCCATGGCTAGTATTCATTGTGTACATGGACCACTTCTTCTTTACCCTTTCGTCTGTTGATGGACATTTTGGTTGCTTCACTGTCCTGTCTATTGTGAATAAGGCTGCAGTGCAGCTTTGACAGCCCGGGTCTTCTTCATTCTGGTCTTCTCAGGTGAGAGGCCCATTGGTGCGCCTGCTGGATTGAATGGTACCTCAATTTTTCCTTTTAAACGCAGCTCCTTTCTGTTCTCATTATTAGCGTTTAACCCTTTTACATCTCACCAGCAGCTAGAGGGTACACAGTTGTCTAAAACCTCTTCAGCATTTATTGTTTGTAGACTTTTTGCCAATGGTCAGTCGACTGGTGCGAGTTGAAAACTTTTTGTAGATTAGATTGCATGAGTCTACTAATTCCTGAGGTTGAGCTTTTATCCATTTTCCTTTCTTTAAAAAGAGAGTGAGTAAAACTTACCTCTTCATACTATCTTCTTGAAAATTTTGCCTGTTTTGAATTTTTTTTATCCATTCCCTACCTCAGCACAATTTTGAGGGCAGGTGTCCTTTACAGCCCTGAGTCCTTGTGAATGGTAAGTGACCATTAGCTGTGGGTTAAAAGCTGCTCTTGCGGGAATCGGCCACAAGGCGGCAGCATTTCTCCTTTACCAAATCTGGTTACTAGGGCAACAGAGCCTTACTGGAAGTGGTGTTCTAGGTTGTAAATTAGAATGGAATGTGCGAGGAAACAGCCCTTTAATTTATGTCTCATTACTTCTTCTTGGTATTTTTAACTTAATTTTTATTTTTTATCACAGCAAACTTGATTACAATGTTTTGTTTGTTCTAGGTGTGCAAGATGTGGTTCTTTCACACATATACATATATCTGTTCTTCTTCGGATCCTTTTCCCATGTAGGTTATGACACAATGTTGAGTAGTCTTCTCTTGGTATTGCGTAGGTCTTTGGTGATTATATATTTCATATGTGTATGTATCTCTCTGTTAACCTCAATATGGTAATGTATCCAATCCTCACACCATTCCATATGGCGAACCATAAGTTTTTTTAATGAATCTATGATAGTGTTTCTCTGTGGAAATATCTTTGTTTGTATCATTTTTTAGGTAACACCTATATGTGATATGATAGGATATGTGTCTTTCGCTTTCTCACTTACTCCAAGTGGCGTGATTACTTCTAGACTCATCTATGGTGCTGCAAATGGCATTGTTTCATTTTTTCACTAGCTCATATTCCAACTGTACGGGTAGCAGCTTTCTTTGTCCAACCATCTGTCGTTGGACTTTTTGTTTACTTCCATATCTTGGCTATTGTAATACTATGCAATGCAGATTTGCGTGCCTGTGTCCTTCCAATTCTGTCTTCTTAGTTTATAGGTCCAGGAATAGGTCTGCTGGATCATATGGTAGCTCAATGTTTACCTTTTCAAGGCACCTCTATTTTGTTCTCCTTAGTGGCTCTTTCCAGGTTACGTCCCACTTAAAGTGGAGGGTATGTATTTCTTCCCAGCACCTTCAGCATTTATTCTTTGTAGTTTTTGCTGATGGTTATTCTGAGTGGTGTGAGCTGATACCTCTTTGTGGTTGAATTTGCATGTGTCTCATAATGCGTTGAAATTGAGCTTTAAGACACGTCCTTTTTATTTTTCCAGCTGTGATTAGAGCTTATTTCTTCAAAGTGTTTTCTTAAAGTATGTGTCACCATTTGAAATATTTTGGCCATTATCTCCCTCAAGACATTTTGAGGGCAGGTTTCATTTACAGCCCTGCAGTACTTGTTCATATGAAGTGACCGTTCGCTCAGGCTTTAAACCTGCTTTTGCAAGTAACAGCCAGAGAGCGGCAGCCTTTCTACGTTCCCCATGCTGGTACTAGGGAAACAGACCTACCGGCCAGGGGTGTTCTTCGGTTATAAATTAGAGTGCAATGTGCCCGGGTAAACCCACAAATGTTGATGTCTCCTTGCTTTTGTTTGTTTTTAAATTTAATTTCTATTTATTATTAGAGTAATAGTCCATTGTGTACGTGGACCACTACTTCTTGGTGCATTCCTCTGTTGATGGACATTTTCATGGCTTCCAAGTGCTGGCTGTGGTAAATCTTGCTGGCGTACAGGTTTGCCAGCCTGTGACTTTTTGATTCTCATTTTCTCAGGTGATAGGCCAAGCAGCGGTTGTGATTGATTGACTGGTAGCTCAATGTTTCCCTTTTCAAAGCACCTACATTGTGTTTTCATTAGTGGCTCTTTACATGCCCCCCCTTACAACCGAGGGTACGCATTTCTCCACACTCCCTTCACCATTTAATTTTTGCAGCATTTTTCCTAATGGCCATTCTGACTGCTGTGAGCTGATAGGTTTTTGTAGTATGGGTATGCATGTCATTAAAATTTTTAAAATTCATCATATTCCTACGCCTTTTTCTTTTATCTTAAAAGAAAAAACCGTGAGTACAATAGAGCTCTTGAAATTGTCTTCTTCGAAGGTTGCCCTCTTTTGAATTTTTTGGTCGATTTTTGACCCCAGACATTTTCTGGAGGGCTGGTGTCATTTACAGAACTGCAAGTTGGTGAAAATTTAGTGACCTTTTGCAGTGGGTTCAAAGCTGCTGTTGTGGGAAACGGCCACAATGAGGTAGCATTTCTCCATGCCCCAATCGGGGTACTAGGGCAGCAGAGCCTTTCTGGAAGTCATTGTCCTAGGTTGTAAATTAGAATGGAATTTGCCAGGAGAAATCCCCATAAGTTTATGTCTCATTACTTCTTCTTGGTTTTTAAATTTTTTTTAATCTGGGTAAAGTTTAGAATATTGTTTGTCCTAGGTGTACACAATCTGGTTCATTTGTACATCATGTATGTCTATTAACGTACAGATCCTCTTCCCATGTAAAATATTCCAGTGGTCCATCGACCTCCCTTGTTATATGTTCGGTCTTTTTGATACATGTATATAATATGTATTTGTATATGTATAGTAACACTAATCTTCATTTCTCAATTTCCCCCCCTCCATTCCTTGTAGATGAGCATAGTTTGTTTTCTAAGCCTGTGAGTGTCTTTCTCTTTGGAAATCTGCTCATCTGTGTCAGTTATTAGATAATGCCATAAGTGATAATATAGGCTATAGGCCTTTTGCTTTTCGACCTACTTCATGTTTTGTGATTATCTCCAGGCTCATCTATGGTGCCTCAAAGAGCAGTGCTTCAATGTTTTCCATGGCTAATATTCCATTGTGTACATGGACCACTTCTTCTTGGTGCATTCCTCTGTTGATGGACATTTTCGTTGCTTCCAAGTGTTGCCTATGGTAAATATTGCTGGAGTGCAGGATTGGCAGCCTGTGATTTTTGATTTTCATGTTCTCAGGTGATAGACCCAGCAGTGGGTATGATTGATTGACTGGTATGGTAGCTCAACGTTTACCTTTTCAAGGCACCTCAATTGTGCTTTCATTAGTGGCTCTTACCACGTCCCCCTTAGAATCGAGGGTACGCATTTCTCCACAATCGTCAGCATCTATTTTTTGCAGCATTTTTTTGATGGCCATTCTGACTGGTGTGAGCTGATAGGTTTTTGTAATTTGGGTTTACGTGTCTGTAAAAATTCCTACAATTCATCATTTTTCCACGCCTTTTTCTTTTCTGTTAAAAGAAAAAAGAAAAAAAGTGTGAGTATAATATACCTCTTCAAATTTCCTTTTTGGAAGGTTGCACTCTAGAAATTTTTGGTCGATTTTCGACCTCAGGATTTTTTGGAGGGCAGGTGTCATTTACAGCACTGCAATTGGTGAATATTTAGTGACCTTTTGCAGTGGGTTTAAAGCTGCTGTTGTGGGAAACGGCCACAAGGATGCAGCATTTCTCCATTCCCAAATCTGGGTACTAGGGCAGCAGAGCCGTTCTGGAAGTCGTTTGCCTAGGTTGTAAATTTGAATGGAATGGGCCAGGAAAACCCCCCATAAGTTCATTTCTCATTACTCCTAGTTTGTGGTTTTAATTTTTTCAATTGGGGTAAAGGTTAGAATGTTGGTTGTCCAAGGAATACACACTCTGGTTCATCTACATATTCTATATACCTATTTATGTAGAGATCCTCTTCCCGTGTAAATTATTACAGAGTGTTGCGTAAAACCTCCTTGCTCTATGGTCGGTCTTTTTGATATATGTGTATAATATGTGTTTGTATACATATGGTAACGCTAATCTTCATTTATCCATTCCCCCCACCTTTCCTTTTAGATAAGCATAGTATTTTTTGTAATAAGTCTGTGATTGACTTTCTCTGTGGAAATATGTTCATTTGTGTCAGTTATTAGATAACGCCTCTAAGTGATATCATAGGATATAGGACTTTTGCTTTCCGACTTACCTCATGTTCTGTGATTATCTCCAAGATCATCTATGGTGCCTCAAAGAGCAGTGTTTCATTGTTTTCCATGGCTAGTATTCATTGTGTACATGGACCACTTCTTCTTTACCCTTTCATCTGTTGATGGACATTTTAGTTGCTTCACTGTCCTGTCTATTGTGAATAAGGCTGCAGTGCAGCTTTGGCAGCCCGGGTCGTCTTCATTCTGGTCTTCTCAGGTGAGAGGCCCATTGGTGCGCGTGCTGGATTGAATGGTACCTCAATTTTTCCTTTTAAACGCAGCTCCTTTCTGTTCTCATTATTAGCGTTTAACCCTTTTACATCTCACCAGCAGCTAGAGGGTACACAGTTGTCTAAAACCTCTTCAGCATTTATTGTTTGTAGACTTTTTGCCAATGGTCAGTCGACTGGTGCGAGTTGAAAACTTTTTGTAGATTAGATTGCATGAGTCTACTAATTCCTGAGGTTGAGCTTTTATCCATTTTCCTTTCTTTAAAAAGAGAGTGAGTAAAACTTACCTCTTCATACTATCTTCTTGAAAATTTTGCCTGTTTTGAATTTTTTTTATCCATTCCCTACCTCAGCACAATTTTGAGGGCAGGTGTCCTTTACAGCCCTGAGTCCTTGTGAATGGTAAGTGACCATTAGCTGTGGGTTAAAAGCTGCTCTTGCGGGAATCGGCCACAAGGCGGCAGCATTTCTCCTTTACCAAATCTGGTTACTAGGGCAACAGAGCCTTACTGGAAGTGGTGTTCTAGGTTGTAAATTAGAATGGAATGTGCGAGGAAACAGCCCTTTAATTTATGTCTCATTACTTCTTGTTGGTATTTTTAACTTAATTTTTATTTTTTATCACAGCAAACTTGATTACAATGTTTTGTTTGTTCTAGGTGTGCAAGATGTGGTTCTTTCACACATATACATATATCTGTTCTTCTTCGGATCCTTTTCCCATGTAGGTTATGACACAATGTTGAGTAGTCTTCTCTTGGTATTGCGTAGGTCTTTGGTGATTATATATTTCATATGTGTATGTATCTCTCTGTTAACCTCAATATGGTAATGTATCCAATCCTCACACCATTCCATATGGCGAACCATAAGTTTTTTTAATGAATCTATGATAGTGTTTCTCTGTGGAAATATCTTTGTTTGTATCATTTTTTAGGTAACACCTATATGTGATATGATAGGATATGTGTCTTTCGCTTTCTCACTTACTCCAAGTGGCGTGATTACTTCTAGACTCATCTATGGTGCTGCAAATGGCATTGTTTCATTTTTTCACTAGCTCATATTCCATCTGTACAGGTAGCAGCTTTCTTTGTCCACCCATCTGTCGTTGGACTTTTTGGTTACTTCCATATCTTGGCTATTGTAATACTATGCAATGCAGATTTGCGTGCCTGTGTCCTTCCAATTCTGTCTTCTTAGTTTATAGGTCCAGGAATAGGTCTGCTGGATCATATGGTAGCTCAATGTTTACCTTTTCAAGGCACCTCTATTTTGTTCTCCTTAGTGGCTCTTTCCAGGTTACGTCCCACTTAAAGTGGAGGGTATGTATGTCTTCCCAGCACCTTCAGCATTTATTCTTTGTAGTTTTTGCTGATGGTTATTCTGAGTGGTGTGAGCTGATACCTCTTTGTGGTTGAATTTGCATGTGTCACATAATGCGTTGAAATTGAGCTTTAAGACATGTCCTTTTTATTTTTCCAGCTGTGATTAGAGCTTATTTCTTCAAAGTGTTTTCTTAAAGTTTGTGTCACCATTTGAAATATTTTGGCCATTATCTCCCTCAAGACATTTTGAGGGCAGGTTTCATTTACAGCCCTGCAGTACTTGTTCATATGAAGTGACCGTTAGCTCAGGCTTTAAACCTGCTTTTGCAGGTAACGGCCAGAGAGCGGCAGCCTTTCTACGTTCCCCATGCTGGTACTAGGGAAACAGACCTAACGGCCAGTGGTGTTCTTCGGTTATAAATTAGAGTGCAATGTGCCCGGGTAAACCCAAAAATGTTGATGTCTCCTTGCTTTTGTTTGTTTTTAAATTTAATTTCTATTTATTATTAGAGTAATAGTCCATTGTGTACGTGGACCACTTCTTCTTGGTGCATTCCTCTGTTGATGGACATTTTCATGGCTTCCAAGTGCTGGCTGTGGTAAATCTTGCTGGCGTACAGGTATGCCAGCCTGTGACTTTTTGATTCTCATTTTCTCAGGTGATAGGCCAAGCAGCGGTTGTGATTGATTGACTGGTAGCTCAATGTTTCCCTTTTCAAAGCACCTACATTGTGTTTTCATTATTGGCTCTTTACATGCCCCCCTTTACAACTGAAGGTACGCATTTCTCCACACTCCCTTCACCATTTAATTTTTGCAGCATTTTTCCTAATGGCCATTCTGACTGCTGTGAGCTGATAGGTTTTTGTAGTATGGGTATGCATGTCATTAAAATTTTTAAAATTCATCATATTCCTACGCCTTTTTCTTTTCTCTTAAAAGAAAAAACCGTGAGTACAATAGAGCTCTTGAAATTGTCTTCTTCGAAGGTTGCCCTCTTTTGAATTTTTTGGTCGATTTTTGACCCCAGACATTTTCTGGAGGGCTGGTGTCATTTACAGAACTGCAAGTTGGTGAAAATTTAGTGACTTTTTGCAGTGGGTTCAAAGCTGCTGTTGTGGGAAACGGCCACAAGGAGGTAGCATTTCTCCATGCCCCAATCGGTACTAGGGCAGCAGAGCCTTTCTGGAAGTCATTGTCCTAGGTTGTAAATTAGAATGGAATTTGCCAGGAGAAATCCCCATAAGTTTATGTCTCATTACTTCTTCTTGGTTTTTATTTATTTTTTTTAATCTGGGTAAAGTTTAGAATATTGTTTGTCCTAGGTGTACAC
This sequence comes from Eschrichtius robustus, assembly GCF_028021215.1. Lineage (NCBI taxonomy): Eukaryota > Metazoa > Chordata > Mammalia > Artiodactyla > Eschrichtiidae > Eschrichtius > Eschrichtius robustus. The sequence continues at coordinate 42,994,474 of NC_090831.1, read as the reverse complement.
AATCTGGTTCATTTGTACATCATGTATGTCTATTAACGTACAGATCCTCTTCCCATGTAAAATATTCCAGTGGTCCATCGACCTCCCTTGTTATATGTTCGGTCTTTTTGATACATGTATATAATATGTATTTGTATATGTATACTAACACTAATCTTCATTTCTCAATTTCCCCACCTCCTTTCCTTGTAGATGAGCATAGTTTGTTTTCTAAGCCTGTGAGTGTCTTTCTCTTTGGAAATCTGCTCATCTGTGTCAGTTATTAGATAATGCCATAAGTGATAATATAGGCTATAGGCCTTTTGCTTTTCGACCTACTTCATGTTTTGTGATTATCTCCAGGCTCAACTATGGTGCCTCAAAGAGCAGTGCTTCAATGTTTTCCATGGCTAATATTCCATTGTGTACATGGACCACTTCTTCTTGGTGCATTCCTCTGTTGATGGACATTTTCGTTGCTTCCAAGTGTTGCCTATGGTAAATATTGCTGGAGTGCAGGATTGGCAGCCTGTGATTTTTGATTTTCATGTTCTCAGGTGATAGACCCAGCAGTGTGTATGATTGATTGACTGGTATGGTAGCTCAACGTTTACCTTTTCAAGGCACCTCAATTGTGCTTTCATTAGTGGCTCTTACCACGTCCCCCTTAGAATCGAGGGTACGCATTTCTCCACAATCGTCAGCATCTATTTTTTGCAGCATTTTTTTGATGGCCATTCTGACTGGTGTGAGCTGATAGGTTTTTGTAATTTGGGTTTACGTGTCTGTAAAAATTCCTACAATTCATCATTTTTCCACGCCTTTTTCTTTTCTGTTAAAAGAAAAAAGAAAAAAAGTGTGAGTATAATATACCTCTTCAAATTTCCTTTTTGGAAGGTTGCACTCTAGAAATTTTTGGTCGATTTTCGACCTCAGGATTTTTTGGAGGGCAGGTGTCATTTACAGCACTGCAATTGGTGAATATTTAGTGACCTTTTGCAGTGGGTTTAAAGCTGCTGTTGTGGGAAACGGCCACAAGGATGCAGCATTTCTCCATTCCCAAATCTGGGTACTAGGGCAGCAGAGCCGTTCTGGAAGTCGTTTGCCTAGGTTGTAAATTTGAATGGAATGGGCCAGGAAAACCCCCCATAAGTTCATTTCTCATTACTCCTAGTTTGTGGTTTTAATTTTTTCAATTGGGGTAAAGGTTAGAATGTTGCTTGTCCAAGGAATACGCACTCTGGTTCATCTACATATTCTATATACCTATTTATGTAGAGATCCTCTTCCCGTGTAAATTATTACAGAGTGTTGCGTAAAACCTCCTTGCTCTATGGTCGGTCTTTTTGATATATGTGTATAATATGTGTTTGTATACATATGGTAACGCTAATCTTCATTTATCCATTCCCCCCACCTTTCCTTTTAGATAAGCATAGTATTTTTTGTAATAAGTCTGTGATTGACTTTCTCTGTGGAAATATGTTCATTTGTGTCAGTTATTAGATAACGCCTCTAAGTGATATCATAGGATATAGGACTTTTGCTTTCCGACTTACCTCATGTTCTGTGATTATCTCCAAGATCATCTATGGTGCCTCAAAGAGCAGTGTTTCATTGTTTTCCATGGCTAGTATTCATTGTGTACATGGACCACTTCTTCTTTACCCTTTCGTCTGTTGATGGACATTTTGGTTGCTTCACTGTCCTGTCTATTGTGAATAAGGCTGCAGTGCAGCTTTGGCAGCCCGGGTCGTCTTCATTCTGGTCTTCTCAGGTGAGAGGCCCATTGGTGCGCGTGCTGGATTGAATGGTACCTCAATTTTTCCTTTTAAACGCAGCTCCTTTCTGTTCTCATTATTAGCGTTTAACCCTTTTACATCTCACCAGCAGCTAGAGGGTACACAGTTGTCTAAAACCTCTTCAGCATTTATTGTTTGTAGACTTTTTGCCAATGGTCAGTCGACTGGTGCGAGTTGAAAACTTTTTGTAGATTAGATTGCATGAGTCTACTAATTCCTGAGGTTGAGCTTTTATCCATTTTCCTTTCTTTAAAAAGAGAGTGAGTAAAACTTACCTCTTCATACTATCTTCTTGAAAATTTTGCCTGTTTTGAATTTTTTTTATCCATTCCCTACCTCAGCACAATTTTGAGGGCAGGTGTCCTTTACAGCCCTGAGTCCTTGTGAATGGTAAGTGACCATTAGCTGTGGGTTAAAAGCTGCTCTTGCGGGAATCGGCCACAAGGCGGCAGCATTTCTCCTTTACCAAATCTGGTTACTAGGGCAACAGAGCCTTACTGGAAGTGGTGTTCTAGGTTGTAAATTAGAATGGAATGTGCGAGGAAACAGCCCTTTAATTTATGTCTCATTACTTCTTGTTGGTATTTTTAACTTAATTTTTATTTTTTATCACAGCAAACTTGATTACAATGTTTTGTTTGTTCTAGGTGTGCAAGATGTGGTTCTTTCACACATATACATATATCTGTTCTTCTTCGGATCCTTTTCCCATGTAGGTTATGACACAATGTTGAGTAGTCTTCTCTTGGTATTGCGTAGGTCTTTGGTGATTATATATTTCATATGTGTATGTATCTCTCTGTTAACCTCAATATGGTAATGTATCCAATCCTCACACCATTCCATATGGCGAACCATAAGTTTTTTTAATGAATCTATGATAGTGTTTCTCTGTGGAAATATCTTTGTTTGTATCATTTTTTAGGTAACACCTATATGTGATATGATAGGATATGTGTCTTTCGCTTTCTCACTTACTCCAAGTGGCGTGATTACTTCTAGACTCATCTATGGTGCTGCAAATGGCATTGTTTCATTTTTTCACTAGCTCATATTCCATCTGTACAGGTAGCAGCTTTCTTTGTCCACCCATCTGTCGTTGGACTTTTTGGTTACTTCCATATCTTGGCTATTGTAATACTATGCAATGCAGATTTGCGTGCCTGTGTCCTTCCAATTCTGTCTTCTTAGTTTATAGGTCCAGGAATAGGTCTGCTGGATCATATGGTAGCTCAATGTTTACCTTTTCAAGGCACCTCTATTTTGTTCTCCTTAGTGGCTCTTTCCAGGTTACGTCCCACTTAAAGTGGAGGGTATGTATGTCTTCCCAGCACCTTCAGCATTTATTCTTTGTAGTTTTTGCTGATGGTTATTCTGAGTGGTGTGAGCTGATACCTCTTTGTGGTTGAATTTGCATGTGTCACATAATGCGTTGAAATTGAGCTTTAAGACATGTCCTTTTTATTTTTCCAGCTGTGATTAGAGCTTATTTCTTCAAAGTGTTTTCTTAAAGTTTGTGTCACCATTTGAAATATTTTGGCCATTATCTCCCTCAAGACATTTTGAGGGCAGGTTTCATTTACAGCCCTGCAGTACTTGTTCATATGAAGTGACCGTTAGCTCAGGCTTTAAACCTGCTTTTGCAGGTAACGGCCAGAGAGCGGCAGCCTTTCTACGTTCCCCATGCTGGTACTAGGGAAACAGACCTAACGGCCAGTGGTGTTCTTCGGTTATAAATTAGAGTGCAATGTGCCCGGGTAAACCCAAAAATGTTGATGTCTCCTTGCTTTTGTTTGTTTTTAAATTTAATTTCTATTTATTATTAGAGTAATAGTCCATTGTGTACGTGGACCACTTCTTCTTGGTGCATTCCTCTGTTGATGGACATTTTCATGGCTTCCAAGTGCTGGCTGTGGTAAATCTTGCTGGCGTACAGGTATGCCAGCCTGTGACTTTTTGATTCTCATTTTCTCAGGTGATAGGCCAAGCAGCGGTTGTGATTGATTGACTGGTAGCTCAATGTTTCCCTTTTCAAAGCACCTACATTGTGTTTTCATTATTGGCTCTTTACATGCCCCCCTTTACAACTGAAGGTACGCATTTCTCCACACTCCCTTCACCATTTAATTTTTGCAGCATTTTTCCTAATGGCCATTCTGACTGCTGTGAGCTGATAGGTTTTTGTAGTATGGGTATGCATGTCATTAAAATTTTTAAAATTCATCATATTCCTACGCCTTTTTCTTTTCTCTTAAAAGAAAAAACCGTGAGTACAATAGAGCTCTTGAAATTGTCTTCTTCGAAGGTTGCCCTCTTTTGAATTTTTTGGTCGATTTTTGACCCCAGACATTTTCTGGAGGGCTGGTGTCATTTACAGAACTGCAAGTTGGTGAAAATTTAGTGACTTTTTGCAGTGGGTTCAAAGCTGCTGTTGTGGGAAACGGCCACAAGGAGGTAGCATTTCTCCATGCCCCAATCGGTACTAGGGCAGCAGAGCCTTTCTGGAAGTCATTGTCCTAGGTTGTAAATTAGAATGGAATTTGCCAGGAGAAATCCCCATAAGTTTATGTCTCATTACTTCTTCTTGGTTTTTATTTATTTTTTTTAATCTGGGTAAAGTTTAGAATATTGTTTGTCCTAGGTGTACACAATCTGGTTCATTTGTACATCATGTATGTCTATTAACGTACAGATCCTCTTCCCATGTAAAATATTCCAGTGGTCCATCGACCTCCCTTGTTATATGTTCGGTCTTTTTGATACATGTATATAATATGTATTTGTATATGTATACTAACACTAATCTTCATTTCTCAATTTCCCCACCTCCTTTCCTTGTAGATGAGCATAGTTTGTTTTCTAAGCCTGTGAGTGTCTTTCTCTTTGGAAATCTGCTCATCTGTGTCAGTTATTAGATAATGCCATAAGTGATAATATAGGCTATAGGCCTTTTGCTTTTCGACCTACTTCATGTTTTGTGATTATCTCCAGGCTCAACTATGGTGCCTCAAAGAGCAGTGCTTCAATGTTTTCCATGGCTAATATTCCATTGTGTACATGGACCACTTCTTCTTGGTGCATTCCTCTGTTGATGGACATTTTCGTTGCTTCCAAGTGTTGCCTATGGTAAATATTGCTGGAGTGCAGGATTGGCAGCCTGTGATTTTTGATTTTCATGTTCTCAGGTGATAGACCCAGCAGTGTGTATGATTGATTGACTGGTATGGTAGCTCAACGTTTACCTTTTCAAGGCACCTCAATTGTGCTTTCATTAGTGGCTCTTACCACGTCCCCCTTAGAATCGAGGGTACGCATTTCTCCACAATCGTCAGCATCTATTTTTTGCAGCATTTTTTTGATGGCCATTCTGACTGGTGTGAGCTGATAGGTTTTTGTAATTTGGGTTTACGTGTCTGTAAAAATTCCTACAATTCATCATTTTTCCACGCCTTTTTCTTTTCTGTTAAAAGAAAAAAGAAAAAAAGTGTGAGTATAATATACCTCTTCAAATTTCCTTTTTGGAAGGTTGCACTCTAGAAATTTTTGGTCGATTTTCGACCTCAGGATTTTTTGGAGGGCAGGTGTCATTTACAGCACTGCAATTGGTGAATATTTAGTGACCTTTTGCAGTGGGTTTAAAGCTGCTGTTGTGGGAAACGGCCACAAGGATGCAGCATTTCTCCATTCCCAAATCTGGGTACTAGGGCAGCAGAGCCGTTCTGGAAGTCGTTTGCCTAGGTTGTAAATTTGAATGGAATGGGCCAGGAAAACCCCCCATAAGTTCATTTCTCATTACTCCTAGTTTGTGGTTTTAATTTTTTCAATTGGGGTAAAGGTTAGAATGTTGCTTGTCCAAGGAATACGCACTCTGGTTCATCTACATATTCTATATACCTATTTATGTAGAGATCCTCTTCCCGTGTAAATTATTACAGAGTGTTGCGTAAAACCTCCTTGCTCTATGGTCGGTCTTTTTGATATATGTGTATAATATGTGTTTGTATACATATGGTAACGCTAATCTTCATTTATCCATTCCCCCCACCTTTCCTTTTAGATAAGCATAGTATTTTTTGTAATAAGTCTGTGATTGACTTTCTCTGTGGAAATATGTTCATTTGTGTCAGTTATTAGATAACGCCTCTAAGTGATATCATAGGATATAGGACTTTTGCTTTCCGACTTACCTCATGTTCTGTGATTATCTCCAAGATCATCTATGGTGCCTCAAAGAGCAGTGTTTCATTGTTTTCCATGGCTAGTATTCATTGTGTACATGGACCACTTCTTCTTTACCCTTTCGTCTGTTGATGGACATTTTGGTTGCTTCACTGTCCTGTCTATTGTGAATAAGGCTGCAGTGCAGCTTTGACAGCCCGGGTCTTCTTCATTCTGGTCTTCTCAGGTGAGAGGCCCATTGGTGCGCCTGCTGGATTGAATGGTACCTCAATTTTTCCTTTTAAACGCAGCTCCTTTCTGTTCTCATTATTAGCGTTTAACCCTTTTACATCTCACCAGCAGCTAGAGGGTACACAGTTGTCTAAAACCTCTTCAGCATTTATTGTTTGTAGACTTTTTGCCAATGGTCAGTCGACTGGTGCGAGTTGAAAACTTTTTGTAGATTAGATTGCATGAGTCTACTAATTCCTGAGGTTGAGCTTTTATCCATTTTCCTTTCTTTAAAAAGAGAGTGAGTAAAACTTACCTCTTCATACTATCTTCTTGAAAATTTTGCCTGTTTTGAATTTTTTTTATCCATTCCCTACCTCAGCACAATTTTGAGGGCAGGTGTCCTTTACAGCCCTGAGTCCTTGTGAATGGTAAGTGACCATTAGCTGTGGGTTAAAAGCTGCTCTTGCGGGAATCGGCCACAAGGCGGCAGCATTTCTCCTTTACCAAATCTGGTTACTAGGGCAACAGAGCCTTACTGGAAGTGGTGTTCTAGGTTGTAAATTAGAATGGAATGTGCGAGGAAACAGCCCTTTAATTTATGTCTCATTACTTCTTCTTGGTATTTTTAACTTAATTTTTATTTTTTATCACAGCAAACTTGATTACAATGTTTTGTTTGTTCTAGGTGTGCAAGATGTGGTTCTTTCACACATATACATATATCTGTTCTTCTTCGGATCCTTTTCCCATGTAGGTTATGACACAATGTTGAGTAGTCTTCTCTTGGTATTGCGTAGGTCTTTGGTGATTATATATTTCATATGTGTATGTATCTCTCTGTTAACCTCAATATGGTAATGTATCCAATCCTCACACCATTCCATATGGCGAACCATAAGTTTTTTTAATGAATCTATGATAGTGTTTCTCTGTGGAAATATCTTTGTTTGTATCATTTTTTAGGTAACACCTATATGTGATATGATAGGATATGTGTCTTTCGCTTTCTCACTTACTCCAAGTGGCGTGATTACTTCTAGACTCATCTATGGTGCTGCAAATGGCATTGTTTCATTTTTTCACTAGCTCATATTCCAACTGTACGGGTAGCAGCTTTCTTTGTCCAACCATCTGTCGTTGGACTTTTTGTTTACTTCCATATCTTGGCTATTGTAATACTATGCAATGCAGATTTGCGTGCCTGTGTCCTTCCAATTCTGTCTTCTTAGTTTATAGGTCCAGGAATAGGTCTGCTGGATCATATGGTAGCTCAATGTTTACCTTTTCAAGGCACCTCTATTTTGTTCTCCTTAGTGGCTCTTTCCAGGTTACGTCCCACTTAAAGTGGAGGGTATGTATTTCTTCCCAGCACCTTCAGCATTTATTCTTTGTAGTTTTTGCTGATGGTTATTCTGAGTGGTGTGAGCTGATACCTCTTTGTGGTTGAATTTGCATGTGTCTCATAATGCGTTGAAATTGAGCTTTAAGACACGTCCTTTTTATTTTTCCAGCTGTGATTAGAGCTTATTTCTTCAAAGTGTTTTCTTAAAGTATGTGTCACCATTTGAAATATTTTGGCCATTATCTCCCTCAAGACATTTTGAGGGCAGGTTTCATTTACAGCCCTGCAGTACTTGTTCATATGAAGTGACCGTTCGCTCAGGCTTTAAACCTGCTTTTGCAAGTAACAGCCAGAGAGCGGCAGCCTTTCTACGTTCCCCATGCTGGTACTAGGGAAACAGACCTACCGGCCAGGGGTGTTCTTCGGTTATAAATTAGAGTGCAATGTGCCCGGGTAAACCCACAAATGTTGATGTCTCCTTGCTTTTGTTTGTTTTTAAATTTAATTTCTATTTATTATTAGAGTAATAGTCCATTGTGTACGTGGACCACTACTTCTTGGTGCATTCCTCTGTTGATGGACATTTTCATGGCTTCCAAGTGCTGGCTGTGGTAAATCTTGCTGGCGTACAGGTTTGCCAGCCTGTGACTTTTTGATTCTCATTTTCTCAGGTGATAGGCCAAGCAGCGGTTGTGATTGATTGACTGGTAGCTCAATGTTTCCCTTTTCAAAGCACCTACATTGTGTTTTCATTAGTGGCTCTTTACATGCCCCCCCTTACAACCGAGGGTACGCATTTCTCCACACTCCCTTCACCATTTAATTTTTGCAGCATTTTTCCTAATGGCCATTCTGACTGCTGTGAGCTGATAGGTTTTTGTAGTATGGGTATGCATGTCATTAAAATTTTTAAAATTCATCATATTCCTACGCCTTTTTCTTTTATCTTAAAAGAAAAAACCGTGAGTACAATAGAGCTCTTGAAATTGTCTTCTTCGAAGGTTGCCCTCTTTTGAATTTTTTGGTCGATTTTTGACCCCAGACATTTTCTGGAGGGCTGGTGTCATTTACAGAACTGCAAGTTGGTGAAAATTTAGTGACCTTTTGCAGTGGGTTCAAAGCTGCTGTTGTGGGAAACGGCCACAATGAGGTAGCATTTCTCCATGCCCCAATCGGGGTACTAGGGCAGCAGAGCCTTTCTGGAAGTCATTGTCCTAGGTTGTAAATTAGAATGGAATTTGCCAGGAGAAATCCCCATAAGTTTATGTCTCATTACTTCTTCTTGGTTTTTAAATTTTTTTTAATCTGGGTAAAGTTTAGAATATTGTTTGTCCTAGGTGTACACAATCTGGTTCATTTGTACATCATGTATGTCTATTAACGTACAGATCCTCTTCCCATGTAAAATATTCCAGTGGTCCATCGACCTCCCTTGTTATATGTTCGGTCTTTTTGATACATGTATATAATATGTATTTGTATATGTATAGTAACACTAATCTTCATTTCTCAATTTCCCCCCCTCCATTCCTTGTAGATGAGCATAGTTTGTTTTCTAAGCCTGTGAGTGTCTTTCTCTTTGGAAATCTGCTCATCTGTGTCAGTTATTAGATAATGCCATAAGTGATAATATAGGCTATAGGCCTTTTGCTTTTCGACCTACTTCATGTTTTGTGATTATCTCCAGGCTCATCTATGGTGCCTCAAAGAGCAGTGCTTCAATGTTTTCCATGGCTAATATTCCATTGTGTACATGGACCACTTCTTCTTGGTGCATTCCTCTGTTGATGGACATTTTCGTTGCTTCCAAGTGTTGCCTATGGTAAATATTGCTGGAGTGCAGGATTGGCAGCCTGTGATTTTTGATTTTCATGTTCTCAGGTGATAGACCCAGCAGTGGGTATGATTGATTGACTGGTATGGTAGCTCAACGTTTACCTTTTCAAGGCACCTCAATTGTGCTTTCATTAGTGGCTCTTACCACGTCCCCCTTAGAATCGAGGGTACGCATTTCTCCACAATCGTCAGCATCTATTTTTTGCAGCATTTTTTTGATGGCCATTCTGACTGGTGTGAGCTGATAGGTTTTTGTAATTTGGGTTTACGTGTCTGTAAAAATTCCTACAATTCATCATTTTTCCACGCCTTTTTCTTTTCTGTTAAAAGAAAAAAGAAAAAAAGTGTGAGTATAATATACCTCTTCAAATTTCCTTTTTGGAAGGTTGCACTCTAGAAATTTTTGGTCGATTTTCGACCTCAGGATTTATTGGAGGGCAGGTGTCATTTACAGCACTGCAATTGGTGAATATTTAGTGACCTTTTGCAGTGGGTTTAAAGCTGCTGTTGTGGGAAACGGCCACAAGGATGCAGCATTTCTCCATTCCCAAATCTGGGTACTAGGGCAGCAGAGCCGTTCTGGAAGTCGTTTGCCTAGGTTGTAAATTTGAATGGAATGGGCCAGGAAAACCCCCCATAAGTTCATTTCTCATTACTCCTAGTTTGTGGTTTTAATTTTTTCAATTGGGGTAAAGGTTAGAATGTTGCTTGTCCAAGGAATACGCACTCTGGTTCATCTACATATTCTATATACCTATTTATGTAGAGATCCTCTTCCCGTGTAAATTATTACAGAGTGTTGCGTAAAACCTCCTTGCTCTATGGTCGGTCTTTTTGATATATGTGTATAATATGTGTTTGTATACATATGGTAACGCTAATCTTCATTTATCCATTCCCCCCACCTTTCCTTTTAGATAAGCATAGTATTTTTTGTAATAAGTCTGTGATTGACTTTCTCTGTGGAAATATGTTCATTTGTGTCAGTTATTAGATAACGCCTCTAAGTGATATCATAGGATATAGGACTTTTGCTTTCCGACTTACCTCATGTTCTGTGATTATCTCCAAGATCATCTATGGTGCCTCAAAGAGCAGTGTTTCATTGTTTTCCATGGCTAGTATTCATTGTGTACATGGACCACTTCTTCTTTACCCTTTCATCTGTTGATGGACATTTTAGTTGCTTCACTGTCCTGTCTATTGTGAATAAGGCTGCAGTGCAGCTTTGGCAGCCCGGGTCGTCTTCATTCTGGTCTTCTCAGGTGAGAGGCCCATTGGTGCGCCTGCTGGATTGAATGGTACCTCAATTTTTCCTTTTAAACGCAGCTCCTTTCTGTTCTCATTATTAGCGTTTAACCCTTTTACATCTCACCAGCAGCTAGAGGGTACACAGTTGTCTAAAACCTCTTCAGCATTTATTGTTTGTAGACTTTTTGCCAATGGTCAGTCGACTGGTGCGAGTTGAAAACTTTTTGTAGATTAGATTGCATGAGTCTACTAATTCCTGAGGTTGAGCTTTTATCCATTTTCCTTTCTTTAAAAAGAGAGTGAGTAAAACTTACCTCTTCATACTATCTTCTTGAAAATTTTGCCTGTTTTGAATTTTTTTTATCCATTCCCTACCTCAGCACAATTTTGAGGGCAGGTGTCCTTTACAGCCCTGAGTCCTTGTGAATGGTAAGTGACCATTAGCTGTGGGTTAAAAGCTGCTCTTGCGGGAATCGGCCACAAGGCGGCAGCATTTCTCCTTTACCAAATCTGGTTACTAGGGCAACAGAGCCTTACTGGAAGTGGTGTTCTAGGTTGTAAATTAGAATGGAATGTGCGAGGAAACAGCCCTTTAATTTATGTCTCATTACTTCTTGTTGGTATTTTTAACTTAATTTTTATTTTTTATCACAGCAAACTTGATTACAATGTTTTGTTTGTTCTAGGTGTGCAAGATGTGGTTCTTTCACACATATACATATATCTGTTCTTCTTCGGATCCTTTTCCCATGTAGGTTATGACACAATGTTGAGTAGTCTTCTCTTGGTATTGCGTAGGTCTTTGGTGATTATATATTTCATATGTGTATGTATCTCTCTGTTAACCTCAATATGGTAATGTATCCAATCCTCACACCATTCCATATGGCGAACCATAAGTTTTTTTAATGAATCTATGATAGTGTTTCTCTGTGGAAATATCTTTGTTTGTATCATTTTTTAGGTAACACCTATGTGTGATATGATAGGATATGTGTCTTTCGCTTTCTCACTTACTCCAAGTGGCGTGATTACTTCTAGACTCATCTATGGTGCTGCAAATGGCATTGTTTCATTTTTTCACTAGCTCATATTCCATCTGTACAGGTAGCAGCTTTCTTTGTCCACCCATCTGTCGTTGGACTTTTTGGTTACTTCCATATCTTGGCTATTGTAATACTATGCAATGCAGATTTGCGTGCCTGTGTCCTTCCAATTCTGTCTTCTTAGTTTATAGGTCCAGGAATAGGTCTGCTGGATCATATGGTAGCTCAATGTTTACCTTTTCAAGGCACCTCTATTTTGTTCTCCTTAGTGGCTCTTTCCAGGTTACGTCCCACTTAAAGTGGAGGGTATGTATGTCTTCCCAGCACCTTCAGCATTTATTCTTTGTAGTTTTTGCTGATGGTTATTCTGAGTGGTGTGAGCTGATACCTCTTTGTGGTTGAATTTGCATGTGTCACATAATGCGTTGAAATTGAGCTTTAAGACATGTCCTTTTTATTTTTCCAGCTGTGATTAGAGCTTATTTCTTCAAAGTGTTTTCTTAAAGTTTGTGTCACCATTTGAAATATTTTGGCCATTATCTCCCTCAAGACATTTTGAGGGCAGGTTTCATTTACAGCCCTGCAGTACTTGTTCATATGAAGTGACCGTTAGCTCAGGCTTTAAACCTGCTTTTGCAGGTAACGGCCAGAGAGCGGCAGCCTTTCTACGTTCCCCATGCTGGTACTAGGGAAACAGACCTAACGGCCAGTGGTGTTCTTCGGTTATAAATTAGAGTGCAATGTGCCCGGGTAAACCCAAAAATGTTGATGTCTCCTTGCTTTTGTTTGTTTTTAAATTTAATTTCTATTTATTATTAGAGTAATAGTCCATTGTGTACGTGGACCACTTCTTCTTGGTGCATTCCTCTGTTGATGGACATTTTCATGGCTTCCAAGTGCTGGCTGTGGTAAATCTTGCTGGCGTACAGGTTTGCCAGCCTGTGACTTTTTGATTCTCATTTTCTCAGGTGATAGGCCAAGCAGCGGTTGTGATTGATTGACTGGTAGCTCAATGTTTCCCTTTTCAAAGCACCTACATTGTGTTTTCATTATTGGCTCTTTACATGCCCCCCTTTACAACTGAAGGTACGCATTTCTCCACACTCCCTTCACCATTTAATTTTTGCAGCATTTTTCCTAATGGCCATTCTGACTGCTGTGAGCTGATAGGTTTTTGTAGTATGGGTATGCATGTCATTAAAATTTTTAAAATTCATCATATTCCTACGCCTTTTTCTTTTCTCTTAAAAGAAAAAACCGTGAGTACAATAGAGCTCTTGAAATTGTCTTCTTCGAAGGTTGCCCTCTTTTGAATTTTTTGGTCGATTTTTGACCCCAGACATTTTCTGGAGGGCTGGTGTCATTTACAGAACTGCAAGTTGGTGAAAATTTAGTGACTTTTTGCAGTGGGTTCAAAGCTGCTGTTGTGGGAAACGGCCACAAGGAGGTAGCATTTCTCCATGCCCCAATCGGTACTAGGGCAGCAGAGCCTTTCTGGAAGTCATTGTCCTAGGTTGTAAATTAGAATGGAATTTGCCAGGAGAAATCCCCATAAGTTTATGTCTCATTACTTCTTCTTGGTTTTTATTTATTTTTTTTAATCTGGGTAAAGTTTAGAATATTGTTTGTCCTAGGTGTACACAATCTGGTTCATTTGTACATCATGTATGTCTATTAACGTACAGATCCTCTTCCCATGTAAAATATTCCAGTGGTCCATCGACCTCCCTTGTTATATGTTCGGTCTTTTTGATACATGTATATAATATGTATTTGTATATGTATACTAACACTAATCTTCATTTCTCAATTTCCCCACCTCCTTTCCTTGTAGATGAGCATAGTTTGTTTTCTAAGCCTGTGAGTGTCTTTCTCTTTGGAAATCTGCTCATCTGTGTCAGTTATTAGATAATGCCATAAGTGATAATATAGGCTATAGGCCTTTTGCTTTTCGACCTACTTCATGTTTTGTGATTATCTCCAGGCTCAACTATGGTGCCTCAAAGAGCAGTGCTTCAATGTTTTCCATGGCTAATATTCCATTGTGTACATGGACCACTTCTTCTTGGTGCATTCCTCTGTTGATGGACATTTTCGTTGCTTCCAAGTGTTGCCTATGGTAAATATTGCTGGAGTGCAGGATTGGCAGCCTGTGATTTTTGATTTTCATGTTCTCAGGTGATAGACCCAGCAGTGTGTATGATTGATTGACTGGTATGGTAGCTCAACGTTTACCTTTTCAAGGCACCTCAATTGTGCTTTCATTAGTGGCTCTTACCACGTCCCCCTTAGAATCGAGGGTACGCATTTCTCCACAATCGTCAGCATCTATTTTTTGCAGCATTTTTTTGATGGCCATTCTGACTGGTGTGAGCTGATAGGTTTTTGTAATTTGGGTTTACGTGTCTGTAAAAATTCCTACAATTCATCATTTTTCCACGCCTTTTTCTTTTCTGTTAAAAGAAAAAAGAAAAAAAGTGTGAGTATAATATACCTCTTCAAATTTCCTTTTTGGAAGGTTGCACTCTAGAAATTTTTGGTCGATTTTCGACCTCAGGATTTTTTGGAGGGCAGGTGTCATTTACAGCACTGCAATTGGTGAATATTTAGTGACCTTTTGCAGTGGGTTTAAAGCTGCTGTTGTGGGAAACGGCCACAAGGATGCAGCATTTCTCCATTCCCAAATCTGGGTACTAGGGCAGCAGAGCCGTTCTGGAAGTCGTTTGCCTAGGTTGTAAATTTGAATGGAATGGGCCAGGAAAACCCCCCATAAGTTCATTTCTCATTACTCCTAGTTTGTGGTTTTAATTTTTTCAATTGGGGAAAAGGTTAGAATGTTGCTTGTCCAAGGAATACGCACTCTGGTTCATCTACATATTCTATATACCTATTTATGTAGAGATCCTCTTCCCGTGTAAATTATTACAGAGTGTTGCGTAAAACCTCCTTGCTCTATGGTCGGTCTTTTTGATATATGTGTATAATATGTGTTTGTATACATATGGTAACGCTAATCTTCATTTATCCATTCCCCCCACCTTTCCTTTTAGATAAGCATAGTATTTTTTGTAATAAGTCTGTGATTGACTTTCTCTGTGGAAATATGTTCATTTGTGTCAGTTATTAGATAACGCCTCTAAGTGATATCATAGGATATAGGACTTTTGCTTTCCGACTTACCTCATGTTCTGTGATTATCTCCAAGATCATCTATGGTGCCTCAAAGAGCAGTGTTTCATTGTTTTCCATGGCTAGTATTCATTGTGTACATGGACCACTTCTTCTTTACCCTTTCGTCTGTTGATGGACATTTTGGTTGCTTCACTGTCCTGTCTATTGTGAATAAGGCTGCAGTGCAGCTTTGACAGCCCGGGTCTTCTTCATTCTGGTCTTCTCAGGTGAGAGGCCCATTGGTGCGCCTGCTGGATTGAATGGTACCTCAATTTTTCCTTTTAAACGCAGCTCCTTTCTGTTCTCATTATTAGCGTTTAACCCTTTTACATCTCACCAGCAGCTAGAGGGTACACAGTTGTCTAAAACCTCTTCAGCATTTATTGTTTGTAGACTTTTTGCCAATGGTCAGTCGACTGGTGCGAGTTGAAAACTTTTTGTAGATTAGATTGCATGAGTCTACTAATTCCTGAGGTTGAGCTTTTATCCATTTTCCTTTCTTTAAAAAGAGAGTGAGTAAAACTTACCTATTCATACTATCTTCTTGAAAATTTTGCCTGTTTTGAATTTTTTTTATCCATTCCCTACCTCAGCACAATTTTGAGGGCAGGTGTCCTTTACAGCCCTGAGTCCTTGTGAATGGTAAGTGACCATTAGCTGTGGGTTAAAAGCTGCTCTTGCGGGAATCGGCCACAAGGCGGCAGCATTTCTCCTTTACCAAATCTGGTTACTAGGGCAACAGAGCCTTACTGGAAGTGGTGTTCTAGGTTGTAAATTAGAATGGAATGTGCGAGGAAACAGCCCTTTAATTTATGTCTCATTACTTCTTCTTGGTATTTTTAACTTAATTTTTATTTTTTATCACAGCAAACTTGATTACAATGTTTTGTTTGTTCTAGGTGTGCAAGATGTGGTTCTTTCACACATATACATATATCTGTTCTTCTTCGGATCCTTTTCCCATGTAGGTTATGACACAATGTTGAGTAGTCTTCTCTTGGTATTGCGTAGGTCTTTGGTGATTATATATTTCATATGTGTATGTATCTCTCTGTTAACCTCAATATGGTAATGTATCCAATCCTCACACCATTCCATATGGCGAACCATAAGTTTTTTTAATGAATCTATGATAGTGTTTCTCTGTGGAAATATCTTTGTTTGTATCATTTTTTAGGTAACACCTATGTGTGATATGATAGGATATGTGTCTTTCGCTTTCTCACTTACTCCAAGTTGCGTGATTACTTCTAGACTCATCTATGGTGCTGCAAATGGCATTGTTTCATTTTTTCACTAGCTCATATTCCATCTGTACAGGTAGCAGCTTTCTTTGTCCACCCATCTGTCGTTGGACTTTTTGGTTACTTCCATATCTTGGCTATTGTAATACTATGCAATGCAGATTTGCGTGCCTGTGTCCTTCCAATTCTGTCTTCTTAGTTTATAGGTCCAGGAATAGGTCTGCTGGATCATATGGTAGCTCAATGTTTACCTTTTCAAGGCACCTCTATTTTCTTCTCCTTAGTGGCTCTTTCCAGGTTACGTCCCACTTAAAGTGGAGGGTATGTATGTCTTCCCAGCACCTTCAGCATTTATTCTTTGTAGTTTTTGCTGATGGTTATTCTGAGTGGTGTGAGCTGATACCTCTTTGTGGTTGAATTTGCATGTGTCACATAATGCGTTGAAATTGAGCTTTAAGACATGTCCTTTTTATTTTTCCAGCTGTGATTAGAGCTTATTTCTTCAAAGTGTTTTCTTAAAGTTTGTGTCACCATTTGAAATATTTTGGCCATTATCTCCCTCAAGACATTTTGAGGGCAGGTTTCATTTACAGCCCTGCAGTACTTGTTCATATGAAGTGACCGTTAGCTCAGGCTTTAAACCTGCTTTTGCAGGTAACGGCCAGCGAGCGGCAGCCTTTCTACGTTCCCCATGCTGGTACTAGGGAAACAGACCTACCGGCCAGTGGTGTTCTTCGGTTATAAATTAGAGTGCAATGTGCCCGGGTAAACCCACAAATGTTGATGTCTCCTTGCTTTTGTTTGTTTTTAAATTTAATTTCTATTTATTATTAGAGTAATAGTCCATTGTGTACGTGGACCACTTCTTCTTGGTGCATTCCTCTGTTGATGGACATTTTCATGGCTTCCAAGTGCTGGCTGTGGTAAATCTTGCTGGCGTACAGGTTTGCCAGCCTGTGACTTTTTGATTCTCATTTTCTCAGGTGATAGGCCAAGCAGCGGTTGTGATTGATTGACTGGTAGCTCAATGTTTCCCTTTTCAAAGCACCTACATTGTGTTTTCATTAGTGGCTCTTTACATGCCCCCCCTTACAACCGAGGGTACGCATTTCTCCACACTCCCTTCACCATTTATTTTTTGCAGCATTTATCCTAATGGCCATTCTGACTGCTGTGAGCTGATAGGTTTTTGTAATATGGGTATGCATGTCATTAAAATTTTTAAAATTCATCATATTCCTACGCCTTTTTCTTTTCTCTTAAAAGAAAAAACCGTGAGTACAATAGAGCTCTTGAAATTGTCTTCTTCGAAGGTTGCCCTCTTTTGAATTTTTTGGTCGATTTTTGACCCCAGACATTTTCTGGAGGGCTGGTGTCATTTACAGAACTGCAAGTTGGTGAAAATTTAGTGACCTTTTGCAGTGGGTTCAAAGCTGCTGTTGTGGGAAACGGCCACAAGGAGGTAGCATTTCTCCATGCCCCAATCGGGGTACTAGGGCAGCAGAGCCTTTCTGGAAGTCATTGTCCTAGGTTGTAAATTAGAATGGAATTTGCCAGGAGAAATCCCCATAAGTTTATGTCTCATTACTTCTTCTTGGTTTTTAAATTTTTTTTAATCTGGGTAAAGTTTAGAATATTGTTTGTCCTAGGTGTACACAATCTGGTTCATTTGTACATAATGTATGTCTATTAACGTACAGATCCTCTTCCCATGTAAAATATTCAGGTGTTCCGTCGACCTCCCTTGCTATATGTTCGGTCTTTTTGATACATGTATATAATATGTATTTGTATATGTATAGTAACACTAATCTTCATTTCTCAATTTCCCCCCCTCCATTCCTTGTAGATGAGCATAGTTTGTTTTCTAAGCCTGTGAGTGTCTTTCTCTTTGGAAATCTGTTCATCTGTGTCAGTTATTAGATAATGCCATAAGTGATAATATAGGCTATAGGCCTTTTGCTTTCCGACCTACTTCATGTTTTGTGATTATCTCCAGGCTCATCTATGGTGCCTCAAAGAGCAGTGCTTCAATGTTTTCCATGGCTAATATTCCATTGTGTACATGGACCACTTCTTCTTGGTGCATTCCTCTGTTGATGGACATTTTCGTTGCTTCCAAGTGTTGCCTATGGTAAATATTGCTGGAGTGCAGGATTGGCAGCCTGTGATTTTTGATTTTCATTTTCTCAGGTGATAGACCCAGCAGTGGGTATGATTGATTGACTGGTATGGTAGCTCAACATTTACCTTTTCAAGGCACCTCAATTGTGCTTTCATTAGTGGCTCTTACCACGTCCCCCTTAGAATCGAGGGTACGCATTTCTCCACAATCACGTCAGCATTTATTGTTTGCAGCATTTTTGTTGATGGCCATTCTGACTGGTGTGAGCTGATAGGTTTTTGTAATTTGGGTTTACGTGTCTGTAAAAATTCCTACAATTCATCATTTTTCCACGCTTTTTTCTTTTCTGTTAAAAGAAAAAAGAAAAAAAGTGTGAGTATATTATACCTCTTCAAATTTCCTTTTTGGAAGGTTGCAGTCTAGAAATTTTTGGTCGATTTTCGACCTCAGTATTTTTTGGAGGGCAGGTGTCATTTACAGCACTGCAATTGGTGAATATTTAGTGACCTTTTGCAGTGGGTTTAAAGCTGCTGTTGTGGGAAACGGCCACAAGGATGCAGCATTTCTCCATTCCCAAATCTGGGTATTAGGGCAGCAGAGCCGTTCTGGAAGTCGTTTGCCTAGGTTGTAAATTTGAATGGAATGGGCCAGGAAAACCCCCCATAAGTTCATGTCTCATTACTCCTAGTTCGTGGTTTTAATTTTTTCAATTGGGGTAAAGGTTAGAATGTTGCTTGTCCAAGGTGTATGCACTCTGGTTCATCTACATATTCTATATACCTATTTATGTAGAGATCCTCTTCCCGTGTAAATTATTACAGAGTGTTGCGTAAACCCTCCTTGCTGTATGGTCGGTCTTTTTGATATATGTGTATAATATGTGTTTGTATACATATGGTAACGCTAATCTTCATTTATCCATTCCCCCCACCTTTCCTTTTAGATAAGCATAGTATTTTTTTTAATAAGTCTGTGATTGCGGCCTGTGTCTTCTCGATTCTTGTCTGCTCAGGTGAGAGGTCCAATGGTGCGCCTGCTGGATTGAACGGTACCTCCATTTTTACTTTGAAACAGAGCTCCTTTCTGTTCTCATTATTGGCTGTGACCCCTTTACGTCTCACCAGCAGGTAGAGGGTACACAGTTCTCTAAAACCCCTTCAGCATTTATTGTTTGTAGACTTTTTGCTGATGGTCAGTCGACTGGTGTAAGTTGAAACCTTTTGTAGATTAGATTGCATGGGTCTAACACTCCCTGAGGTTGAGCTTTTATCCATTTTCCTTTTTTTTAAAAAGAGTGTGAATAAAACTTAACTCTTCATACCCTCCTCTTGAAACATTTGCCTGTTTTGAATTTTTGTGTCCACTCCCTACTTCAGCACACTTTTTTAGGGCAGGTGTCCTTTACAGCCCTCAGTCCTTCTGAGTGTTAAGTGACCATTAGCTGTGAGTTTAAAGCTGCTCTTGCAGGAAACGGCCACAAGGTGGCAGCATTTCTCCTTTACCAAATTTGGTTACTAGGGAAACAGAGGCTTAATGGAAGTGGTGTTCTAGGTTGTAAATTAGAATGGAATGTGCCAGGAAAAAGCCCTTTAAGGTTATGTCTCATTACTTCTTGTTCATATTTGTAATTTACTTTTTATTTTTTATCCCAGCACATTTGATTACAATGCCTTGTTTGTTCTAGGTGTGCAAGATGTGCTTCTTTCACACATATACGTGTATCTATTCTTCCTCGCATCCTTTTCCCATGTAGGTTATGACACAATGTTGAGTAGTCTTCTCCTGGTCTTCTGTACATCTTTGGTGATTATATATTTCACATGGTTTGTATATCTCTGTTAACCCCAATATGGTAGTGTGTCCAATCCTCATCCCTTTCTATTTGGTGAACCATAAGTTTTTTAATGAATCTGTGATTGCCTTTCTCTGTGGAAATATCTTCACTGGTATCAATTTTGAAGTAACTCCTGAAAGTGATATGATAGGATATGTGTCTTTTGCTTTCTCACTTACTACAGGTGGTGTGATTACGTCTAGACTCATCTGTGGTGCTGCAAATGGCATTGTTTCATTTTTTTCACTAGCGAATATTCCATCTGTACATGGAGGAGTTCTTCTGTGTCCACCCGTCTGTTGGTGGACTTCTTGGTTACTTCCATATCTTGGCTATTGTAATACTGTGCCATGCAGATTTGCCTGCCTGTGTCTTTCCAATTCTCTCTTCTTAGATTATAGGTCGAGGAGTGGGCCTGCTGGATCATATGGTAGCTCAATGTTTACCTTTTCAAGGCACCTCCCTTCTGTTCTCGTTCGTGGCCCTTTCCAAGTTACGTCCCCCTTGAAGTTGAGGGTAGGCATTTCTCCACAACACCTTCAGCATTTATTGTTTGTAGTGTTCTTGCTGATGGTTATTCTGCCACTTGTGAGCTGATACCGCTTTGTGGTTGAATTCGCACGTGCCTCATAATCTGTTGAAATTGAGCTTTAAGACATGTCCTTTTTATTTTTCAAGCTGTGATTACCCCTTCGTTCTTCAGAGGGTTCTCTTAAAGTATGTGTCACATTTTGAAATGTTTTGGCCATTACCTCCCTCAAGACATTTTGAGGGCAGGTTTCATTTACAGTTCTGCAGTACTTGTTCCTATGCAATGACCATTAGCACAGGCTTTAAAGCTGCTTGTGCAGGTAACTGCCAGAGGGTGGCAGCCTTTCTATGTTCCCCACCCTGGTACCTAGGGAAAAGCCCTTGCGGCCTGTGGTGTTTCTCGGTTATAAATTAGAGTGGAGTGTGCCCGGACACACCCACACAATCTGATGTCTCCTTACTTTTGTTGGATTTTTAAACTTAATTTTTATTTCTTATTGGAGTAATTTTCGACTGTGTACGTGGACCACTTCTACTTTGTGCATTCCTCGGTTGATGGACATTTTCATTGCTTCCAAGCGTTGGCTATGTTAAATATTGTTGGAGTGCAGGATTGCCAGCCTGTGACTTTTTGATTCTCATGTTCTCAGGTGATAGGCCCAGCAGTGGGTGTGATTGACTGACTGGTAGCACCGTGTTTCCCTTTTCAAAGCACCTTCTTTGCGTTTTCATTAGTGGCACTTACCACGTCCCCCTTAGAATCGAGGGTACGCATTTCTCCACAATCGCTTCTGCATTTATTGTTTGCAGCCTGTATGCTAATGGCCCTTCTGGCTGCTGTGAGCTGATAGGATTTTGTAATTTGGGTTTGCATGTCGTTGAAAATTCGTAAAACTCATTATTTTTCTCCGCCGTTTTCTTTTCTGTTCAAAAAAGGAAACAGTTGGGAGTACAGTAGAACTCTTGAAATCGTCGTCTTGGAAGGTTGCCCTCTTTTGAAATTTTTGGTCGATTTTCCACCCCAGAATTTTTTTAGAGAGCAGGTGTCATTTACCGAACTGCAAGTGTGGTGAATATTTAGTGACCTTTAGCAATGGGTTTAAAGCTGCTGTTGTGGGAAGAGGCCTCAAGCAGGCAGCATTTCTCCATTCTCAAATCTGGGTACTAGGGCAGCATAGCCTTTCTGGAAGTCGTGTTCCTAGGTTGGAAATTACATTGGAATGTGCATGGAGAAACCCCCATAAGTTTATGTCTCATTATTTCTTCTTGGTTTTAAAATTTTTTTTAATTGGGGTAAAGCTTAGCATATTGTTTGTCCTAGGTGTACACAATCTGGTTCATTTGTACATTACATATGTCTATTCAAGTACAGATCCTCTTCCCTTGTAAAATGTTACAGAGGGTTCCGCAGACCTCCCTTGCTATATTGTCGGTCTTTTTGAGATATGTATATAATATGTGTTTGTATACATATAGTAACACTAATCTTAATTTATCCATTCCCCCCACCTTTCCTTTTAGATGAGCATAGTTTGTTTTCTAACTCTGTGAGTGTCTTTCTCTGTGGAAATATGTTCATTTGTGTCAGTCATTAGATAACGCCTATAAGTGATATCATAGAGTATAGGTCTTTTGCTTTCCGACCTACCTCATGTTTCATGATTATCTCCAGACTCATTTGTGGTGCCTCAGAGAGCAATGGTTCATTGTTTTCCATAGCTAATATTCCATTGTGTACATGGACCACTTCTTCTTTATCCATTCACCTGTTGTTGTACATTTTGATTGCTTTACTCTCTTGGCTATTGTGAATAAGGCTGCTCTGCAGCTTTAGCAGCCTGTGTCTTCTCGATTCTTGTCTTCTCAGGTGAGAGGTCCAATGGGGCGCCTGCTGGATTGAACGGTACCTCCATTTTTACTTTGAAGCAGAGCTCCTTTCTGTTCTCATTATTGGCTGTGACCCCTTTACGTCTCACCAGCAGGTAGAGGGTACACAGTTCTCTAAAACCCCTTCAGCATTTATTGTTTGTAGACTTTTTGCTGATGGTCAGTCGACTGGTGTAAGTTGAAACTTTTTGTAGATTAGATTGCATGGGTCTAACACTCCCTGAGGTTGAGCTTTTATCCATTTTCCTTCTTTTTAAAAAGAGTGTGAATAAAACTTAACTCTTCATACCCTCCTCTTGAAACATTTGCCTGTTTTGAATTTTTTTGTCCACTCCCTACTTCAGCACACTTTTTTAGGGCAGGTGTCCTTTACAGCCCTCAGTCCTTCTGAGTGTTAAGTGACCATTAGCTGTGAGTTTAAAGCTGCTCTTGCAGGAAACGGCCACAAGGTGGCAGCATTTCTCCTTTACCAAATTTGGTTACTAGGGAAACAGAGGCTTAATGGAAGTGGTGTTCTAGGTTGTAAATTAGAATGGAATGTGCCAGGAAAAAGCCCTTTAAGGTTATGTCTCATTACTTCTTGTTCATATTTGTAATTTACTTTTTATTTTTTATCCCAGCACATTTGATTACAATGCCTTGTTTGTTCTAGGTGTGCAAGATGTGCTTCTTTCACACATATACGTGTATCTATTCTTCCTCGCATCCTTTTCCCATGTAGGTTATGACACAATGTTGAGTAGTCTTCTCCTGGTCTTCCGTACATCTTTGGTGATTATATATTTCACATGGTTTGTATATCTCTGTTAACCCCAATATGGTAGTGTGTCCAATCCTCATCCCTTTCTATTTGGTGAACCATAAGTTTTTTAATGAATCTGTGATTGCCTTTCTCTGTGGAAATATCTTCACTGGTATCAATTTTGAAGTAACTCCTGAAAGTGATATGATAGGATATGTGTCTTTTGCTTTCTCACTTACTACAGGTGGCGTGATTACGTCTAGACTCATCTGTGGTGCTGCAAATGGCATTGTTTCATTTTTTTCACTAGCGAATATTCCATCTGTACATGGAGGAGTTCTTCTGTGTCCACCCGTCTGTTGGTGGACTTCTTGGTTACTTCCATATCTTGGCTATTGTAATACTGTGCCATGCAGATTTGCCTGCCTGTGTCTTTCCAATTCTCTCTTCTTAGATTATAGGTCGAGGAGTGGGCCTGCTGGATCATATGGTAGCTCAATGTTTACCTTTTCAAGGCACCTCCCTTCTGTTCTCGTTCGTGGCCCTTTCCAAGTTACGTCCCCCTTGAAGTTGAGGGTAGGCATTTCTCCACAACACCTTCAGCATTTATTGTTTGTAGTGTTCTTGCTGATGGTTATTCTGCCACTTGTGAGCTGATACCGCTTTGTGGTTGAATTCGCACGTGCCTCATAATCCGTTGAAATTGAGCTTTAAGACATGTCCTTTTTATTTTTCAAGCTGTGATTACCCCTTCGTTCTTCAGAGGGTTCTCTTAAAGTATGTGTCACATTTTGAAATGTTTTGGCCATTACCTCCCTCAAGACATTTTGAGGGCAGGTTTCATTTACAGTTCTGCAGTACTTGTTCCTATGCAATGACCATTAGCACAGGCTTTAAAGCTGCTTGTGCAGGTAACTGCCAGAGGGTGGCAGCCTTTCTATGTTCCCCACCCTGGTACCTAGGGAAAAGCCCTTGCGGCCTGTGGTGTTTCTCGGTTATAAATTGGAGTGGAGTGTGCCCGGACACACCCACACAATCTGATGTCTCCTTACTTTTGTTGGATTTTTAAACTTAATTTTTATTTCTTATTGGAGTAATTTTCCACTGTGTACGTGGACCACTTCTACTTTGTGCATTCCTCGGTTGATGGACATTTTCATTGCTTCCAAGCGTTGGCTATGGTAAATATTGTTGGAGTGCAGGATTGCCAGCCTGTGACTTTTTGATTCTCATGTTCTCAGGTGATAGGCCCAGCAGTGGGTGTGATTGACTGACTGGTAGCACCGTGTTTCCCTTTTCAAAGCACCTTCTTTGCGTTTTCATTAGTGGCACTTACCACGTCCCCCTTAGAATCGAGGGTACGCATTTCTCCACAATCGCTTCAGCATTTATTGTTTGCAGCCTGTATGCTAATGGCCCTTCTGGCTGCTGTGAGCTGATAGGATTTTGTAATTTGGGTTTGCATGTCGTTGAAAATTCGTAAAACTCATTATTTTTCTCCGCCGTTTTCTTTTCTGTTCAAAAAAGGAAACAGTTGGGAGTACAGTAGAACTCTTGAAATTGTCCTCTTGGAAGGTTGCCTTCTTTTGAAATTTTTGGTCGATTTTCCACCCCAGAATTTTTTTAGAGAGTAGGTGTCATTTACCGAACTGCAAGTGTGGTGAATATTTAGTGACCTTTAGCAATGGGTTTAAAGCTGCTGTTGTGGGAAGAGGCCTCAAGCAGGCAGCATTTCTCCATTCCCAAATCTGGGTACTAGGGCAGCAGAGCCTTTCTGGAAGTCGTGTTCCTAGGTTGTAAATTACATTGGAATGTGCATGGAGAAACCCCCATAAGTTTATGTCTCATTATTTCTTCTTGGTTTTAAAATTTTTTTTTAATTGGGGCAAAGCTTAGCATATTGTTTGTCCTAGGTGTACACAATCTGGTTCATTTGTACATTACATATGTCTATTCAAGTACAGCTCCTCTTCCCTTGTAAAATGTTACAGAGGGTTCCGCAGACCTCCCTTGCTATATTGTCGGTCTTTTTGAGATATGTATATAATATGTGTTTGTATACATATAGTAACACTAATCTTAATTTATCCATTCCCCCCACCTTTCCTTTTAGATGAGCATAGTTTGTTTTCTAACTCTGTGAGTGTCTTTCTCTGTGGAAATATGTTCATTGGTGTCAGTTATTAGATAACGCCTATAAGTGATATCATAGAGTATAGGTCTTTTGCTTTCCGACCTACCTCATGTTTCATGATTATCTCCAGACTCATTTGTGGTGCCTCAGAGAGCAATGGTTCATTGTTTTCCATAGCTAATATTCCATTGTGTACATGGACCACTTCTTCTTTATCCATTCACCTGTTGTTGTACATTTTGATTGCTTTACTCTCTTGGCTCTTGTGAATAAGGCTGCTCTGCAGCTTTTGCGGCCTGTGTCTTCTCGATTCTTGTCTTCTCAGGTGAGAGGTCCAATGGTGCGCCTGCTGGATTGAACGGTACCTCCATTTTTACTTTGAAACAGAGCTCCTTTCTGTTCTCATTATTGGCTGTGACCCCTTTACGTCTCACCAGCAGGTAGAGGGTACACAGTTCTCTAAAACCCCTTCAGCATTTATTGTTTGTAGACTTTTTGCTGATGGTCAGTCGACTGGTGTAAGTTGAAACTTTTTGTAGATTAGATTGCATGGGTCTAACACTCCCTGAGGTTGAGCTTTTATCCATTTTCCTTCTTTTTAAAAAGAGTGTGAATAAAACTTAACTCTTCATACCCTCCTCTTGAAACATTTGCCTGTTTTGAATTTTTGTGTCCACTCCCTACTTCAGCACACTTTTTTAGGGCAGGTGTCCTTTACAGCCCTCAGTCCTTCTGAGTGTTAAGTGACCATTAGCTGTGAGTTTAAAGCTGCTCTTGCAGGAAACGGCCACAAGGTGGCAGCATTTCTCCTTTACCAAATTTGGTTACTAGGGAAACAGAGGCTTAATGGAAGTGGTGTTCTAGGTTGTAAATTAGAATGGAATGTGCCAGGAAAAAGCCCTTTAAGGTTATGTCTCATTACTTCTTGTTCATATTTGTAATTTACTTTTTATTTTTTATCCCAGCACATTTGATTACAATGCCTTGTTTGTTCTAGGTGTGCAAGATGTGCTTCTTTCACACATATACGTGTATCTATTCTTCCTCGCATCCTTTTCCCATGTAGGTTATGACACAATGTTGAGTAGTCTTCTCCTGGTCTTCCGTACATCTTTGGTGATTATATATTTCACATGGTTTGTATATCTCTGTTAACCCCAATATGGTAGTGTGTCCAATCCTCATCCCTTTCTATTTGGTGAACCATAAGTTTTTTAATGAATCTGTGATTGCCTTTCTCTGTGGAAATATCTTCACTGGTATCAATTTTGAAGTAACTCCTGAAAGTGATATGATAGGATATGTGTCTTTTGCTTTCTCACTTACTACAGGTGGCGTGATTACGTCTAGACTCATCTATGGTGCTGCAAATGGCATTGTTTCATTTTTTTCACTAGCGAATATTCCATCTGTACATGGAGGAGTTCTTCTGTGTCCACCCGTCTGTTGGTGGACTTCTTGGTTACTTCCATATCTTGGCTATTGTAATACTGTGCCATGCAGATTTGCCTGCCTGTGTCTTTCCAATTCTCTCTTCTTAGATTATAGGTCGAGGAGTGGGCCTGCTGGATCATATGGTAGCTCAATGTTTACCTTTTTAAGGCACCTCCCTTCTGTTCTCGTTCGTGGCCCTTTCCAAGTTACGTCCCCCTTGAAGTTGAGGGTAGGCATTTCTCCACAACACCTTCAGCATTTATTGTTTGTAGTTTTCTTGCTGATGGTTATTCTGCCACTTGTGAGCTGATACCGCTTTGTGGTTGAATTCGCACGTGCCTCATAATCCGTTGAAATTGAGCTTTAAGACATGTCCTTTTTATTTTTCAAGCTGTGATTACCCCTTCGTTCTTCAGAGGGTTCTCTTAAAGTATGTGTCACATTTTGAAATGTTTTGGCCATTACCTCCCTCAAGACATTTTGAGGGCAGGTTTCATTTACAGTTCTGCAGTACTTGTTCCTATGCAATGACCATTAGCACAGGTTTTAAAGCTTTTTGTGCAGGTAACTGCCAGAGGGGGGCAGCCTTTCTATGTTCCCCACCCTGGTACCTAGGGAAAAGCCCTTGCGGCCTGTGGTGTTTCTCGGTTATAAATTAGAGTGGAGTGTGCCCGGACACACCCACACAATCTGATGTCTCCTTACTTTTGTTGGATTTTTAAACTTAATTTTTATTTCTTATTGGAGTAATTTTCGACTGTGTACGTGGACCACTTCTACTTTGTGCATTCCTCGGTTGATGGACATTTTCATTGCTTCCAAGCGTTGGCTATGGTAAATATTGTTGGAGTGCAGGATTGCCAGCCTGTGACTTTTTGATTCTCATGTTCTCAGGTGATAGGCCCAGCAGTGGGTGTGATTGACTGACTGGTAGCACCGTGTTTCCCTTTTCAAAGCACCTTCTTTGCGTTTTCATTAGTGGCACTTACCACGTCCCCCTTAGAATCGAGGGTACGCATTTCTCCACAGTCGCTTCAGCATTTATTGTTTGCAGCCTGTATGCTAATGGCCCTTTTGGCTGCTGTGAGCTGATAGGATTTTGTAATTTGGGTTTGCATGTCGTTGAAAATTCGTAAAACTCATTATTTTTCTCCGCCGTTTTCTTTTCTGTTCAAAAAAGGAAACAGTTGGGCGTACAGTAGAACTCTTGAAATTGTCCTCTTGGAAGGTTGCCCTCTTTTGAAATTTTTGGTCGATTTTCCACCCCAGAATTTTTTTAGAGAGCAGGTGTCATTTACCGAACTGCAAGTGTGGTGAATATTTAGTGACCTTTAGCAATGGGTTTAAAGCTGCTGTTGTGGGAAGAGGCCTCAAGCAGGCAGCATTTCTCCATTCCCAAATCTGGGTACTAGGGCAGCAGAGCCTTTCTGGAAGTCGTGTTCCTAGGTTGTAAATTACATTGGAATGTGCATGGAGAAACCCCCATAAGCTTATGTCTCATTATTTCTTCTTGGTTTTAAAAATTTTTTTAATTGGGGTAAAGCTTAGCATATTGTTTGTCCTAGGTGTACACAATCTGGTTCATTTGTACATTACATATGTCTATTCAAGTACAGATCCTCTTCCCTTGTAAAATGTTACAGAGGGTTCCGCAGACCTCCCTTGCTATATTGTCGGTCTTTTTGAGATATGTATATAATATGTGTTTGTATACATATAGTAACACTAATCTTAATTTATCCATTCCCCCCACCTTTCCTTTTAGATGAGCATAGTTTGTTTTCTAACTCTGTGAGTGTCTTTCTCTGTGGAAATATGTTCATTTGTGTCAGTTATTAGATAACGCCTATAAGTGATATCATAGAGTATAGGTCTTTTGCTTTCCGACCTACCTCATGTTTCATGATTATCTCCAGACTCATTTGTGGTGCCTCAGAGAGCAATGGTTCATTGTTTTCCATAGCTAATATTCCATTGTGTACATGGACCACTTCTTCTTTATCCATTCACCTGTTGTTGTACATTTTGATTGCTTTACTCTCTTGGCTATTGTGAATAAGGCTGCTCTGCAGCTTTAGCAGCCTGTGTCTTCTCGATTCTTGTCTTCTCAGGTGAGAGGTCCAATGGGGCGCCTGCTGGATTGAACGGTACCTCCATTTTTACTTTGAAGCAGAGCTCCTTTCTGTTCTCATTATTGGCTGTGACCCCTTTACGTCTCACCAGCAGGTAGAGGGTACACAGTTCTCTAAAACCCCTTCAGCATTTATTGTTTGTAGACTTTTTGCTGATGGTCAGTCGACTGGTGTAAGTTGAAACTTTTTGTAGATTAGATTGCATGGGTCTAACACTCCCTGAGGTTGAGCTTTTATCCATTTTCCTTCTTTTTAAAAAGAGTGTGAATAAAACTTAACTCTTCATACCCTCCTCTTGAAACATTTGCCTGTTTTGAATTTTTTTGTCCACTCCCTACTTCAGCACACTTTTTTAGGGCAGGTGTCCTTTACAGCCCTCAGTCCTTCTGAGTGTTAAGTGACCATTAGCTGTGAGTTTAAAGCTGCTCTTGCAGGAAACGGCCACAAGGTGGCAGCATTTCTCCTTTACCAAATTTGGTTACTAGGGAAACAGAGGCTTAATGGAAGTGGTGTTCTAGGTTGTAAATTAGAATGGAATGTGCCAGGAAAAAGCCCTTTAAGGTTATGTCTCATTACTTCTTGTTCATATTTGTAATTTACTTTTTATTTTTTATCCCAGCACATTTGATTACAATGCCTTGTTTGTTCTAGGTGTGCAAGATGTGCTTCTTTCACACATATACGTGTATCTATTCTTCCTCGCATCCTTTTCCCATGTAGGTTATGACACAATGTTGAGTAGTCTTCTCCTGGTCTTCCGTACATCTTTGGTGATTATATATTTCACATGGTTTGTATATCTCTGTTAACCCCAATATGGTAGTGTGTCCAATCCTCATCCCTTTCTATTTGGTGAACCATAAGTTTTTTAATGAATCTGTGATTGCCTTTCTCTGTGGAAATATCTTCACTGGTATCAATTTTGAAGTAACTCCTGAAAGTGATATGATAGGATATGTGTCTTTTGCTTTCTCACTTACTACAGGTGGCGTGATTACGTCTAGACTCATCTATGGTGCTGCAAATGGCATTGTTTCATTTTTTTCACTAGCGAATATTCCATCTGTACATGGAGGAGTTCTTCTGTGTCCACCCGTCTGTTGGTGGACTTCTTGGTTACTTCCATATCTTGGCTATTGTAATACTGTGCCATGCAGATTTGCCTGCCTGTGTCTTTCCAATTCTCTCTTCTTAGATTATAGGTCGAGGAGTGGGCCTGCTGGATCATATGGTAGCTCAATGTTTACCTTTTTAAGGCACCTCCCTTCTGTTCTCGTTCGTGGCCCTTTCCAAGTTACGTCCCCCTTGAAGTTGAGGGTAGGCATTTCTCCACAACACCTTCAGCATTTATTGTTTGTAGTTTTCTTGCTGATGGTTATTCTGCCACTTGTGAGCTGATACCGCTTTGTGGTTGAATTCGCACGTGCCTCATAATCCGTTGAAATTGAGCTTTAAGACATGTCCTTTTTATTTTTCAAGCTGTGATTACCCCTTCGTTCTTCAGAGGGTTCTCTTAAAGTATGTGTCACATTTTGAAATGTTTTGGCCATTACCTCCCTCAAGACATTTTGAGGGCAGGTTTCATTTACAGTTCTGCAGTACTTGTTCCTATGCAATGACCATTAGCACAGGCTTTAAAGCTGCTTGTGCAGGTAACTGCCAGAGGGTGGCAGCCTTTCTATGTTCCCCACCCTGGTACCTAGGGAAAAGCCCTTGCGGCCTGTGGTGTTTCTCGGTTATAAATTGGAGTGGAGTGTGCCCGGACACACCCACACAATCTGATGTCTCCTTACTTTTGTTGGATTTTTAAACTTAATTTTTATTTCTTATTGGAGTAATTTTCCACTGTGTACGTGGACCACTTCTACTTTGTGCATTCCTCGGTTGATGGACATTTTCATTGCTTCCAAGCGTTGGCTATGGTAAATATTGTTGGAGTGCAGGATTGCCAGCCTGTGACTTTTTGATTCTCATGTTCTCAGGTGATAGGCCCAGCAGTGGGTGTGATTGACTGACTGGTAGCACCGTGTTTCCCTTTTCAAAGCACCTTCTTTGCGTTTTCATTAGTGGCACTTACCACGTCCCCCTTAGAATCGAGGGTACGCATTTCTCCACAATCGCTTCAGCATTTATTGTTTGCAGCCTGTATGCTAATGGCCCTTCTGGCTGCTGTGAGCTGATAGGATTTTGTAATTTGGGTTTGCATGTCGTTGAAAATTCGTAAAACTCATTATTTTTCTCCGCCGTTTTCTTTTCTGTTCAAAAAAGGAAACAGTTGGGAGTACAGTAGAACTCTTGAAATTGTCCTCTTGGAAGGTTGCCTTCTTTTGAAATTTTTGGTCGATTTTCCACCCCAGAATTTTTTTAGAGAGTAGGTGTCATTTACCGAACTGCAAGTGTGGTGAATATTTAGTGACCTTTAGCAATGGGTTTAAAGCTGCTGTTGTGGGAAGAGGCCTCAAGCAGGCAGCATTTCTCCATTCCCAAATCTGGGTACTAGGGCAGCAGAGCCTTTCTGGAAGTCGTGTTCCTAGGTTGTAAATTACATTGGAATGTGCATGGAGAAACCCCCATAAGTTTATGTCTCATTATTTCTTCTTGGTTTTAAAATTTTTTTTTAATTGGGGCAAAGCTTAGCATATTGTTTGTCCTAGGTGTACACAATCTGGTTCATTTGTACATTACATATGTCTATTCAAGTACAGCTCCTCTTCCCTTGTAAAATGTTACAAAGGGTTCCGCAGACCTCCCTTGCTATATTGTCGGTCTTTTTGAGATATGTATATAATATGTGTTTGTATACATATAGTAACACTAATCTTAATTTATCCATTCCCCCCACCTTTCCTTTTAGATGAGCATAGTTTGTTTTCTAACTCTGTGAGTGTCTTTCTCTGTGGAAATATGTTCATTGGTGTCAGTTATTAGATAACGCCTATAAGTGATATCATAGAGTATAGGTCTTTTGCTTTCCGACCTACCTCATGTTTCATGATTATCTCCAGACTCATTTGTGGTGCCTCAGAGAGCAATGGTTCATTGTTTTCCATAGCTAATATTCCATTGTGTACATGGACCACTTCTTCTTTATCCATTCACCTGTTGTTGTACATTTTGATTGCTTTACTCTCTTGGCTCTTGTAAATAAGGCTGCTCTGCAGCTTTTGCGGCCTGTGTCTTCTCGATTCTTGTCTTCTCAGGTGAGAGGTCCAATGGTGCGCCTGCTGGATTGAACGGTACCTCCATTTTTACTTTGAAACAGAGCTCCTTTCTGTTCTCATTATTGGCTGTGACCCCTTTACGTCTCACCAGCAGGTAGAGGGTACACAGTTCTCTAAAACCCCTTCAGCATTTATTGTTTGTAGACTTTTTGCTGATGGTCAGTCGACTGGTGTAAGTTGAAACTTTTTGTAGATTAGATTGCATGGGTCTAACACTCCCTGAGGTTGAGCTTTTACCCATTTTCCTACTTTTTAAAAAGAGTGTGAATAAAACTTAACTCTTCATACCCTCCTCTTGAAACATTTGCCTGTTTTGAATTTTTTTGTCCACTCCCTACTTCAGCACACTTTTTTAGGGCAGGTGTCCTTTACAGCCCTCAGTCCTTCTGAGTGTTAAGTGACCATTAGCTGTGAGTTTAAAGCTGCTCTTGCAGGAAACGGCCACAAGGTGGCAGCATTTCTCCTTTACCAAATTTGGTTACTAGGGAAACAGAGGCTTAATGGAAGTGGTGTTCTAGGTTGTAAATTAGAATGGAATGTGCCAGGAAAAAGCCCTTTAAGGTTATGTCTCATTACTTCTTGTTCATATTTGTAATTTACTTTTTATTTTTTATCCCAGCACATTTGATTACAATGCCTTGTTTGTTCTAGGTGTGCAAGATGTGCTTCTTTCACACATATACGTGTATCTATTCTTCCTCGCATCCTTTTCCCATGTAGGTTATGACACAATGTTGAGTAGTCTTCTCCTGGTCTTCCGTACATCTTTGGTGATTATATATTTCACATGGTTTGTATATCTCTGTTAACCCCAATATGGTAGTGTGTCCAATCCTCATCCCTTTCTATTTGGTGAACCATAAGTTTTTTAATGAATCTGTGATTGCCTTTCTCTGTGGAAATATCTTCACTGGTATCAATTTTGAAGTAACTCCTGAAAGTGATATGATAGGATATGTGTCTTTTGCTTTCTCACTTACTACAGGTGGCGTGATTACGTCTAGACTCATCTATGGTGCTGCAAATGGCATTGTTTCATTTTTTTCACTAGCGAATATTCCATCTGTACATGGAGGAGTTCTTCTGTGTCCACCCGTCTGTTGGTGGACTTCTTGGTTACTTCCATATCTTGGCTATTGTAATACTGTGCCATGCAGATTTGCCTGCCTGTGTCTTTCCAATTCTCTCTTCTTAGATTATAGGTCGAGGAGTGGGCCTGCTGGATCATATGGTAGCTCAATGTTTACCTTTTTAAGGCACCTCCCTTCTGTTCTCGTTCGTGGCCCTTTCCAAGTTACGTCCCCCTTGAAGTTGAGGGTAGGCATTTCTCCACAACACCTTCAGCATTTATTGTTTGTAGTTTTCTTGCTGATGGTTATTCTGCCACTTGTGAGCTGATACCGCTTTGTGGTTGAATTCGCACGTGCCTCATAATCCGTTGAAATTGAGCTTTAAGACATGTCCTTTTTATTTTTCAAGCTGTGATTACCCCTTCGTTCTTCAGAGGGTTCTCTTAAAGTATGTGTCACATTTTGAAATGTTTTGGCCATTACCTCCCTCAAGACATTTTGAGGGCAGGTTTCATTTACAGTTCTGCAGTACTTGTTCCTATGAAATGACCATTAGCACAGGTTTTAAAGCTTTTTGTGCAGGTAACTGCCAGAGGGGGGCAGCCTTTCTATGTTCCCCACCCTGGTACCTAGGGAAAAGCCCTTGCGGCCTGTGGTGTTTCTCGGTTATAAATTAGAGTGGAGTGTGCCCGGACACACCCACACAATCTGATGTCTCCTTACTTTTGTTGGATTTTTAAACTTAATTTTTATTTCTTATTGGAGTAATTTTCGACTGTGTACGTGGACCACTTCTACTTTGTGCATTCCTCGGTTGATGGACATTTTCATTGCTTCCAAGCGTTGGCTATGGTAAATATTGTTGGAGTGCAGGATTGCCAGCCTGTGACTTTTTGATTCTCATGTTCTCAGGTGATAGGCCCAGCAGTGGGTGTGATTGACTGACTGGTAGCACCGTGTTTCCCTTTTCAAAGCACCTTCTTTGCGTTTTCATTAGTGGCACTTACCACGTCCCCCTTAGAATCGAGGGTACGCATTTCTCCACAGTCGCTTCAGCATTTATTGTTTGCAGCCTGTATGCTAATGGCCCTTTTGGCTGCTGTGAGCTGATAGGATTTTGTAATTTGGGTTTGCATGTCGTTGAAAATTCGTAAAACTCATTATTTTTCTCCGCCGTTTTCTTTTCTGTTCAAAAAAGGAAACAGTTGGGCGTACAGTAGAACTCTTGAAATTGTCCTCTTGGAAGGTTGCCCTCTTTTGAAATTTTTGGTCGATTTTCCACCCCAGAATTTTTTTAGAGAGCAGGTGTCATTTACCGAACTGCAAGTGTGGTGAATATTTAGTGACCTTTAGCAATGGGTTTAAAGCTGCTGTTGTGGGAAGAGGCCTCAAGCAGGCAGCATTTCTCCATTCCCAAATCTGGGTACTAGGGCAGCAGAGCCTTTCTGGAAGTCGTGTTCCTAGGTTGTAAATTACATTGGAATGTGCATGGAGAAACCCCCATAAGCTTATGTCTCATTATTTCTTCTTGGTTTTAAAAATTTTTTTAATTGGGGTAAAGCTTAGCATATTGTTTGTCCTAGGTGTACACAATCTGGTTCATTTGTACATTACATATGTCTATTCAAGTACAGATCCTCTTCCCTTGTAAAATGTTACAGAGGGTTCCGCAGACCTCCCTTGCTATATTGTCGGTCTTTTTGAGATATGTATATAATATGTGTTTGTATACATATAGTAACACTAATCTTAATTTATCCATTCCCCCCACCTTTCCTTTTAGATGAGCATAGTTTGTTTTCTAACTCTGTGAGTGTCTTTCTCTGTGGAAATATGTTCATTTGTGTCAGTTATTAGATAACGCCTATAAGTGATATCATAGAGTATAGGTCTTTTGCTTTCCGACCTACCTCATGTTTCATGATTATCTCCAGACTCATTTGTGGTGCCTCAGAGAGCAATGGTTCATTGTTTTCCATAGCTAATATTCCATTGTGTACATGGACCACTTCTTCTTTATCCATTCACCTGTTGTTGTACATTTTGATTGCTTTACTCTCTTGGCTCTTGTGAATAAGGCTGCTCTGCAGCTTTTGCGGCCTGTGTCTTCTCGATTCTTGTCTTCTCAGGTGAGAGGTCCAATGGGGCGCCTGCTGGATTGAACGGTACCTCCATTTTTACTTTGAAGCAGAGCTCCTTTCTGTTCTCATTATTGGCTGTGACCCCTTTACGTCTCACCAGCAGGTAGAGGGTACACAGTTCTCTAAAACCCCTTCAGCATTTATTGTTTGTAGACTTTTTGCTGATGGTCAGTCGACTGGTGTAAGTTGAAACTTTTTGTAGATTAGATTGCATGGGTCTAACACTCCCTGAGGTTGAGCTTTTATCCATTTTCCTTCTTTTTAAAAAGAGTGTGAATAAAACTTAACTCTTCATACCCTCCTCTTGAAACATTTGCCTGTTTTGAATTTTTTTGTCCACTCCCTACTTCAGCACACTTTTTTAGGGCAGGTGTCCTTTACAGCCCTCAGTCCTTCTGAGTGTTAAGTGACCATTAGCTGTGAGTTTAAAGCTGCTCTTGCAGGAAACGGCCACAAGGTGGCAGCATTTCTCCTTTACCAAATTTGGTTACTAGGGAAACAGAGGCTTAATGGAAGTGGTGTTCTAGGTTGTAAATTAGAATGGAATGTGCCAGGAAAAAGCCCTTTAAGGTTATGTCTCATTACTTCTTGTTCATATTTGTAATTTACTTTTTATTTTTTATCCCAGCACATTTGATTACAATGCCTTGTTTGTTCTAGGTGTGCAAGATGTGCTTCTTTCACACATATACGTGTATCTATTCTTCCTCGCATCCTTTTCCCATGTAGGTTATGACACAATGTTGAGTAGTCTTCTCCTGGTCTTCCGTACATCTTTGGTGATTATATATTTCACATGGTTTGTATATCTCTGTTAACCCCAATATGGTAGTGTGTCCAATCCTCATCCCTTTCTATTTGGTGAACCATAAGTTTTTTAATGAATCTGTGATTGCCTTTCTCTGTGGAAATATCTTCACTGGTATCAATTTTGAAGTAACTCCTGAAAGTGATATGATAGGATATGTGTCTTTTGCTTTCTCACTTACTACAGGTGGCGTGATTACGTCTAGACTCATCTATGGTGCTGCAAATGGCATTGTTTCATTTTTTTCACTAGCGAATATTCCATCTGTACATGGAGGAGTTCTTCTGTGTCCACCCGTCTGTTGGTGGACTTCTTGGTTACTTCCATATCTTGGCTATTGTAATACTGTGCCATGCAGATTTGCCTGCCTGTGTCTTTCCAATTCTCTCTTCTTAGATTATAGGTCGAGGAGTGGGCCTGCTGGATCATATGGTAGCTCAATGTTTACCTTTTTAAGGCACCTCCCTTCTGTTCTCGTTCGTGGCCCTTTCCAAGTTACGTCCCCCTTGAAGTTGAGGGTAGGCATTTCTCCACAACACCTTCAGCATTTATTGTTTGTAGTTTTCTTGCTGATGGTTATTCTGCCACTTGTGAGCTGATACCGCTTTGTGGTTGAATTCGCACGTGCCTCATAATCCGTTGAAATTGAGCTTTAAGACATGTCCTTTTTATTTTTCAAGCTGTGATTACCCCTTCGTTCTTCAGAGGGTTCTCTTAAAGTATGTGTCACATTTTGAAATGTTTTGGCCATTACCTCCCTCAAGACATTTTGAGGGCAGGTTTCATTTACAGTTCTGCAGTACTTGTTCCTATGCAATGACCATTAGCACAGGTTTTAAAGCTTTTTGTGCAGGTAACTGCCAGAGGGGGGCAGCCTTTCTATGTTCCCCACCCTGGTACCTAGGGAAAAGCCCTTGCGGCCTGTGGTGTTTCTCGGTTATAAATTAGAGTGGAGTGTGCCCGGACACACCCACACAATCTGATGTCTCCTTACTTTTGTTGGATTTTTAAACTTAATTTTTATTTCTTATTGGAGTAATTTTCGACTGTGTACGTGGACCACTTCTACTTTGTGCATTCCTCGGTTGATGGACATTTTCATTGCTTCCAAGCGTTGGCTATGTTAAATATTGTTGGAGTGCAGGATTGCCAGCCTGTGACTTTTTGATTCTCATGTTCTCAGGTGATAGGCCCAGCAGTGGGTGTGATTGACTGACTGGTAGCACCGTGTTTCCCTTTTCAAAGCACCTTCTTTGCGTTTTCATTAGTGGCACTTATCACGTCCCCCTTAGAATCGAGGGTACGCATTTCTCCACAGTCGCTTCAGCATTTATTGTTTGCAGCCTGTATGCTAATGGCCCTTCTGGCTGCTGTGAGCTGATAGGATTTTGTAATTTGGGTTTGCATGTCGTTGAAAATTCGTAAAACTCATTATTTTTCTCCGCCGTTTTCTTTTCTGTTCAAAAAAGGAAACAGTTGGGCGTACAGTAGAACTCTTGAAATTGTCCTCTTGGAAGGTTGCCCTCTTTTGAAATTTTTGGTCGATTTTCCACCCCAGAATTTTTTTAGAGAGCAGGTGTCATTTACCGAACTGCAAGTGTGGTGAATATTTAGTGACCTTTAGCAATGGGTTTAAAGCTGCTGTTGTGGGAAGAGGCCTCAAGCAGGCAGCATTTCTCCATTCCCAAATCTGGGTACTAGGGCAGCAGAGCCTTTCTGGAAGTCGTGTTCCTAGGTTGTAAATTACATTGGAATGTGCATGGAGAAACCCCCATAAGCTTATGTCTCATTATTTCTTCTTGGTTTTAAAAATTTTTTTAATTGGGGTAAAGCTTAGCATATTGTTTGTCCTAGGTGTACACAATCTGGTTCATTTGTACATTACATATGTCTATTCAAGTACAGATCCTCTTCCCTTGTAAAATGTTACAGAGGGTTCCGCAGACCTCCCTTGCTATATTGTCGGTCTTTTTGAGATATGTATATAATATGTGTTTGTATACATATAGTAACACTAATCTTAATTTATCCATTCCCCCCACCTTTCCTTTTAGATGAGCATAGTTTGTTTTCTAACTCTGTGAGTGTCTTTCTCTGTGGAAATATGTTCATTTGTGTCAGTTATTAGATAACGCCTATAAGTGATATCATAGAGTATAGGTCTTTTGCTTTCCGACCTACCTCATGTTTCATGATTATCTCCAGACTCATTTGTGGTGCCTCAGAGAGCAATGGTTCATTGTTTTCCATAGCTAATATTCCATTGTGTACATGGACCACTTCTTCTTTATCCATTCACCTGTTGTTGTACATTTTGATTGCTTTACTCTCTTGGCTCTTGTGAATAAGGCTGCTCTGCAGCTTTTGCGGCCTGTGTCTTCTCGATTCTTGTCTTCTCAGGTGAGAGGTCCAATGGTGCGCCTGCTGGATTGAACGGTACCTCCATTTTTACTTTGAAACAGAGCTCCTTTCTGTTCTCATTATTGGCTGTGACCCCTTTACGTCTCACCAGCAGGTAGAGGGTACACAGTTCTCTAAAACCCCTTCAGCATTTATTGTTTGTAGACTTTTTGCTGATGGTCAGTCGACTGGTGTAAGTTGAAACTTTTTGTAGATTAGATTGCATGGGTCTAACACTCCCTGAGGTTGAGCTTTTACCCATTTTCCTTCTTTTTAAAAAGAGTGTGAATAAAACTTAACTCTTCATACCCTCCTCTTGAAACATTTGCCTGTTTTGAATTTTTTTGTCCACTCCCTACTTCAGCACACTTTTTTAGGGCAGGTGTCCTTTACAGCCCTCAGTCCTTCTGAGTGTTAAGTGACCATTAGCTGTGAGTTTAAAGCTGCTCTTGCAGGAAACGGCCACAAGGTGGCAGCATTTCTCCTTTACCAAATTTGGTTACTAGGGAAACAGAGGCTTAATGGAAGTGGTGTTCTAGGTTGTAAATTAGAATGGAATGTGCCAGGAAAAAGCCCTTTAAGGTTATGTCTCATTACTTCTTGTTCATATTTGTAATTTACTTTTTATTTTTTATCCCAGCACATTTGATTACAATGCCTTGTTTGTTCTAGGTGTGCAAGATGTGCTTCTTTCACACATATACGTGTATCTATTCTTCCTCGCATCCTTTTCCCATGTAGGTTATGACACAATGTTGAGTAGTCTTCTCCTGGTCTTCCGTACATCTTTGGTGATTATATATTTCACATGGTTTGTATATCTCTGTTAACCCCAATATGGTAGTGTGTCCAATCCTCATCCCTTTCTATTTGGTGAACCATAAGTTTTTTAATGAATCTGTGATTGCCTTTCTCTGTGGAAATATCTTCACTGGTATCAATTTTGAAGTAACTCCTGAAAGTGATATGATAGGATATGTGTCTTTTGCTTTCTCACTTACTACAGGTGGCGTGATTACGTCTAGACTCATCTATGGTGCTGCAAATGGCATTGTTTCATTTTTTTCACTAGCGAATATTCCATCTGTACATGGAGGAGTTCTTCTGTGTCCACCCGTCTGTTGGTGGACTTCTTGGTTACTTCCATATCTTGGCTATTGTAATACTGTGCCATGCAGATTTGCCTGCCTGTGTCTTTCCAATTCTCTCTTCTTAGATTATAGGTCGAGGAGTGGGCCTGCTGGATCATATGGTAGCTCAATGTTTACCTTTTTAAGGCACCTCCCTTCTGTTCTCGTTCGTGGCCCTTTCCAAGTTACGTCCCCCTTGAAGTTGAGGGTAGGCATTTCTCCACAACACCTTCAGCATTTATTGTTTGTAGTTTTCTTGCTGATGGTTATTCTGCCACTTGTGAGCTGATACCGATTTGTGGTTGAATTCGCACGTGCCTCATAATCCGTTGAAATTGAGCTTTAAGACATGTCCTTTTTATTTTTCAAGCTGTGATTACCCCTTCGTTCTTCAGAGGGTTCTCTTAAAGTATGTGTCACATTTTGAAATGTTTTGGCCATTACCTCCCTCAAGACATTTTGAGGGCAGGTTTCATTTACAGTTCTGCAGTACTTGTTCCTATGAAATGACCATTAGCACAGGTTTTAAAGCTGCTTTTGCAGGTAACTGCCAGAGGGGGGCAGCCTTTCTATGTTCCCCACCCTGGTACCTAGGGAAAAGCCCTTGCGGCCTGTGGTGTTTCTCGGTTATAAATTAGAGTGGAGTGTGCCCGGACACACCCACACAATCTGATGTCTCCTTAATTTTGTTGGATTTTTAAACTTAATTTTTATTTCTTATTGGAGTAATTTTCCACTGTGTACGTGGACCACTTCTACTTTGTGCATTCCTCGGTTGATGGACATTTTCATTGCTTCCAAGCGTTGGCGATGGTAAATATTGTTGGAGTGCAGGATTGCCAGCCTGTGACTTTTTGATTCTCATGTTCTCAGGTGATAGGCCCAGCTGTGGGTGTGATTGACTGACTGGTAGCACCGTGTTTCCCTTTTCAAAGCACCTCCTTTGCGTTTTCATTAGTGGCACTTACCATGTCCCCCTTAGAATCGAGGTTACGCATTTCTCCACAATCGCTTCAGCATTTATTGTTTGCAGCCTGTATGCTAATGGCCCTTCTGGCTGCTGTGAGCTGATAGGATTTTGTAATTTGGGTTTGCATGTCGTTGAAAATTCGTAAAACTCATTATTTTTCTCCGCCGTTTTCTTTTCTGTTCAAAAAAGGAAACAGTTGGGAGTACAGTATAACTCTTGAAATCGTCTTCTTGGAAGGTTGCCCTCTTTTGAAATTTTTGGTCGATTTTCCACCCCAGAATTTTTTTAGAGAGCAGGTGTCATTTACCGAACTGCAAGTGTGGTGAATATTTAGTGACCTTTAGCAATGGGTTTAAAGCTGCTGTTGTGGGAAGAGGCCTCAAGCAGGCAGCATTTCTCCATTCCCAAATCTGGGTACTAGGGCAGCAGAGCCTTTCTGGAAGTCGTGTTCCTAGGTTGTAAATTACATTGGAATGTGCATGGAGAAACCCCCATAAGTTTATGTCTCATTATTTCTTCTTGGTTTTAAATTTTTTTTTTAATTGGGGCAAAGCTTAGCATATTGTTTGTCCTAGGTGTACACAATCTGGTTCATTTGTACATTACATATGTCTATTCAAGTACAGATCCTCTTCCCTTGTAAAATGTTACAGAGGGTTCCGCAGACCTCCCTTGCTATATTGTCGGTCTTTTTGAGATATGTATATAATATGTGTTTGTATACATATAGTAACACTAATCTTAATTTATCCATTCCCCCCACCTTTCCTTTTAGATGAGCATAGTTTGTTTTCTAACTCTGTGAGTGTCTTTCTCTGTGGAAATATGTTCATTTGTGTCAGTTATTAGATAACGCCTATAAGTGATATCATAGAGTATAGGTCTTTTGCTTTCCGACCTACCTCATGTTTCATGATTATCTCCAGACTCATTTGTGGTGCCTCAGAGAGCAATGGTTCATTGTTTTCCATAGCTAATATTCCATTGTGTACATGGACCACTTCTTCTTTATCCATTCACCTGTTGTTGTACATTTTGATTGCTTTACTCTCTTGGCTCTTGTGAATAAGGCTGCTCTGCAGCTTTTGCGGCCTGTGTCTTCTCGATTCTTGTCTTCTCAGGTGAGAGGTCCAATGGTGCGCCTGCTGGATTGAACGGTACCTCCATTTTTACTTTGAAACAGAGCTCCTTTCTGTTCTCATTATTGGCTGTGACCCCTTTACGTCTCACCAGCAGGTAGAGGGTACACAGTTCTCTAAAACCCCTTCAGCATTTATTGTTTGTAGACTTTTTGCTGATGGTCAGTCGACTGGTGTAAGTTGAAACTTTTTGTAGATTAGATTGCATGGGTCTAACACTCCCTGAGGTTGAGCTTTTATCCATTTTCCTTCTTTTTAAAAAGAGTGTGAATAAAACTTAACTCTTCATACCCTCCTCTTGAAACATTTGCCTGTTTTGAATTTTTTTGTCCACTCCCTACTTCAGCACACTTTTTTAGGGCAGGTGTCCTTTACAGCCCTCAGTCCTTCTGAGTGTTAAGTGACCATTAGCTGTGAGTTTAAAGCTGCTCTTGCAGGAAACGGCCACAAGGTGGCAGCATTTCTCCTTTACCAAATTTGGTTACTAGGGAAACAGAGGCTTAATGGAAGTGGTGTTCTAGGTTGTAAATTAGAATGGAATGTGCCAGGAAAAAGCCCTTTAAGGTTATGTCTCATTACTTCTTGTTCATATTTGTAATTTACTTTTTATTTTTTATCCCAGCACATTTGATTACAATGCCTTGTTTGTTCTAGGTGTGCAAGATGTGCTTCTTTCACACATATACGTGTATCTATTCTTCCTCGCATCCTTTTCCCATGTAGGTTATGACACAATGTTGAGTAGTCTTCTCCTGGTCTTCCGTACATCTTTGGTGATTATATATTTCACATGGTTTGTATATCTCTGTTAACCCCAATATGGTAGTGTGTCCAATCCTCATCCCTTTCTATTTGGTGAACCATAAGTTTTTTAATGAATCTGTGATTGCCTTTCTCTGTGGAAATATCTTCACTGGTATCAATTTTGAAGTAACTCCTGAAAGTGATATGATAGGATATGTGTCTTTTGCTTTCTCACTTACTACAGGTGGCGTGATTACGTCTAGACTCATCTATGGTGCTGCAAATGGCATTGTTTCATTTTTTTCACTAGCGAATATTCCATCTGTACATGGAGGAGTTCTTCTGTGTCCACCCGTCTGTTGGTGGACTTCTTGGTTACTTCCATATCTTGGCTATTGTAATACTGTGCCATGCAGATTTGCCTGCCTGTGTCTTTCCAATTCTCTCTTCTTAGATTATAGGTCGAGGAGTGGGCCTGCTGGATCATATGGTAGCTCAATGTTTACCTTTTTAAGGCACCTCCCTTCTGTTCTCGTTCGTGGCCCTTTCCAAGTTACGTCCCCCTTGAAGTTGAGGGTAGGCATTTCTCCACAACACCTTCAGCATTTATTGTTTGTAGTTTTCTTGCTGATGGTTATTCTGCCACTTGTGAGCTGATACCGATTTGTGGTTGAATTCGCACGTGCCTCATAATCCGTTGAAATTGAGCTTTAAGACATGTCCTTTTTATTTTTCAAGC
Organism: Eschrichtius robustus; assembly: GCF_028021215.1. NCBI lineage: Eukaryota > Metazoa > Chordata > Mammalia > Artiodactyla > Eschrichtiidae > Eschrichtius > Eschrichtius robustus. The sequence goes on along the minus strand of NC_090831.1, from coordinate 42,951,230 downwards.
TGTGATTACCCCTTCGTTCTTCAGAGGGTTCTCTTAAAGTATGTGTCACATTTTGAAATGTTTTGGCCATTACCTCCCTCAAGACATTTTGAGGGCAGGTTTCATTTACAGTTCTGCAGTACTTGTTCCTATGCAATGACCATTAGCACAGGTTTTAAAGCTTTTTGTGCAGGTAACTGCCAGAGGGGGGCAGCCTTTCTATGTTCCCCACCCTGGTACCTAGGGAAAAGCCCTTGCGGCCTGTGGTGTTTCTCGGTTATAAATTAGAGTGGAGTGTGCCCGGACACACCCACACAATCTGATGTCTCCTTACTTTTGTTGGATTTTTAAACTTAATTTTTATTTCTTATTGGAGTAATTTTCCACTGTGTACGTGGACCACTTCTACTTTGTGCATTCCTCGGTTGATGGACATTTTCATTGCTTCCAAGCGTTGGCGATGGTAAATATTGTTGGAGTGCAGGATTGCCAGCCTGTGACTTTTTGATTCTCATGTTCTCAGGTGATAGGCCCAGCTGTGGGTGTGATTGACTGACTGGTAGCACCGTGTTTCCCTTTTCAAAGCACCTCCTTTGCGTTTTCATTAGTGGCACTTACCATGTCCCCCTTAGAATCGAGGGTACGCATTTCTCCACAATCGCTTCAGCATTTATTGTTTGCAGCCTGTATGCTAATGGCCCTTCTGGCTGCTGTGAGCTGATAGGATTTTGTAATTTGGGTTTGCATGTCGTTGAAAATTCGTAAAACTCATTATTTTTCGCCGCCGTTTTCTTTTCTGTTCAAAAAAGGAAACAGTTGGGAGTACAGTAGAACTCTTGAAATCGTCTTCTTGGAAGGTTGCCCTCTTTTGAAATTTTTGGTCGATTTTCCACCCCAGAATTTTTTTAGAGAGCAGGTGTCATTTACCGAACTGCAAGTGTGGTGAATATTTAGTGACCTTTAGCAATGGGTTTAAAGCTGCTGTTGTGGGAAGAGGCCTCAAGCAGGCAGCATTTCTCCATTCCCAAATCTGGGTACTAGGGCAGCAGAGCCTTTCTGGAAGTCGTGTTCCTAGGTTGGAAATTACATTGGAATGTGCATGGAGAAACCCCCATAAGTTTATGTCTCATTATTTCTTCTTGGTTTTAAAATTTTTTTTTAATTGGGGCAAAGCTTAGCATATTGTTTGTCCTAGGTGTACACAATCTGGTTCATTTGTACATTACATATGTCTATTCAAGTACAGATCCTCTTCCCTTGTAAAATGTTACAGAGGGTTCCGCAGACCTCCCTTGCTATATTGTCGGTCTTTTTGAGATATGTATATAATATGTGTTTGTATACATATAGTAACACTAATCTTAATTTATCCATTCCCCCCACCTTTCCTTTTAGATGAGCATAGTTTGTTTTCTAACTCTGTGAGTGTCTTTCTCTGTGGAAATATGTTCATTTGTGTCAGTCATTAGATAACGCCTATAAGTGATATCATAGAGTTTAGGTCTTTTGCTTTCCGACCTACCTCATGTTTCATGATTATCTCCAGACTCATTTGTGGTGCCTCAGAGAGCAATGGTTCATTGTTTTCCATAGCTAATATTCCATTGTGTACATGGACCACTTCTTCTTTATCCATTCACCTGTTGTTGTACATTTTGATTGCTTTACTCTCTTGGCTCTTGTGAATAAGGCTGCTCTGCAGCTTTTGCGGCCTGTGTCTTCTCGATTCTTGTCTTCTCAGGTGAGAGGTCCAATGGTGCGCCTGCTGGATTGAACGGTACCTCCATTTTTACTTTGAAACAGAGCTCCTTTCTGTTCTCATTATTGGCTGTGACCCCTTTACGTCTCACCAGCAGGTAGAGGGTACACAGTTCTCTAAAACCCCTTCAGCATTTATTGTTTGTAGACTTTTTGCTGATGGTCAGTCGACTGGTGTAAGTTGAAACCTTTTGTAGATTAGATTGCATGGGTCTAACACTCCCTGAGGTTGAGCTTTTATCCATTTTCCTTTTTTTTAAAAAGAGTGTGAATAAAACTTAACTCTTCATACCCTCCTCTTGAAACATTTGCCTGTTTTGAATTTTTTTGTCCACTCCCTACTTCAGCACACTTTTTTAGGGCAGGTGTCCTTTACAGCCCTCAGTCCTTCTGAGTGTTAAGTGACCATTAGCTGTGAGTTTAAAGCTGCTCTTGCAGGAAACGGCCACAAGGTGGCAGCATTTCTCCTTTACCAAATTTGGTTACTAGGGAAACAGAGGCTTAATGGAAGTGGTGTTCTAGGTTGTAAATTAGAATGGAATGTGCCAGGAAAAAGCCCTTTAAGGTTATGTCTCATTACTTCTTGTTCATATTTGTAATTTACTTTTTATGTTTTATCCCAGCACATTTGATTACAATGCCTTGTTTGTTCTAGGTGTGCAAGATGTGCTTCTTTCACACATATACGTGTATCTATTCTTCCTCGCATCCTTTTCCCATGTAGGTTATGACACAATGTTGAGTAGTCTTCTCCTGGTCTTCCGTACATCTTTGGTGATTATATATTTCACATGGTTTGTATATCTCTGTTAACCCCAATATGGTAGTGTGTCCAATCCTCATCCCTTTCTATTTGGTGAACCATAAGTTTTTTAATGAATCTGTGATTGCCTTTCTCTGTGGAAATATCTTCACTGGTATCAATTTTGAAGTAACTCCTGAAAGTGATATGATAGGATATGTGTCTTTTGCTTTCTCACTTACTACAGGTGGCGTGATTACGTCTAGACTCATCTATGGTGCTGCAAATGGCATTGTTTCATTTTTTTCACTAGCGAATATTCCATCTGTACATGGAGGAGTTCTTCTGTGTCCACCCGTCTGTTGGTGGACTTCTTGGTTACTTCCATATCTTGGCTATTGTAATACTGTGCCATGCAGATTTGCCTGCCTGTGTCTTTCCAATTCTCTCTTCTTAGATTATAGGTCGAGGAGTGGGCCTGCTGGATCATATGGTAGCTCAATGTTTACCTTTTTAAGGCACCTCCCTTCTGTTCTCGTTCGTGGCCCTTTCCAAGTTACGTCCCCCTTGAAGTTGAGGGTAGGCATTTCTCCACAACACCTTCAGCATTTATTGTTTGTAGTTTTCTTGCTGATGGTTATTCTGCCACTTGTGAGCTGATACCGCTTTGTGGTTGAATTCGCACGTGCCTCATAATCCGTTGAAATTGAGCTTTAAGACATGTCCTTTTTATTTTTCAAGCTGTGATTACCCCTTCGTTCTTCAGAGGGTTCTCTTAAAGTATGTGTCACATTTTGAAATGTTTTGGCCATTACCTCCCTCAAGACATTTTGAGGGCAGGTTTCATTTACAGTTCTGCAGTACTTGTTCCTATGAAATGACCATTAGCACAGGTTTTAAAGCTTTTTGTGCAGGTAACTGCCAGAGGGGGGCAGCCTTTCTATGTTCCCCACCCTGGTACCTAGGGAAAAGCCCTTGCGGCCTGTGGTGTTTCTCGGTTATAAATTAGAGTGGAGTGTGCCCGGACACACCCACACAATCTGATGTCTCCTTACTTTTGTTGGATTTTTAAACTTAATTTTTATTTCTTATTGGAGTAATTTTCCACTGTGTACGTGGACCACTTCTACTTTGTGCATTCCTCGGTTGATGGACATTTTCATTGCTTCCAAGCGTTGGCGATGGTAAATATTGTTGGAGTGCAGGATTGCCAGCCTGTGACTTTTTGATTCTCATGTTCTCAGGTGATAGGCCCAGCTGTGGGTGTGATTGACTGACTGGTAGCACCGTGTTTCCCTTTTCAAAGCACCTCCTTTGCGTTTTCATTAGTGGCACTTACCATGTCCCCCTTAGAATCGAGGGTACGCATTTCTCCACAGTCGCTTCAGCATTTATTGTTTGCAGCCTGTATGCTAATGGCCCTTCTGGCTGCTGTGAGCTGATAGGATTTTGTAATTTGGGTTTGCATGTCGTTGAAAATTCGTAAAACTCATTATTTTTCGCCGCCGTTTTCTTTTCTGTTCAAAAAAGGAAACAGTTGGGAGTACAGTAGAACTCTTGAAATCGTCTTCTTGGAAGGTTGCCCTCTTTTGAAATTTTTGGTCGATTTTCCACCCCAGAATTTTTTTAGAGAGCAGGTGTCTTTTACCGAACTGCAAGTGTGGTGAATATTTAGTGACCTTTAGCAATGGGTTTAAAGCTGCTGTTGTGGGAAGAGGCCTCAAGCAGGCAGCATTTCTCCATTCCCAAATCTGGGTACTAGGGCAGCAGAGCCTTTCTGGAAGTCGTGTTCCTAGGTTGGAAATTACATTGGAATGTGCATGGAGAAACCCCCATAAGTTTATGTCTCATTATTTCTTCTTGGTTTTAAAATTTTTTTTTAATTGGGGCAAAGCTTAGCATATTGTTTGTCCTAGGTGTACACAATCTGGTTCATTTGTACATTACATATGTCTATTCAAGTACAGATCCTCTTCCCTTGTAAAATGTTACAGAGGGTTCCGCAGACCTCCCTTGCTATATTGTCGGTCTTTTTGAGATATGTATATAATATGTGTTTGTATACATATAGTAACACTAATCTTAATTTATCCATTCCCCCCACCTTTCCTTTTAGATGAGCATAGTTTGTTTTCTAACTCTGTGAGTGTCTTTCTCTGTGGAAATATGTTCATTTGTGTCAGTCATTAGATAACGCCTATAAGTGATATCATAGAGTATAGGTCTTTTGCTTTCCGACCTACCTCATGTTTCATGATTATCTCCAGACTCATTTGTGGTGCCTCAGAGAGCAATGGTTCATTGTTTTCCATAGCTAATATTCCATTGTGTACATGGACCACTTCTTCTTTATCCATTCACCTGTTGTTGTACATTTTGATTGCTTTACTCTCTTGGCTCTTGTGAATAAGGCTGCTCTGCAGCTTTTGCGGCCTGTGTCTTCTCGATTCTTGTCTTCTCAGGTGAGAGGTCCAATGGTGCGCCTGCTGGATTGAACGGTACCTCCATTTTTACTTTGAAACAGAGCTCCTTTCTGTTCTCATTATTGGCTGTGACCCCTTTACGTCTCACCAGCAGGTAGAGGGTACACAGTTCTCTAAAACCCCTTCAGCATTTATTGTTTGTAGACTTTTTGCTGATGGTCAGTCGACTGGTGTAAGTTGAAACCTTTTGTAGATTAGATTGCATGGGTCTAACACTCCCTGAGGTTGAGCTTTTATCCATTTTCCTTTTTTTTAAAAAGAGTGTGAATAAAACTTAACTCTTCATACCCTCCTCTTGAAACATTTGCCTGTTTTGAATTTTTTTGTCCACTCCCTACTTCAGCACACTTTTTTAGGGCAGGTGTCCTTTACAGCCCTCAGTCCTTCTGAGTGTTAAGTGACCATTAGCTGTGAGTTTAAAGCTGCTCTTGCAGGAAACGGCCACAAGGTGGCAGCATTTCTCCTTTACCAAATTTGGTTACTAGGGAAACAGAGGCTTAATGGAAGTGGTGTTCTAGGTTGTAAATTAGAATGGAATGTGCCAGGAAAAAGCCCTTTAAGGTTATGTCTCATTACTTCTTGTTCATATTTGTAATTTACTTTTTATGTTTTATCCCAGCACATTTGATTACAATGCCTTGTTTGTTCTAGGTGTGCAAGATGTGCTTCTTTCACACATATACGTGTATCTATTCTTCCTCGCATCCTTTTCCCATGTAGGTTATGACACAATGTTGAGTAGTCTTCTCCTGGTCTTCCGTACATCTTTGGTGATTATATATTTCACATGGTTTGTATATCTCTGTTAACCCCAATATGGTAGTGTGTCCAATCCTCATCCCTTTCTATTTGGTGAACCATAAGTTTTTTAATGAATCTGTGATTGCCTTTCTCTGTGGAAATATCTTCACTGGTATCAATTTTGAAGTAACTCCTGAAAGTGATATGATAGGATATGTGTCTTTTGCTTTCTCACTTACTACAGGTGGCGTGATTACGTCTAGACTCATCTATGGTGCTGCAAATGGCATTGTTTCATTTTTTTCACTAGCGAATATTCCATCTGTACATGGAGGAGTTCTTCTGTGTCCACCCGTCTGTTGGTGGACTTCTTGGTTACTTCCATATCTTGGCTATTGTAATACTGTGCCATGCAGATTTGCCTGCCTGTGTCTTTCCAATTCTCTCTTCTTAGATTATAGGTCGAGGAGTGGGCCTGCTGGATCATATGGTAGCTCAATGTTTACCTTTTTAAGGCACCTCCCTTCTGTTCTCGTTCGTGGCCCTTTCCAAGTTACGTCCCCCTTGAAGTTGAGGGTAGGCATTTCTCCACAACACCTTCAGCATTTATTGTTTGTAGTTTTCTTGCTGATGGTTATTCTGCCACTTGTGAGCTGATACCGCTTTGTGGTTGAATTCGCACGTGCCTCATAATCCGTTGAAATTGAGCTTTAAGACATGTCCTTTTTATTTTTCAAGCTGTGATTACCCCTTCGTTCTTCAGAGGGTTCTCTTAAAGTATGTGTCACATTTTGAAATGTTTTGGCCATTACCTCCCTCAAGACATTTTGAGGGCAGGTTTCATTTACAGTTCTGCAGTACTTGTTCCTATGAAATGACCATTAGCACAGGTTTTAAAGCTTTTTGTGCAGGTAACTGCCAGAGGGGGGCAGCCTTTCTATGTTCCCCACCCTGGTACCTAGGGAAAAGCCCTTGCGGCCTGTGGTGTTTCTCGGTTATAAATTAGAGTGGAGTGTGCCCGGACACACCCACACAATCTGATGTCTCCTTACTTTTGTTGGATTTTTAAACTTAATTTTTATTTCTTATTGGAGTAATTTTCCACTGTGTACGTGGACCACTTCTACTTTGTGCATTCCTCGGTTGATGGACATTTTCATTGCTTCCAAGCGTTGGCGATGGTAAATATTGTTGGAGTGCAGGATTGCCAGCCTGTGACTTTTTGATTCTCATGTTCTCAGGTGATAGGCCCAGCTGTGGGTGTGATTGACTGACTGGTAGCACCGTGTTTCCCTTTTCAAAGCACCTCCTTTGCGTTTTCATTAGTGGCACTTACCATGTCCCCCTTAGAATCGAGGGTACGCATTTCTCCACAGTCGCTTCAGCATTTATTGTTTGCAGCCTGTATGCTAATGGCCCTTCTGGCTGCTGTGAGCTGATAGGATTTTGTAATTTGGGTTTGCATGTCGTTGAAAATTCGTAAAACTCATTATTTTTCGCCGCCGTTTTCTTTTCTGTTCAAAAAAGGAAACAGTTGGGAGTACAGTAGAACTCTTGAAATCGTCTTCTTGGAAGGTTGCCCTCTTTTGAAATTTTTGGTCGATTTTCCACCCCAGAATTTTTTTAGAGAGCAGGTGTCATTTACCGAACTGCAAGTGTGGTGAATATTTAGTGACCTTTAGCAATGGGTTTAAAGCTGCTGTTGTGGGAAGAGGCCTCAAGCAGGCAGCATTTCTCCATTCCCAAATCTGGGTACTAGGGCAGCAGAGCCTTTCTGGAAGTCGTGTTCCTAGGTTGGAAATTACATTGGAATGTGCATGGAGAAACCCCCATAAGTTTATGTCTCATTATTTCTTCTTGGTTTTAAAATTTTTTTTTAATTGGGGCAAAGCTTAGCATATTGTTTGTCCTAGGTGTACACAATCTGGTTCATTTGTACATTACATATGTCTATTCAAGTACAGATCCTCTTCCCTTGTAAAATGTTACAGAGGGTTCCGCAGACCTCCCTTGCTATATTGTCGGTCTTTTTGAGATATGTATATAATATGTGTTTGTATACATATAGTAACACTAATCTTAATTTATCCATTCCCCCCACCTTTCCTTTTAGATGAGCATAGTTTGTTTTCTAACTCTGTGAGTGTCTTTCTCTGTGGAAATATGTTCATTTGTGTCAGTCATTAGATAACGCCTATAAGTGATATCATAGAGTATAGGTCTTTTGCTTTCCGACCTACCTCATGTTTCATGATTATCTCCAGACTCATTTGTGGTGCCTCAGAGAGCAATGGTTCATTGTTTTCCATAGCTAATATTCCATTGTGTACATGGACCACTTCTTCTTTATCCATTCACCTGTTGTTGTACATTTTGATTGCTTTACTCTCTTGGCTCTTGTGAATAAGGCTGCTCTGCAGCTTTTGCGGCCTGTGTCTTCTCGATTCTTGTCTTCTCAGGTGAGAGGTCCAATGGTGCGCCTGCTGGATTGAACGGTACCTCCATTTTTACTTTGAAACAGAGCTCCTTTCTGTTCTCATTATTGGCTGTGACCCCTTTACGTCTCACCAGCAGGTAGAGGGTACACAGTTCTCTAAAACCCCTTCAGCATTTATTGTTTGTAGACTTTTTGCTGATGGTCAGTCGACTGGTGTAAGTTGAAACCTTTTGTAGATTAGATTGCATGGGTCTAACACTCCCTGAGGTTGAGCTTTTATCCATTTTCCTTTTTTTTAAAAAGAGTGTGAATAAAACTTAACTCTTCATACCCTCCTCTTGAAACATTTGCCTGTTTTGAATTTTTTTGTCCACTCCCTACTTCAGCACACTTTTTTAGGGCAGGTGTCCTTTACAGCCCTCAGTCCTTCTGAGTGTTAAGTGACCATTAGCTGTGAGTTTAAAGCTGCTCTTGCAGGAAACGGCCACAAGGTGGCAGCATTTCTCCTTTACCAAATTTGGTTACTAGGGAAACAGAGGCTTAATGGAAGTGGTGTTCTAGGTTGTAAATTAGAATGGAATGTGCCAGGAAAAAGCCCTTTAAGGTTATGTCTCATTACTTCTTGTTCATATTTGTAATTTACTTTTTATGTTTTATCCCAGCACATTTGATTACAATGCCTTGTTTGTTCTAGGTGTGCAAGATGTGCTTCTTTCACACATATACGTGTATCTATTCTTCCTCGCATCCTTTTCCCATGTAGGTTATGACACAATGTTGAGTAGTCTTCTCCTGGTCTTCCGTACATCTTTGGTGATTATATATTTCACATGGTTTGTATATCTCTGTTAACCCCAATATGGTAGTGTGTCCAATCCTCATCCCTTTCTATTTGGTGAACCATAAGTTTTTTAATGAATCTGTGATTGCCTTTCTCTGTGGAAATATCTTCACTGGTATCAATTTTGAAGTAACTCCTGAAAGTGATATGATAGGATATGTGTCTTTTGCTTTCTCACTTACTACAGGTGGCGTGATTACGTCTAGACTCATCTATGGTGCTGCAAATGGCATTGTTTCATTTTTTTCACTAGCGAATATTCCATCTGTACATGGAGGAGTTCTTCTGTGTCCACCCGTCTGTTGGTGGACTTCTTGGTTACTTCCATATCTTGGCTATTGTAATACTGTGCCATGCAGATTTGCCTGCCTGTGTCTTTCCAATTCTCTCTTCTTAGATTATAGGTCGAGGAGTGGGCCTGCTGGATCATATGGTAGCTCAATGTTTACCTTTTTAAGGCACCTCCCTTCTGTTCTCGTTCGTGGCCCTTTCCAAGTTACGTCCCCCTTGAAGTTGAGGGTAGGCATTTCTCCACAACACCTTCAGCATTTATTGTTTGTAGTTTTCTTGCTGATGGTTATTCTGCCACTTGTGAGCTGATACCGCTTTGTGGTTGAATTCGCACGTGCCTCATAATCCGTTGAAATTGAGCTTTAAGACATGTCCTTTTTATTTTTCAAGCTGTGATTACCCCTTCGTTCTTCAGAGGGTTCTCTTAAAGTATGTGTCACATTTTGAAATGTTTTGGCCATTACCTCCCTCAAGACATTTTGAGGGCAGGTTTCATTTACAGTTCTGCAGTACTTGTTCCTATGAAATGACCATTAGCACAGGTTTTAAAGCTTTTTGTGCAGGTAACTGCCAGAGGGGGGCAGCCTTTCTATGTTCCCCACCCTGGTACCTAGGGAAAAGCCCTTGCGGCCTGTGGTGTTTCTCGGTTATAAATTAGAGTGGAGTGTGCCCGGACACACCCACACAATCTGATGTCTCCTTACTTTTGTTGGATTTTTAAACTTAATTTTTATTTCTTATTGGAGTAATTTTCCACTGTGTACGTGGACCACTTCTACTTTGTGCATTCCTCGGTTGATGGACATTTTCATTGCTTCCAAGCGTTGGCGATGGTAAATATTGTTGGAGTGCAGGATTGCCAGCCTGTGACTTTTTGATTCTCATGTTCTCAGGTGATAGGCCCAGCTGTGGGTGTGATTGACTGACTGGTAGCACCGTGTTTCCCTTTTCAAAGCACCTCCTTTGCGTTTTCATTAGTGGCACTTACCATGTCCCCCTTAGAATCGAGGGTACGCATTTCTCCACAGTCGCTTCAGCATTTATTGTTTGCAGCCTGTATGCTAATGGCCCTTCTGGCTGCTGTGAGCTGATAGGATTTTGTAATTTGGGTTTGCATGTCGTTGAAAATTCGTAAAACTCATTATTTTTCGCCGCCGTTTTCTTTTCTGTTCAAAAAAGGAAACAGTTGGGAGTACAGTAGAACTCTTGAAATCGTCTTCTTGGAAGGTTGCCCTCTTTTGAAATTTTTGGTCGATTTTCCACCCCAGAATTTTTTTAGAGAGCAGGTGTCATTTACCGAACTGCAAGTGTGGTGAATATTTAGTGACCTTTAGCAATGGGTTTAAAGCTGCTGTTGTGGGAAGAGGCCTCAAGCAGGCAGCATTTCTCCATTCCCAAATCTGGGTACTAGGGCAGCAGAGCCTTTCTGGAAGTCGTGTTCCTAGGTTGGAAATTACATTGGAATGTGCATGGAGAAACCCCCATAAGTTTATGTCTCATTATTTCTTCTTGGTTTTAAAATTTTTTTTTAATTGGGGCAAAGCTTAGCATATTGTTTGTCCTAGGTGTACACAATCTGGTTCATTTGTACATTACATATGTCTATTCAAGTACAGATCCTCTTCCCTTGTAAAATGTTACAGAGGGTTCCGCAGACCTCCCTTGCTATATTGTCGGTCTTTTTGAGATATGTATATAATATGTGTTTGTATACATATAGTAACACTAATCTTAATTTATCCATTCCCCCCACCTTTCCTTTTAGATGAGCATAGTTTGTTTTCTAACTCTGTGAGTGTCTTTCTCTGTGGAAATATGTTCATTTGTGTCAGTCATTAGATAACGCCTATAAGTGATATCATAGAGTATAGGTCTTTTGCTTTCCGACCTACCTCATATTTCATGATTATCTCCAGACTCATTTGTGGTGCCTCAGAGAGCAATGGTTCATTGTTTTCCATAGCTAATATTCCATTGTGTACATGGACCACTTCTTCTTTATCCATTCACCTGTTGTTGTACATTTTGATTGCTTTACTCTCTTGGCTCTTGTGAATAAGGCTGCTCTGCAGCTTTTGCGGCCTGTGTCTTCTCGATTCTTGTCTTCTCAGGTGAGAGGTCCAATGGTGCGCCTGCTGGATTGAACGGTACCTCCATTTTTACTTTGAAACAGAGCTCCTTTCTGTTCTCATTATTGGCTGTGACCCCTTTACGTCTCACCAGCAGGTAGAGGGTACACAGTTCTCTAAAACCCCTTCAGCATTTATTGTTTGTAGACTTTTTGCTGATGGTCAGTCGACTGGTGTAAGTTGAAACCTTTTGTAGATTAGATTGCATGGGTCTAACACTCCCTGAGGTTGAGCTTTTATCCATTTTCCTTTTTTTTAAAAAGAGTGTGAATAAAACTTAACTCTTCATACCCTCCTCTTGAAACATTTGCCTGTTTTGAATTTTTTTGTCCACTCCCTACTTCAGCACACTTTTTTAGGGCAGGTGTCCTTTACAGCCCTCAGTCCTTCTGAGTGTTAAGTGACCATTAGCTGTGAGTTTAAAGCTGCTCTTGCAGGAAACGGCCACAAGGTGGCAGCATTTCTCCTTTACCAAATTTGGTTACTAGGGAAACAGAGGCTTAATGGAAGTGGTGTTCTAGGTTGTAAATTAGAATGGAATGTGCCAGGAAAAAGCCCTTTAAGGTTATGTCTCATTACTTCTTGTTCATATTTGTAATTTACTTTTTATGTTTTATCCCAGCACATTTGATTACAATGCCTTGTTTGTTCTAGGTGTGCAAGATGTGCTTCTTTCACACATATACGTGTATCTATTCTTCCTCGCATCCTTTTCCCATGTAGGTTATGACACAATGTTGAGTAGTCTTCTCCTGGTCTTCCGTACATCTTTGGTGATTATATATTTCACATGGTTTGTATATCTCTGTTAACCCCAATATGGTAGTGTGTCCAATCCTCATCCCTTTCTATTTGGTGAACCATAAGTTTTTTAATGAATCTGTGATTGCCTTTCTCTGTGGAAATATCTTCACTGGTATCAATTTTGAAGTAACTCCTGAAAGTGATATGATAGGATATGTGTCTTTTGCTTTCTCACTTACTACAGGTGGCGTGATTACGTCTAGACTCATCTATGGTGCTGCAAATGGCATTGTTTCATTTTTTTCACTAGCGAATATTCCATCTGTACATGGAGGAGTTCTTCTGTGTCCACCCGTCTGTTGGTGGACTTCTTGGTTACTTCCATATCTTGGCTATTGTAATACTGTGCCATGCAGATTTGCCTGCCTGTGTCTTTCCAATTCTCTCTTCTTAGATTATAGGTCGAGGAGTGGGCCTGCTGGATCATATGGTAGCTCAATGTTTACCTTTTTAAGGCACCTCCCTTCTGTTCTCGTTCGTGGCCCTTTCCAAGTTACGTCCCCCTTGAAGTTGAGGGTAGGCATTTCTCCACAACACCTTCAGCATTTATTGTTTGTAGTTTTCTTGCTGATGGTTATTCTGCCACTTGTGAGCTGATACCGCTTTGTGGTTGAATTCGCACGTGCCTCATAATCCGTTGAAATTGAGCTTTAAGACATGTCCTTTTTATTTTTCAAGCTGTGATTACCCCTTCGTTCTTCAGAGGGTTCTCTTAAAGTATGTGTCACATTTTGAAATGTTTTGGCCATTACCTCCCTCAAGACATTTTGAGGGCAGGTTTCATTTACAGTTCTGCAGTACTTGTTCCTATGCAATGACCATTAGCACAGGCTTTAAAGCTGCTTGTGCAGGTAACTGCCAGAGGGGGGCAGCCTTTCTATGTTCCCCACCCTGGTACCTAGGGAAAAGCCCTTGCGGCCTGTGGTGTTTCTCGGTTATAAATTAGAGTGGAGTGTGCCCGGACACACCCACACAATCTGATGTCTCCTTACTTTTGTTGGATTTTTAAACTTAATTTTTATTTCTTATTGGAGTAATTTTCCACTGTGTACGTGGACCACTTCTACTTTGTGCATTCCTCGGTTGATGGACATTTTCATTGCTTCCAAGCGTTGGCGATGGTAAATATTGTTGGAGTGCAGGATTGCCAGCCTGTGACTTTTTGATTCTCATGTTCTCAGGTGATAGGCCCAGCTGTGGGTGTGATTGACTGACTGGTAGCACCGTGTTTCCCTTTTCAAAGCACCTCCTTTGCGTTTTCATTAGTGGCACTTACCATGTCCCCCTTAGAATCGAGGGTACGCATTTCTCCACAGTCGCTTCAGCATTTATTGTTTGCAGCCTGTATGCTAATGGCCCTTCTGGCTGCTGTGAGCTGATAGGATTTTGTAATTTGGGTTTGCATGTCGTTGAAAATTCGTAAAACTCATTATTTTTCGCCGCCGTTTTCTTTTCTGTTCAAAAAAGGAAACAGTTGGGAGTACAGTAGAACTCTTGAAATCGTCTTCTTGGAAGGTTGCCCTCTTTTGAAATTTTTGGTCGATTTTCCACCCCAGAATTTTTTTAGAGAGCAGGTGTCATTTACCGAACTGCAAGTGTGGTGAATATTTAGTGACCTTTAGCAATGGGTTTAAAGCTGCTGTTGTGGGAAGAGGCCTCAAGCAGGCAGCATTTCTCCATTCCCAAATCTGGGTACTAGGGCAGCAGAGCCTTTCTGGAAGTCGTGTTCCTAGGTTGGAAATTACATTGGAATGTGCATGGAGAAACCCCCATAAGTTTATGTCTCATTATTTCTTCTTGGTTTTAAAATTTTTTTTTAATTGGGGCAAAGCTTAGCATATTGTTTGTCCTAGGTGTACACAATCTGGTTCATTTGTACATTACATATGTCTATTCAAGTACAGATCCTCTTCCCTTGTAAAATGTTACAGAGGGTTCCGCAGACCTCCCTTGCTATATTGTCGGTCTTTTTGAGATATGTATATAATATGTGTTTGTATACATATAGTAACACTAATCTTAATTTATCCATTCCCCCCACCTTTCCTTTTAGATGAGCATAGTTTGTTTTCTAACTCTGTGAGTGTCTTTCTCTGTGGAAATATGTTCATTTGTGTCAGTCATTAGATAACGCCTATAAGTGATATCATAGAGTATAGGTCTTTTGCTTTCCGACCTACCTCATGTTTCATGATTATCTCCAGACTCATTTCTGGTGCCTCAGAGAGCAATGGTTCATTGTTTTCCATAGCTAATATTCCATTGTGTACATGGACCACTTCTTCTTTATCCATTCACCTGTTGTTGTACATTTTGATTGCTTTACTCTCTTGGCTCTTGTGAATAAGGCTGCTCTGCAGCTTTTGCGGCCTGTGTCTTCTCGATTCTTGTCTTCTCAGGTGAGAGGTCCAATGGTGCGCCTGCTGGATTGAACGGTACCTCCATTTTTACTTTGAAACAGAGCTCCTTTCTGTTCTCATTATTGGCTGTGACCCCTTTACGTCTCACCAGCAGGTAGAGGGTACACAGTTCTCTAAAACCCCTTCAGCATTTATTGTTTGTAGACTTTTTGCTGATGGTCAGTCGACTGGTGTAAGTTGAAACCTTTTGTAGATTAGATTGCATGGGTCTAACACTCCCTGAGGTTGAGCTTTTATCCATTTTCCTTTTTTTTAAAAAGAGTGTGAATAAAACTTAACTCTTCATACCCTCCTCTTGAAACATTTGCCTGTTTTGAATTTTTTTGTCCACTCCCTACTTCAGCACACTTTTTTAGGGCAGGTGTCCTTTACAGCCCTCAGTCCTTCTGAGTGTTAAGTGACCATTAGCTGTGAGTTTAAAGCTGCTCTTGCAGGAAACGGCCACAAGGTGGCAGCATTTCTCCTTTACCAAATTTGGTTACTAGGGAAACAGAGGCTTAATGGAAGTGGTGTTCTAGGTTGTAAATTAGAATGGAATGTGCCAGGAAAAAGCCCTTTAAGGTTATGTCTCATTACTTCTTGTTCATATTTGTAATTTACTTTTTATGTTTTATCCCAGCACATTTGATTACAATGCCTTGTTTGTTCTAGGTGTGCAAGATGTGCTTCTTTCACACATATACGTGTATCTATTCTTCCTCGCATCCTTTTCCCATGTAGGTTATGACACAATGTTGAGTAGTCTTCTCCTGGTCTTCCGTACATCTTTGGTGATTATATATTTCACATGGTTTGTATATCTCTGTTAACCCCAATATGGTAGTGTGTCCAATCCTCATCCCTTTCTATTTGGTGAACCATAAGTTTTTTAATGAATCTGTGATTGCCTTTCTCTGTGGAAATATCTTCACTGGTATCAATTTTGAAGTAACTCCTGAAAGTGATATGATAGGATATGTGTCTTTTGCTTTCTCACTTACTACAGGTGGCGTGATTACGTCTAGACTCATCTATGGTGCTGCAAATGGCATTGTTTCATTTTTTTCACTAGCGAATATTCCATCTGTACATGGAGGAGTTCTTCTGTGTCCACCCGTCTGTTGGTGGACTTCTTGGTTACTTCCATATCTTGGCTATTGTAATACTGTGCCATGCAGATTTGCCTGCCTGTGTCTTTCCAATTCTCTCTTCTTAGATTATAGGTCGAGGAGTGGGCCTGCTGGATCATATGGTAGCTCAATGTTTACCTTTTTAAGGCACCTCCCTTCTGTTCTCGTTCGTGGCCCTTTCCAAGTTACGTCCCCCTTGAAGTTGAGGGTAGGCATTTCTCCACAACACCTTCAGCATTTATTGTTTGTAGTTTTCTTGCTGATGGTTATTCTGCCACTTGTGAGCTGATACCGCTTTGTGGTTGAATTCGCACGTGCCTCATAATCCGTTGAAATTGAGCTTTAAGACATGTCCTTTTTATTTTTCAAGCTGTGATTACCCCTTCGTTCTTCAGAGGGTTCTCTTAAAGTATGTGTCACATTTTGAAATGTTTTGGCCATTACCTCCCTCAAGACATTTTGAGGGCAGGTTTCATTTACAGTTCTGCAGTACTTGTTCCTATGAAATGACCATTAGCACAGGTTTTAAAGCTTTTTGTGCAGGTAACTGCCAGAGGGGGGCAGCCTTTCTATGTTCCCCACCCTGGTACCTAGGGAAAAGCCCTTGCGGCCTGTGGTGTTTCTCGGTTATAAATTAGAGTGGAGTGTGCCCGGACACACCCACACAATCTGATGTCTCCTTACTTTTGTTGGATTTTTAAACTTAATTTTTATTTCTTATTGGAGTAATTTTCCACTGTGTACGTGGACCACTTCTACTTTGTGCATTCCTCGGTTGATGGACATTTTCATTGCTTCCAAGCGTTGGCGATGGTAAATATTGTTGGAGTGCAGGATTGCCAGCCTGTGACTTTTTGATTCTCATGTTCTCAGGTGATAGGCCCAGCTGTGGGTGTGATTGACTGACTGGTAGCACCGTGTTTCCCTTTTCAAAGCACCTCCTTTGCGTTTTCATTAGTGGCACTTACCATGTCCCCCTTAGAATCGAGGGTACGCATTTCTCCACAGTCGCTTCAGCATTTATTGTTTGCAGCCTGTATGCTAATGGCCCTTCTGGCTGCTGTGAGCTGATAGGATTTTGTAATTTGGGTTTGCATGTCGTTGAAAATTCGTAAAACTCATTATTTTTCGCCGCCGTTTTCTTTTCTGTTCAAAAAAGGAAACAGTTGGGAGTACAGTAGAACTCTTGAAATCGTCTTCTTGGAAGGTTGCCCTCTTTTGAAATTTTTGGTCGATTTTCCACCCCAGAATTTTTTTAGAGAGCAGGTGTCATTTACCGAACTGCAAGTGTGGTGAATATTTAGTGACCTTTAGCAATGGGTTTAAAGCTGCTGTTGTGGGAAGAGGCCTCAAGCAGGCAGCATTTCTCCATTCCCAAATCTGGGTACTAGGGCAGCAGAGCCTTTCTGGAAGTCGTGTTCCTAGGTTGGAAATTACATTGGAATGTGCATGGAGAAACCCCCATAAGTTTATGTCTCATTATTTCTTCTTGGTTTTAAAATTTTTTTTTAATTGGGGCAAAGCTTAGCATATTGTTTGTCCTAGGTGTACACAATCTGGTTCATTTGTACATTACATATGTCTATTCAAGTACAGATCCTCTTCCCTTGTAAAATGTTACAGAGGGTTCCGCAGACCTCCCTTGCTATATTGTCGGTCTTTTTGAGATATGTATATAATATGTGTTTGTATACATATAGTAACACTAATCTTAATTTATCCATTCCCCCCACCTTTCCTTTTAGATGAGCATAGTTTGTTTTCTAACTCTGTGAGTGTCTTTCTCTGTGGAAATATGTTCATTTGTGTCAGTCATTAGATAACGCCTATAAGTGATATCATAGAGTATAGGTCTTTTGCTTTCCGACCTACCTCATGTTTCATGATTATCTCCAGACTCATTTGTGGTGCCTCAGAGAGCAATGGTTCATTGTTTTCCATAGCTAATATTCCATTGTGTACATGGACCACTTCTTCTTTATCCATTCACCTGTTGTTGTACATTTTGATTGCTTTACTCTCTTGGCTCTTGTGAATAAGGCTGCTCTGCAGCTTTTGCGGCCTGTGTCTTCTCGATTCTTGTCTTCTCAGGTGAGAGGTCCAATGGTGCGCCTGCTGGATTGAACGGTACCTCCATTTTTACTTTGAAACAGAGCTCCTTTCTGTTCTCATTATTGGCTGTGACCCCTTTACGTCTCACCAGCAGGTAGAGGGTACACAGTTCTCTAAAACCCCTTCAGCATTTATTGTTTGTAGACTTTTTGCTGATGGTCAGTCGACTGGTGTAAGTTGAAACCTTTTGTAGATTAGATTGCATGGGTCTAACACTCCCTGAGGTTGAGCTTTTATCCATTTTCCTTTTTTTTAAAAAGAGTGTGAATAAAACTTAACTCTTCATACCCTCCTCTTGAAACATTTGCCTGTTTTGAATTTTTTTGTCCACTCCCTACTTCAGCACACTTTTTTAGGGCAGGTGTCCTTTACAGCCCTCAGTCCTTCTGAGTGTTAAGTGACCATTAGCTGTGAGTTTAAAGCTGCTCTTGCAGGAAACGGCCACAAGGTGGCAGCATTTCTCCTTTACCAAATTTGGTTACTAGGGAAACAGAGGCTTAATGGAAGTGGTGTTCTAGGTTGTAAATTAGAATGGAATGTGCCAGGAAAAAGCCCTTTAAGGTTATGTCTCATTACTTCTTGTTCATATTTGTAATTTACTTTTTATTTTTTATCCCAGCACATTTGATTACAATGCCTTGTTTGTTCTAGGTGTGCAAGATGTGCTTCTTTCACACATATACGTGTATCTATTCTTCCTCGCATCCTTTTCCCATGTAGGTTATGACACAATGTTGAGTAGTCTTCTCCTGGTCTTCCGTACATCTTTGGTGATTATATATTTCACATGGTTTGTATATCTCTGTTAACCCCAATATGGTAGTGTGTCCAATCCTCATCCCTTTCTATTTGGTGAACCATAAGTTTTTTAATGAATCTGTGATTGCCTTTCTCTGTGGAAATATCTTCACTGGTATCAATTTTGAAGTAACTCCTGAAAGTGATATGATAGGATATGTGTCTTTTGCTTTCTCACTTACTACAGGTGGCGTGATTACGTCTAGACTCATCTATGGTGCTGCAAATGGCATTGTTTCATTTTTTTCACTAGCGAATATTCCATCTGTACATGGAGGAGTTCTTCTGTGTCCACCCGTCTGTTGGTGGACTTCTTGGTTACTTCCATATCTTGGCTATTGTAATACTGTGCCATGCAGATTTGCCTGCCTGTGTCTTTCCAATTCTCTCTTCTTAGATTATAGGTCGAGGAGTGGGCCTGCTGGATCATATGGTAGCTCAATGTTTACCTTTTTAAGGCACCTCCCTTCTGTTCTCGTTCGTGGCCCTTTCCAAGTTACGTCCCCCTTGAAGTTGAGGGTAGGCATTTCTCCACAACACCTTCAGCATTTATTGTTTGTAGTTTTCTTGCTGATGGTTATTCTGCCACTTGTGAGCTGATACCGCTTTGTGGTTGAATTCGCACGTGCCTCATAATCCGTTGAAATTGAGCTTTAAGACATGTCCTTTTTATTTTTCAAGCTGTGATTACCCCTTCGTTCTTCAGAGGGTTCTCTTAAAGTATGTGTCACATTTTGAAATGTTTTGGCCATTACCTCCCTCAAGACATTTTGAGGGCAGGTTTCATTTACAGTTCTGCAGTACTTGTTCCTATGAAATGACCATTAGCACAGGTTTTAAAGCTTTTTGTGCAGGTAACTGCCAGAGGGGGGCAGCCTTTCTATGTTCCCCACCCTGGTACCTAGGGAAAAGCCCTTGCGGCCTGTGGTGTTTCTCGGTTATAAATTAGAGTGGAGTGTGCCCGGACACACCCACACAATCTGATGTCTCCTTACTTTTGTTGGATTTTTAAACTTAATTTTTATTTCTTATTGGAGTAATTTTCCACTGTGTACGTGGACCACTTCTACTTTGTGCATTCCTCGGTTGATGGACATTTTCATTGCTTCCAAGCGTTGGCGATGGTAAATATTGTTGGAGTGCAGGATTGCCAGCCTGTGACTTTTTGATTCTCATGTTCTCAGGTGATAGGCCCAGCTGTGGGTGTGATTGACTGACTGGTAGCACCGTGTTTCCCTTTTCAAAGCACCTCCTTTGCGTTTTCATTAGTGGCACTTACCATGTCCCCCTTAGAATCGAGGGTACGCATTTCTCCACAGT
Organism: Eschrichtius robustus; assembly: GCF_028021215.1. Taxonomy (NCBI): domain Eukaryota; kingdom Metazoa; phylum Chordata; class Mammalia; order Artiodactyla; family Eschrichtiidae; genus Eschrichtius; species Eschrichtius robustus. Next base: position 42,931,266 of record NC_090831.1, on the reverse strand, counting down.
CGCTTCAGCATTTATTGTTTGCAGCCTGTATGCTAATGGCCCTTCTGGCTGCTGTGAGCTGATAGGATTTTGTAATTTGGGTTTGCATGTCGTTGAAAATTCGTAAAACTCATTATTTTTCTCCGCCGTTTTCTTTTCTGTTCAAAAAAGGAAACAGTTGGGAGTACAGTAGAACTCTTGAAATCGTCTTCTTGGAAGGTTGCCCTCTTTTGAAATTTTTGGTCGATTTTCCACCCCAGAATTTTTTTAGAGAGCAGGTGTCATTTACCGAACTGCAAGTGTGGTGAATATTTAGTGACCTTTAGCAATGGGTTTAAAGCTGCTGTTGTGGGAAGAGGCCTCAAGCAGGCAGCATTTCTCCATTCCCAAATCTGGGTACTAGGGCAGCAGAGCCTTTCTGGAAGTCGTGTTCCTAGGTTGTAAATTACATTGGAATGTGCATGGAGAAACCCCCATAAGTTTATGTCTCATTATTTCTTCTTGGTTTTAAAATTTTTTTTTAATTGGGGCAAAGCTTAGCATATTGTTTGTCCTAGGTGTACACAATCTGGTTCATTTGTACATTACATATGTCTATTCAAGTACAGATCCTCTTCCCTTGTAAAATGTTACAGAGGGTTCCGCAGACCTCCCTTGCTATATTGTCGGTCTTTTTGAGATATGTATATAATATGTGTTTGTATACATATAGTAACACTAATCTTAATTTATCCATTCCCCCCACCTTTCCTTTTAGATGAGCATAGTTTGTTTTCTAACTCTGTGAGTGTCTTTCTCTGTGGAAATATGTTCATTTGTGTCAGTCATTAGATAACGCCTATAAGTGATATCATAGAGTATAGGTCTTTTGCTTTCCGACCTACCTCATGTTTCATGATTATCTCCAGACTCATTTGTGGTGCCTCAGAGAGCAATGGTTCATTGTTTTCCATAGCTAATATTCCATTGTGTACATGGACCACTTCTTCTTTATCCATTCACCTGTTGTTGTTCATTTTGATTGCTTTACTCTCTTGGCTCTTGTGAATAAGGCTGCTCTGCAGCTTTTGCGGCCTGTGTCTTCTCGATTCTTGTCTTCTCAGGTGAGAGGTCCAATGGTGCGCCTGCTGGATTGAACGGTACCTCCATTTTTACTTTGAAACAGAGCTCCTTTCTGTTCTCATTATTGGCTGTGACCCCTTTACGTCTCACCAGCAGGTAGAGGGTACACAGTTCTCTAAAACCCCTTCAGCATTTATTGTTTGTAGACTTTTTGCTGATGGTCAGTCGACTGGTGTAAGTTGAAACCTTTTGTAGATTAGATTGCATGGGTCTAACACTCCCTGAGGTTGAGCTTTTATCCATTTTCCTTTTTTTTAAAAAGAGTGTGAATAAAACTTAACTCTTCATACCCTCCTCTTGAAACATTTGCCTGTTTTGAATTTTTTTGTCCACTCCCTACTTCAGCACACTTTTTTAGGGCAGGTGTCCTTTACAGCCCTCAGTCCTTCTGAGTGTTAAGTGACCATTAGCTGTGAGTTTAAAGCTGCTCTTGCAGGAAACGGCCACAAGGTGGCAGCATTTCTCCTTTACCAAATTTGGTTACTAGGGAAACAGAGGCTTAATGGAAGTGGTGTTCTAGGTTGTAAATTAGAATGGAATGTGCCAGGAAAAAGCCCTTTAAGGTTATGTCTCATTACTTCTTGTTCATATTTGTAATTTACTTTTTATTTTTTATCCCAGCACATTTGATTACAATGCCTTGTTTGTTCTAGGTGTGCAAGATGTGCTTCTTTCACACATATACGTGTATCTATTCTTCCTCGCATCCTTTTCCCATGTAGGTTATGACACAATGTTGAGTAGTCTTCTCCTGGTCTTCCGTACATCTTTGGTGATTATATATTTCACATGGTTTGTATATCTCTGTTAACCCCAATATGGTAGTGTGTCCAATCCTCATCCCTTTCTATTTGGTGAACCATAAGTTTTTTAATGAATCTGTGATTGCCTTTCTCTGTGGAAATATCTTCACTGGTATCAATTTTGAAGTAACTCCTGAAAGTGATATGATAGGATATGTGTCTTTTGCTTTCTCACTTACTACAGGTGGCGTGATTACGTCTAGACTCATCTATGGTGCTGCAAATGGCATTGTTTCATTTTTTTCACTAGCGAATATTCCATCTGTACATGGAGGAGTTCTTCTGTGTCCACCCGTCTGTTGGTGGACTTCTTGGTTACTTCCATATCTTGGCTATTGTAATACTGTGCCATGCAGATTTGCCTGCCTGTGTCTTTCCAATTCTCTCTTCTTAGATTATAGGTCGAGGAGTGGGCCTGCTGGATCATATGGTAGCTCAATGTTTACCTTTTTAAGGCACCTCCCTTCTGTTCTCGTTCGTGGCCCTTTCCAAGTTACGTCCCCCTTGAAGTTGAGGGTAGGCATTTCTCCACAACACCTTCAGCATTTATTGTTTGTAGTTTTCTTGCTGATGGTTATTCTGCCACTTGTGAGCTGATACCGCTTTGTGGTTGAATTCGCACGTGCCTCATAATCCGTTGAAATTGAGCTTTAAGACATGTCCTTTTTATTTTTCAAGCTGTGATTACCCCTTCGTTCTTCAGAGGGTTCTCTTAAAGTATGTGTCACATTTTGAAATGTTTTGGCCATTACCTCCCTCAAGACATTTTGAGGGCAGGTTTCATTTACAGTTCTGCAGTACTTGTTCCTATGAAATGACCATTAGCACAGGTTTTAAAGCTTTTTGTGCAGGTAACTGCCAGAGGGGGGCAGCCTTTCTATGTTCCCCACCCTGGTACCTAGGGAAAAGCCCTTGCGGCCTGTGGTGTTTCTCGGTTATAAATTAGAGTGGAGTGTGCCCGGACACACCCACACAATCTGATGTCTCCTTACTTTTGTTGGATTTTTAAACTTAATTTTTATTTCTTATTGGAGTAATTTTCCACTGTGTACGTGGACCACTTCTACTTTGTGCATTCCTCGGTTGATGGACATTTTCATTGCTTCCAAGCGTTGGCGATGGTAAATATTGTTGGAGTGCAGGATTGCCAGCCTGTGACTTTTTGATTCTCATGTTCTCAGGTGATAGGCCCAGCTGTGGGTGTGATTGACTGACTGGTAGCACCGTGTTTCCCTTTTCAAAGCACCTCCTTTGCGTTTTCATTAGTGGCACTTACCATGTCCCCCTTAGAATCGAGGGTACGCATTTCTCCACAATCGCTTCAGCATTTATTGTTTGCAGCCTGTATGCTAATGGCCCTTCTGGCTGCTGTGAGCTGATAGGATTTTGTAATTTGGGTTTGCATGTCGTTGAAAATTCGTAAAACTCATTATTTTTCTCCGCCGTTTTCTTTTCTGTTCAAAAAAGGAAACAGTTGGGAGTACAGTATAACTCTTGAAATTGTCCTCTTGGAAGGTTGCCCTCTTTTGAAATTTTTGGTCGATTTTCCACCCCAGAATTTTTTTAGAGAGTAGGTGTCATTTACCGAACTGCAAGTGTGGTGAATATTTAGTGACTTTTAGCAATGGGTTTAAAGCTGCTGTTGTGGGAAGAGGCCTCAAGCAGGCAGCATTTCTCCATTCCCAAATCTGGGTACTAGGGCAGCAGAGCCTTTCTGGAAGTCGTGTTCCTAGGTTGTAAATTACATTGGAATGTGCATGGAGAAACCCCCATAAGTTTATGTCTCATTATTTCTTCTTGGTTTTAAAATTTTTTTTTAATTGGGGCAAAGCTTAGCATATTGTTTGTCCTAGGTGTACACAATCTGGTTCATTTGTACATTACATATGTCTATTCAAGTACAGCTCCTCTTCCCTTGTAAAATGTTACAGAGTGTTCCGCAGACCTCCCTTGCTATATTGTCGGTCTTTTTGAGATATGTATATAATATGTGTTTGTATACATATAGTAACACTAATCTTAATTTATCCATTCCCCCCACCTTTCCTTTTAGATGAGCATAGTTTGTTTTCTAACTCTGTGAGTGTCTTTCTCTGTGGAAATATGTTCATTGGTGTCAGTCATTAGATAACGCCTATAAGTGATATCATAGAGTATAGGTCTTTTGCTTTCCGACCTACCTCATGTTTCATGATTATCTCCAGACTCATTTGTGGTGCCTCAGAGAGCAATGGTTCATTGTTTTCCATAGCTAATATTCCATTGTGTACATGGACCACTTCTTCTTTATCCATTCACCTGTTGTTGTACATTTTGATTGCTTTACTCTCTTGGCTCTTGTGAATAAGTCTGCTCTGCAGCTTTTGCGGCCTGTGTCTTCTCGATTCTTGTCTTCTCAGGTGAGAGGTCCAATGGTGCGCCTGCTGGATTGAACGGTACCTCCATTTTTACTTTGAAACAGAGCTCCTTTCTGTTCTCATTATTGGCTGTGACCCCTTTACGTCTCACCAGCAGGTAGAGGGTACACAGTTCTCTAAAACCCCTTCAGCATTTATTGTTTGTAGACTTTTTGCTGATGGTCAGTCGACTGGTGTAAGTTGAAACTTTTTGTAGATTAGATTGCATGGGTCTAACACTCCCTGAGGTTGAGCTTTTATCCATTTTCCTTCTTTTTAAAAAGAGTGTGAATAAAACTTAACTCTTCATACCCTCCTCTTGAAACATTTGCCTGTTTTGAATTTTTGTGTCCACTCCCTACTTCAGCACACTTTTTTAGGGCAGGTGTCCTTTACAGCCCTCAGTCCTTCTGAGTGTTAAGTGACCATTAGCTGTGAGTTTAAAGCTGCTCTTGCAGGAAACGGCCACAAGGTGGCAGCATTTCTCCTTTACCAAATTTGGTTACTAGGGAAACAGAGGCTTAATGGAAGTGGTGTTCTAGGTTGTAAATTAGAATGGAATGTGCCAGGAAAAAGCCCTTTAAGGTTATGTCTCATTACTTCTTGTTCATATTTGTAATTTACTTTTTATTTTTTATCCCAGCACATTTGATTACAATGCCTTGTTTGTTCTAGGTGTGCAAGATGTGCTTCTTTCACACATATACGTGTATCTATTCTTCCTCGCATCCTTTTCCCATGTAGGTTATGACACAATGTTGAGTAGTCTTCTCCTGGTCTTCCGTACATCTTTGGTGATTATATATTTCACATGGTTTGTATATCTCTGTTAACCCCAATATGGTAGTGTGTCCAATCCTCATCCCTTTCTATTTGGTGAACCATAAGTTTTTTAATGAATCTGTGATTGCCTTTCTCTGTGGAAATATCTTCACTGGTATCAATTTTGAAGTAACTCCTGAAAGTGATATGATAGGATATGTGTCTTTTGCTTTCTCACTTACTACAGGTGGCGTGATTACGTCTAGACTCATCTATGGTGCTGCAAATGGCATTGTTTCATTTTTTTCACTAGCGAATATTCCATCTGTACATGGAGGAGTTCTTCTGTGTCCACCCGTCTGTTGGTGGACTTCTTGGTTACTTCCATATCTTGGCTATTGTAATACTGTGCCATGCAGATTTGCCTGCCTGTGTCTTTCCAATTCTCTCTTCTTAGATTATAGGTCGAGGAGTGGGCCTGCTGGATCATATGGTAGCTCAATGTTTACCTTTTCAAGGCACCTCCCTTCTGTTCTCGTTCGTGGCCCTTTCCAAGTTACGTCCCCCTTGAAGTTGAGGGTAGGCATTTCTCCACAACACCTTCAGCATTTATTGTTTGTAGTTTTCTTGCTGATGGTTATTCTGCCACTTGTGAGCTGATACCGATTTGTGGTTGAATTCGCACGTGCCTCATAATCCGTTGAAATTGAGCTTTAAGACATGTCCTTTTTATTTTTCAAGCTGTGATTACCCCTTCGTTCTTCAGAGGGTTCTCTTAAAGTATGTGTCACATTTTGAAATGTTTTGGCCATTACCTCCCTCAAGACATTTTGAGGGCAGGTTTCATTTACAGTTCTGCAGTACTTGTTCCTATGCAATGACCATTAGCACAGGCTTTAAAGCTGCTTGTGCAGGTAACTGCCAGAGGGGGGCAGCCTTTCTATGTTCCCCACCCTGGTACCTAGGGAAAAGCCCTTGCGGCCTGTGGTGTTTCTCGGTTATAAATTAGAGTGGAGTGTGCCCGGACACACCCACACAATCTGATGTCTCCTTACTTTTGTTGGATTTTTAAACTTAATTTTTATTTCTTATTGGAGTAATTTTCCACTGTGTACGTGGACCACTTCTACTTTGTGCATTCCTCGGTTGATGGACATTTTCATTGCTTCCAAGCGTTGGCGATGGTAAATATTGTTGGAGTGCAGGATTGCCAGCCTGTGACTTTTTGATTCTCATGTTCTCAGGTGATAGGCCCAGCAGTGGGTGTGATTGACTGACTGGTAGCACAGTGTTTCCCTTTTCAAAGCACCTTCTTTGCGTTTTCATTAGTGGCACTTACCACGTCCCCCTTAGAATCGAGGGTACGCATTTCTCCACAATCGCTTCAGCATTTATTGTTTGCAGCCTGTATGCTAATGGCCCTTCTGGCTGCTGTGAGCTGATAGGATTTTGTAATTTGGGTTTGCATGTCGTTGAAAATTCGTAAAACTCATTATTTTTCTCCGCCGTTTTCTTTTCTGTTCAAAAAAGGAAACAGTTGGGAGTACAGTATAACTCTTGAAATCGTCGTCTTGGAAGGTTGCCCTCTTTTGAAATTTTTGGTCGATTTTCCACCCCAGAATTTTTTTAGAGAGCAGGTGTCATTTACCGAACTGCAAGTGTGGTGAATATTTAGTGACCTTTAGCAATGGGTTTAAAGCTGCTGTTGTGGGAAGAGGCCTCAAGCAGGCAGCATTTCTCCATTCCCAAATCTGGGTACTAGGGCAGCAGAGCCTTTCTGGAAGTCGTGTTCCTAGGTTGTAAATTACATTGGAATGTGCATGGAGAAACCCCCATAAGTTTATGTCTCATTATTTCTTCTTGGTTTTAAAAATTTTTTTAATTGGGGTAAAGCTTAGCATATTGTTTGTCCTAGGTGTACACAATCTGGTTCATTTGTACATTACATATGTCTATTCAAGTACAGATCCTCTTCCCTTGTAAAATGTTACAGAGGGTTCCGCAGACCTCCCTTGCTATATTGTCGGTCTTTTTGAGATATGTATATAATATGTGTTTGTATACATATAGTAACACTAATCTTAATTTATCCATTCCCCCCACCTTTCCTTTTAGATGAGCATAGTTTGTTTTCTAACTCTGTGAGTGTCTTTCTCTGTGGAAATATGTTCATTTGTGTCAGTCATTAGATAACGCCTATAAGTGATATCATAGAGTATAGGTCTTTTGCTTTCCGACCTACCTCATGTTTCATGATTATCTCCAGACTCATTTGTGGTGCCTCAGAGAGCAATGGTTCATTGTTTTCCATAGCTAATATTCCATTGTGTACATGGACCACTTCTTCTTTATCCATTCACCTGTTGTTGTACATTTTGATTGCTTTACTCTCTTGGCTATTGTGAATAAGGCTGCTCTGCAGCTTTAGCGGCCTGTGTCTTCTCGATTCTTGTCTTCTCAGGTGAGAGGTCCAATGGGGCGCCTGCTGGATTGAACGGTACCTCCATTTTTACTTTGAAACAGAGCTCCTTTCTGTTCTCATTATTGGCTGTGACCCCTTTACGTCTCACCAGCAGGTAGAGGGTACACAGTTCTCTAAAACCCCTTCAGCATTTATTGTTTGTAGACTTTTTGCTGATGGTCAGTCGACTGGTGTAAGTTGAAACTTTTTGTAGATTAGATTGCATGGGTCTAACACTCCCTGAGGTTGAGCTTTTATCCATTTTCCTTCTTTTTAAAAAGAGTGTGAATAAAACTTAACTCTTCATACCCTCCTCTTGAAACATTTGCCTGTTTTGAATTTTTTTGTCCACTCCCTACTTCAGCACACTTTTTTAGGGCAGGTGTCCTTTACAGCCCTCAGTCCTTCTGAGTGTTAAGTGACCATTAGCTGTGAGTTTAAAGCTGCTCTTGCAGGAAACGGCCACAAGGTGGCAGCATTTCTCCTTTACCAAATTTGGTTACTAGGGAAACAGAGGCTTAATGGAAGTGGTGTTCTAGGTTGTAAATTAGAATGGAATGTGCCAGGAAAAAGCCCTTTAAGGTTATGTCTCATTACTTCTTGTTCATATTTGTAATTTACTTTTTATGTTTTATCCCAGCACATTTGATTACAATGCCTTGTTTGTTCTAGGTGTGCAAGATGTGCTTCTTTCACACATATACGTGTATCTATTCTTCCTCGCATCCTTTTCCCATGTAGGTTATGACACAATGTTGAGTAGTCTTCTCCTGGTCTTCCGTACATCTTTGGTGATTATATATTTCACATGGTTTGTATATCTCTGTTAACCCCAATATGGTAGTGTGTCCAATCCTCATCCCTTTCTATTTGGTGAACCATAAGTTTTTTAATGAATCTGTGATTGCCATTCTCTGTGGAAATATCTTCACTGGTATCAATTTTGAAGTAACTCCTGAAAGTGATATGATAGGATATGTGTCTTTTGCTTTCTCACTTACTACAGGTGGCGTGATTACGTCTAGACTCATCTATGGTGCTGCAAATGGCATTGTTTCATTTTTTTCACTAGCGAATATTCCATCTGTACATGGAGGAGTTCTTCTGTGTCCACCCGTCTGTTGGTGGACTTCTTGGTTACTTCCATATCTTGGCTATTGTAATACTGTGCCATGCAGATTTGCCTGCCTGTGTCTTTCCAATTCTCTCTTCTTAGATTATAGGTCGAGGAGTGGGCCTGCTGGATCATATGGTAGCTCAATGTTTACCTTTTCAAGGCACCTCCCTTCTGTTCTCGTTCGTGGCCCTTTCCAAGTTACGTCCCCCTTGAAGTTGAGGGTAGGCATTTCTCCACAACACCTTCAGCATTTATTGTTTGTAGTTTTCTTGCTGATGGTTATTCTGCCACTTGTGAGCTGATACCGCTTTGTGGTTGAATTCGCACGTGCCTCATAATCCGTTGAAATTGAGCTTTAAGACATGTCCTTTTTATTTTTCAAGCTGTGATTACCCCTTCGTTCTTCAGAGGGTTCTCTTAAAGTATGTGTCACATTTTGAAATGTTTTGGCCATTACCTCCCTCAAGACATTTTGAGGGCAGGTTTCATTTACAGTTCTGCAGTACTTGTTCCTATGCAATGACCATTAGCACAGGTTTTAAAGCTTTTTGTGCAGGTAACTGCCAGAGGGGGGCAGCCTTTCTATGTTCCCCACCCTGGTACCTAGGGAAAAGCCCTTGCGGCCTGTGGTGTTTCTCGGTTATAAATTAGAGTGGAGTGTGCCCGGACACACCCACACAATCTGATGTCTCCTTACTTTTGTTGGATTTTTAAACTTAATTTTTATTTCTTATTGGAGTAATTTTCCACTGTGTACGTGGACCACTTCTACTTTGTGCATTCCTCGGTTGATGGACATTTTCATTGCTTCCAAGCGTTGGCGATGGTAAATATTGTTGGAGTGCAGGATTGCCAGCCTGTGACTTTTTGATTCTCATGTTCTCAGGTGATAGGCCCAGCAGTGGGTGTGATTGACTGACTGGTAGCACAGTGTTTCCCTTTTCAAAGCACCTTCTTTGCGTTTTCATTAGTGGCACTTACCACGTCCCCCTTAGAATCGAGGGTACGCATTTCTCCACAATCGCTTCAGCATTTATTGTTTGCAGCCTGTATGCTAATGGCCCTTCTGGCTGCTGTGAGCTGATAGGATTTTGTAATTTGGGTTTGCATGTCGTTGAAAATTCGTAAAACTCATTATTTTTCTCCGCCGTTTTCTTTTCTGTTCAAAAAAGGAAACAGTTGGGAGTACAGTATAACTCTTGAAATCGTCGTCTTGGAAGGTTGCCCTCTTTTGAAATTTTTGGTCGATTTTCCACCCCAGAATTTTTTTAGAGAGCAGGTGTCATTTACCGAACTGCAAGTGTGGTGAATATTTAGTGACCTTTAGCAATGGGTTTAAAGCTGCTGTTGTGGGAAGAGGCCTCAAGCAGGCAGCATTTCTCCATTCCCAAATCTGGGTACTAGGGCAGCAGAGCCTTTCTGGAAGTCGTGTTCCTAGGTTGTAAATTACATTGGAATGTGCATGGAGAAACCCCCATAAGTTTATGTCTCATTATTTCTTCTTGGTTTTAAAAATTTTTTTAATTGGGGTAAAGCTTAGCATATTGTTTGTCCTAGGTGTACACAATCTGGTTCATTTGTACATTACATATGTCTATTCAAGTACAGATCCTCTTCCCTTGTAAAATGTTACAGAGGGTTCCGCAGACCTCCCTTGCTATATTGTCGGTCTTTTTGAGATATGTATATAATATGTGTTTGTATACACATAGTAACACTAATCTTAATTTATCCATTCCCCCCACCTTTCCTTTTAGATGAGCATAGTTTGTTTTCTAACTCTGTGAGTGTCTTTCTCTGTGGAAATATGTTCATTTGTGTCAGTCATTAGATAACGCCTATAAGTGATATCATAGAGTATAGGTCTTTTGCTTTCCGACCTACCTCATGTTTCATGATTATCTCCAGACTCATTTGTGGTGCCTCAGAGAGCAATGGTTCATTGTTTTCCATAGCTAATATTCCATTGTGTACATGGACCACTTCTTCTTTATCCATTCACCTGTTGTTGTACATTTTGATTGCTTTACTCTCTTGGCTATTGTGAATAAGGCTGCTCTGCAGCTTTAGCGGCCTGTGTCTTCTCGATTCTTGTCTTCTCAGGTGAGAGGTCCAATGGGGCGCCTGCTGGATTGAACGGTACCTCCATTTTTACTTTGAAACAGAGCTCCTTTCTGTTCTCATTATTGGCTGTGACCCCTTTACGTCTCACCAGCAGGTAGAGGGTACACAGTTCTCTAAAACCCCTTCAGCATTTATTGTTTGTAGACTTTTTGCTGATGGTCAGTCGACTGGTGTAAGTTGAAACTTTTTGTAGATTAGATTGCATGGGTCTAACACTCCCTGAGGTTGAGCTTTTATCCATTTTCCTTCTTTTTAAAAAGAGTGTGAATAAAACTTAACTCTTCATACCCTCCTCTTGAAACATTTGCCTGTTTTGAATTTTTTTGTCCACTCCCTACTTCAGCACACTTTTTTAGGGCAGGTGTCCTTTACAGCCCTCAGTCCTTCTGAGTGTTAAGTGACCATTAGCTGTGAGTTTAAAGCTGCTCTTGCAGGAAACGGCCACAAGGTGGCAGCATTTCTCCTTTACCAAATTTGGTTACTAGGGAAACAGAGGCTTAATGGAAGTGGTGTTCTAGGTTGTAAATTAGAATGGAATGTGCCAGGAAAAAGCCCTTTAAGGTTATGTCTCATTACTTCTTGTTCATATTTGTAATTTACTTTTTATGTTTTATCCCAGCACATTTGATTACAATGCCTTGTTTGTTCTAGGTGTGCAAGATGTGCTTCTTTCACACATATACGTGTATCTATTCTTCCTCGCATCCTTTTCCCATGTAGGTTATGACACAATGTTGAGTAGTCTTCTCCTGGTCTTCCGTACATCTTTGGTGATTATATATTTCACATGGTTTGTATATCTCTGTTAACCCCAATATGGTAGTGTGTCCTATCCTCATCCCTTTCTATTTGGTGAACCATAAGTTTTTTAATGAATCTGTGATTGCCTTTCTCTGTGGAAATATCTTCACTGGTATCAATTTTGAAGTAACTCCTGAAAGTGATATGATAGGATATGTGTCTTTTGCTTTCTCACTTACTACAGGTGGCGTGATTACGTCTAGACTCATCTATGGTGCTGCAAATGGCATTGTTTCATTTTTTTCACTAGCGAATATTCCATCTGTACATGGAGGAGTTCTTCTGTGTCCACCCGTCTGTTGGTGGACTTCTTGGTTACTTCCATATCTTGGCTATTGTAATACTGTGCCATGCAGATTTGCCTGCCTGTGTCTTTCCAATTCTCTCTTCTTAGATTATAGGTCGAGGAGTGGGCCTGCTGGATCATATGGTAGCTCAATGTTTACCTTTTTAAGGCACCTCCCTTCTGTTCTCGTTCGTGGCCCTTTCCAAGTTACGTCCCCCTTGAAGTTGAGGGTAGGCATTTCTCCACAACACCTTCAGCATTTATTGTTTGTAGTTTTCTTGCTGATGGTTATTCTGCCACTTGTGAGCTGATACCGATTTGTGGTTGAATTCGCACGTGCCTCATAATCCGTTGAAATTGAGCTTTAAGACATGTCCTTTTTATTTTTCAAGCTGTGATTACCCCTTCGTTCTTCAGAGGGTTCTCTTAAAGTATGTGTCACATTTTGAAATGTTTTGGCCATTACCTCCCTCAAGACATTTTGAGGGCAGGTTTCATTTACAGTTCTGCAGTACTTGTTCCTATGAAATGACCATTAGCACAGGTTTTAAAGCTGCTTTTGCAGGTAACTGCCAGAGGGGGGCAGCCTTTCTATGTTCCCCACCCTGGTACCTAGGGAAAAGCCCTTGCGGCCTGTGGTGTTTCTCGGTTATAAATTAGAGTGGAGTGTGCCCGGACACACCCACACAATCTGATGTCTCCTTACTTTTGTTGGATTTTTAAACTTAATTTTTATTTCTTATTGGAGTAATTTTCCACTGTGTACGTGGACCACTTCTACTTTGTGCATTCCTCGGTTGATGGACATTTTCATTGCTTCCAAGCGTTGGCGATGGTAAATATTGTTGGAGTGCAGGATTGCCAGCCTGTGACTTTTTGATTCTCATGTTCTCAGGTGATAGGCCCAGCTGTGGGTGTGATTGACTGACTGGTAGCACCGTGTTTCCCTTTTCAAAGCACCTCCTTTGCGTTTTCATTAGTGGCACTTACCATGTCCCCCTTAGAATCGAGGGTACGCATTTCTCCACAATCGCTTCAGCATTTATTGTTTGCAGCCTGTATGCTAATGGCCCTTCTGGCTGCTGTGAGCTGATAGGATTTTGTAATTTGGGTTTGCATGTCGTTGAAAATTCGTAAAACTCATTATTTTTCTCCGCCGTTTTCTTTTCTGTTCAAAAAAGGAAACAGTTGGGAGTACAGTAGAACTCTTGAAATCGTTTTCTTGGAAGGTTGCCCTCTTTTGAAATTTTTGGTCGATTTTCCACCCCAGAATTTTTTTAGAGAGCAGGTGTCATTTACCGAACTGCAAGTGTGGTGAATATTTAGTGACCTTTAGCAATGGGTTTAAAGCTGCTGTTGTGGGAAGAGGCCTCAAGCAGGCAGCATTTCTCCATTCCCAAATCTGGGTACTAGGGCAGCAGAGACTTTCTGGAAGTCGTGTTCCTAGGTTGGAAATTACATTGGAATGTGCATGGAGAAACCCCCATAAGTTTATGTCTCATTATTTCTTCTTGGTTTTAAAATTTTTTTTTAATTGGGGCAAAGCTTAGCATATTGTTTGTCCTAGGTGTACACAATCTGGTTCATTTGTACATTACATATGTCTATTCAAGTACAGATCCTCTTCCCTTGTAAAATGTTACAGAGGGTTCCGCAGACCTCCCTTGCTATATTGTCGGTCTTTTGAGATATGTATATAATATGTGTTTGTATACATATAGTAACACTAATCTTAATTTATCCATTCCCCCCACCTTTCCTTTTAGATGAGCATAGTTTGTTTTCTAACTCTGTGAGTGTCTTTCTCTGTGGAAATATGTTCATTTGTGTCAGTCATTAGATAACGCGTATAAGTGATATCATAGAGTATAGGTCTTTTGCTTTCCGACCTACCTCATGTTTCATGATTATCTCCAGACTCATTTGTGGTGCCTCAGAGAGCAATGGTTCATTGTTTTCCATAGCTAATATTCCATTGTGTACATGGACCACTTCTTCTTTATCCATTCACCTGTTGTTGTACATTTTGATTGCTTTACTCTCTTGGCTCTTGTGAATAAGGCTGCTCTGCAGCTTTTGCGGCCTGTGTCTTCTCGATTCTTGTCTTCTCAGGTGAGAGGTCCAATGGTGCGCCTGCTGGATTGAACGGTACCTCCATTTTTACTTTGAAACAGAGCTCCTTTCTGTTCTCATTATTGGCTGTGACCCCTTTACGTCTCACCAGCAGGTAGAGGGTACACAGTTCTCTAAAACCCCTTCAGCATTTATTGTTTGTAGACTTTTTGCTGATGGTCAGTCGACTGGTGTAAGTTGAAACCTTTTGTAGATTAGATTGCATGGGTCTAACACTCCCTGAGGTTGAGCTTTTATCCATTTTCCTTCTTTTTAAAAAGAGTGTGAATAAAACTTAACTCTTCATACCCTCCTCTTGAAACATTTGCCTGTTTTGAATTTTTTTGTCCACTCCCTACTTCAGCACACTTTTTTAGGGCAGGTGTCCTTTACAGCCCTCAGTCCTTCTGAGTGTTAAGTGACCATTAGCTGTGAGTTTAAAGCTGCTCTTGCAGGAAACGGCCACAAGGTGGCAGCATTTCTCCTTTACCAAATTTGGTTACTAGGGAAACAGAGGCTTAATGGAAGTGGTGTTCTAGGTTGTAAATTAGAATGGAATGTGCCAGGAAAAAGCCCTTTAAGGTTATGTCTCATTACTTCTTGTTCATATTTGTAATTTACTTTTTATGTTTTATCCCAGCACATTTGATTACAATGCCTTGTTTGTTCTAGGTGTGCAAGATGTGCTTCTTTCACACATATACGTGTATCTATTCTTCCTCGCATCCTTTTCCCATGTAGGTTATGACACAATGTTGAGTAGTCTTCTCCTGGTCTTCCGTACATCTTTGGTGATTATATATTTCACATGGTTTGTATATCTCTGTTAACCCCAATATGGTAGTGTGTCCAATCCTCATCCCTTTCTATTTGGTGAACCATAAGTTTTTTAATGAATCTGTGATTGCCTTTCTCTGTGGAAATATCTTCACTGGTATCAATTTTGAAGTAACTCCTGAAAGTGATATGATAGGATATGTGTCTTTTGCTTTCTCACTTACTACAGGTGGCGTGATTACGTCTAGACTCATCTATGGTGCTGCAAATGGCATTGTTTCATTTTTTTCACTAGCGAATATTCCATCTGTACATGGAGGAGTTCTTCTGTGTCCACCCGTCTGTTGGTGGACTTCTTGGTTACTTCCATATCTTGGCTATTGTAATACTGTGCCATGCAGATTTGCCTGCCTGTGTCTTTCCAATTCTCTCTTCTTAGATTATAGGTCGAGGAGTGGGCCTGCTGGATCATATGGTAGCTCAATGTTTACCTTTTCAAGGCACCTCCCTTCTGTTCTCGTTCGTGGCCCTTTCCAAGTTACGTCCCCCTTGAAGTTGAGGGTAGGCATTTCTCCACAACACCTTCAGCATTTATTGTTTGTAGTTTTCTTGCTGATGGTTATTCTGCCACTTGTGAGCTGATACCGCTTTGTGGTTGAATTCGCACGTGCCTCATAATCCGTTGAAATTGAGCTTTAAGACATGTCCTTTTTATTTTTCAAGCTGTGATTACCCCTTCGTTCTTCAGAGGGTTCTCTTAAAGTATGTGTCACATTTTGAAATGTTTTGGCCATTACCTCCCTCAAGACATTTTGAGGGCAGGTTTCATTTACAGTTCTGCAGTACTTGTTCCTATGAAATGACCATTAGCACAGGTTTTAAAGCTTTTTGTGCAGGTAACTGCCAGAGGGGGGCAGCCTTTCTATGTTCCCCACCCTGGTATCTAGGGAAAAGCCCTTGCGGCCTGTGGTGTTTCTCGGTTATAAATTAGAGTGGAGTGTGCCCGGACACACCCACACAATCTGATGTCTCCTTACTTTTGTTGGATTTTTAAACTTAATTTTTATTTCTTATTGGAGTAATTTTCCACTGTGTACGTGGACCACTTCTACTTTGTGCATTCCTCGGTTGATGGACATTTTCATTGCTTCCAAGCGTTGGCGATGGTAAATATTGTTGGAGTGCAGGATTGCCAGCCTGTGACTTTTTGATTCTCATGTTCTCAGGTGATAGGCCCAGCTGTGGGTGTGATTGACTGACTGGTAGCACCGTGTTTCCCTTTTCAAAGCACCTCCTTTGCGTTTTCATTAGTGGCACTTACCATGTCCCCCTTAGAATCGAGGGTACGCATTTCTCCACAATCGCTTCAGCATTTATTGTTTGCAGCCTGTATGCTAATGGCCCTTCTGGCTGCTGTGAGCTGATAGGATTTTGTAATTTGGGTTTGCATGTCGTTGAAAATTCGTAAAACTCATTATTTTTCGCCGCCGTTTTCTTTTCTGTTCAAAAAAGGAAACAGTTGGGAGTACAGTAGAACTCTTGAAATCGTCTTCTTGGAAGGTTGCCCTCTTTTGAAATTTTTGGTCGATTTTCCACCCCAGAATTTTTTTAGAGAGCAGGTGTCATTTACCGAACTGCAAGTGTGGTGAATATTTAGTGACCTTTAGCAATGGGTTTAAAGCTGCTGTTGTGGGAAGAGGCCTCAAGCAGGCAGCATTTCTCCATTCCCAAATCTGGGTACTAGGGCAGCAGAGCCTTTCTGGAAGTCGTGTTCCTAGGTTGGAAATTACATTGGAATGTGCATGGAGAAACCCCCATAAGTTTATGTCTCATTATTTCTTCTTGGTTTTAAAATTTTTTTTTAATTGGGGCAAAGCTTAGCATATTGTTTGTCCTAGGTGTACACAATCTGGTTCATTTGTACATTACATATGTCTATTCAAGTACAGATCCTCTTCCCTTGTAAAATGTTACAGAGGGTTCCGCAGACCTCCCTTGCTATATTGTCGGTCTTTTTGAGATATGTATATAATATGTGTTTGTATACATATAGTAACACTAATCTTAATTTATCCATTCCCCCCACCTTTCCTTTTAGATGAGCATAGTTTGTTTTCTAACTCTGTGAGTGTCTTTCTCTGTGGAAATATGTTCATTTGTGTCAGTCATTAGATAACGCCTATAAGTGATATCATAGAGTATAGGTCTTTTGCTTTCCGACCTACCTCATGTTTCATGATTATCTCCAGACTCATTTGTGGTGC
Source organism: Eschrichtius robustus (assembly GCF_028021215.1). NCBI lineage: Eukaryota > Metazoa > Chordata > Mammalia > Artiodactyla > Eschrichtiidae > Eschrichtius > Eschrichtius robustus. The sequence continues at coordinate 42,914,262 of NC_090831.1, read as the reverse complement.
CTCAGAGAGCAATGGTTCATTGTTTTCCATAGCTAATATTCCATTGTGTACATGGACCACTTCTTCTTTATCCATTCACCTGTTGTTGTACATTTTGATTGCTTTACTCTCTTGGCTCTTGTGAATAAGGCTGCTCTGCAGCTTTTGCGGCCTGTGTCTTCTCGATTCTTGTCTTCTCAGGTGAGAGGTCCAATGGTGCGCCTGCTGGATTGAACGGTACCTCCATTTTTACTTTGAAACAGAGCTCCTTTCTGTTCTCATTATTGGCTGTGACCCCTTTACGTCTCACCAGCAGGTAGAGGGTACACAGTTCTCTAAAACCCCTTCAGCATTTATTGTTTGTAGACTTTTTGCTGATGGTCAGTCGACTGGTGTAAGTTGAAACCTTTTGTAGATTAGATTGCATGGGTCTAACACTCCCTGAGGTTGAGCTTTTATCCATTTTCCTTTTTTTTAAAAAGAGTGTGAATAAAACTTAACTCTTCATACCCTCCTCTTGAAACATTTGCCTGTTTTGAATTTTTTTGTCCACTCCCTACTTCAGCACACTTTTTTAGGGCAGGTGTCCTTTACAGCCCTCAGTCCTTCTGAGTGTTAAGTGACCATTAGCTGTGAGTTTAAAGCTGCTCTTGCAGGAAACGGCCACAAGGTGGCAGCATTTCTCCTTTACCAAATTTGGTTACTAGGGAAACAGAGGCTTAATGGAAGTGGTGTTCTAGGTTGTAAATTAGAATGGAATGTGCCAGGAAAAAGCCCTTTAAGGTTATGTCTCATTACTTCTTGTTCATATTTGTAATTTACTTTTTATTTTTTATCCCAGCACATTTGATTACAATGCCTTGTTTGTTCTAGGTGTGCAAGATGTGCTTCTTTCACACATATACGTGTATCTATTCTTCCTCGCATCCTTTTCCCATGTAGGTTATGACACAATGTTGAGTAGTCTTCTCCTGGTCTTCCGTACATCTTTGGTGATTATATATTTCACATGGTTTGTATATCTCTGTTAACCCCAATATGGTAGTGTGTCCAATCCTCATCCCTTTCTATTTGGTGAACCATAAGTTTTTTAATGAATCTGTGATTGCCTTTCTCTGTGGAAATATCTTCACTGGTATCAATTTTGAAGTAACTCCTGAAAGTGATATGATAGGATATGTGTCTTTTGCTTTCTCACTTACTACAGGTGGCGTGATTACGTCTAGACTCATCTATGGTGCTGCAAATGGCATTGTTTCATTTTTTTCACTAGCGAATATTCCATCTGTACATGGAGGAGTTCTTCTGTGTCCACCCGTCTGTTGGTGGACTTCTTGGTTACTTCCATATCTTGGCTATTGTAATACTGTGCCATGCAGATTTGCCTGCCTGTGTCTTTCCAATTCTCTCTTCTTAGATTATAGGTCGAGGAGTGGGCCTGCTGGATCATATGGTAGCTCAATGTTTACCTTTTCAAGGCACCTCCCTTCTGTTCTCGTTCGTGGCCCTTTCCAAGTTACGTCCCCCTTGAAGTTGAGGGTAGGCATTTCTCCACAACACCTTCAGCATTTATTGTTTGTAGTTTTCTTGCTGATGGTTATTCTGCCACTTGTGAGCTGATACCGCTTTGTGGTTGAATTCGCACGTGCCTCATAATCCGTTGAAATTGAGCTTTAAGACATGTCCTTTTTATTTTTCAAGCTGTGATTACCCCTTCGTTCTTCAGAGGGTTCTCTTAAAGTATGTGTCACATTTTGAAATGTTTTGGCCATTACCTCCCTCAAGACATTTTGAGGGCAGGTTTCATTTACAGTTCTGCAGTACTTGTTCCTATGCAATGACCATTAGCACAGGTTTTAAAGCTTTTTGTGCAGGTAACTGCCAGAGGGGGGCAGCCTTTCTATGTTCCCCACCCTGGTACCTAGGGAAAAGCCCTTGCGGCCTGTGGTGTTTCTCGGTTATAAATTAGAGTGGAGTGTGCCCGGACACACCCACACAATCTGATGTCTCCTTACTTTTGTTGGATTTTTAAACTTAATTTTTATTTCTTATTGGAGTAATTTTCCACTGTGTACGTGGACCACTTCTACTTTGTGCATTCCTCGGTTGATGGACATTTTCATTGCTTCCAAGCGTTGGCGATGGTAAATATTGTTGGAGTGCAGGATTGCCAGCCTGTGACTTTTTGATTCTCATGTTCTCAGGTGATAGGCCCAGCAGTGGGTGTGATTGACTGACTGGTAGCACAGTGTTTCCCTTTTCAAAGCACCTTCTTTGCGTTTTCATTAGTGGCACTTACCACGTCCCCCTTAGAATCGAGGGTACGCATTTCTCCACAATCGCTTCAGCATTTATTGTTTGCAGCCTGTATGCTAATGGCCCTTCTGGCTGCTGTGAGCTGATAGGATTTTGTAATTTGGGTTTGCATGTCGTTGAAAATTCGTAAAACTCATTATTTTTCTCCGCCGTTTTCTTTTCTGTTCAAAAAAGGAAACAGTTGGGAGTACAGTATAACTCTTGAAATCGTCGTCTTGGAAGGTTGCCCTCTTTTGAAATTTTTGGTCGATTTTCCACCCCAGAATTTTTTTAGAGAGCAGGTGTCATTTACCGAACTGCAAGTGTGGTGAATATTTAGTGACCTTTAGCAATGGGTTTAAAGCTGCTGTTGTGGGAAGAGGCCTCAAGCAGGCAGCATTTCTCCATTCCCAAATCTGGGTACTAGGGCAGCAGAGCCTTTCTGGAAGTCGTGTTCCTAGGTTGTAAATTACATTGGAATGTGCATGGAGAAACCCCCATAAGTTTATGTCTCATTATTTCTTCTTGGTTTTAAAAATTTTTTTAATTGGGGTAAAGCTTAGCATATTGTTTGTCCTAGGTGTACACAATCTGGTTCATTTGTACATTACATATGTCTATTCAAGTACAGATCCTCTTCCCTTGTAAAATGTTACAGAGGGTTCCGCAGACCTCCCTTGCTATATTGTCGGTCTTTTTGAGATATGTATATAATATGTGTTTGTATACACATAGTAACACTAATCTTAATTTATCCATTCCCCCCACCTTTCCTTTTAGATGAGCATAGTTTGTTTTCTAACTCTGTGAGTGTCTTTCTCTGTGGAAATATGTTCATTTGTGTCAGTCATTAGATAACGCCTATAAGTGATATCATAGAGTATAGGTCTTTTGCTTTCCGACCTACCTCATGTTTCATGATTATCTCCAGACTCATTTGTGGTGCCTCAGAGAGCAATGGTTCATTGTTTTCCATAGCTAATATTCCATTGTGTACATGGACCACTTCTTCTTTATCCATTCACCTGTTGTTGTACATTTTGATTGCTTTACTCTCTTGGCTATTGTGAATAAGGCTGCTCTGCAGCTTTAGCGGCCTGTGTCTTCTCGATTCTTGTCTTCTCAGGTGAGAGGTCCAATGGGGCGCCTGCTGGATTGAACGGTACCTCCATTTTTACTTTGAAACAGAGCTCCTTTCTGTTCTCATTATTGGCTGTGACCCCTTTACGTCTCACCAGCAGGTAGAGGGTACACAGTTCTCTAAAACCCCTTCAGCATTTATTGTTTGTAGACTTTTTGCTGATGGTCAGTCGACTGGTGTAAGTTGAAACTTTTTGTAGATTAGATTGCATGGGTCTAACACTCCCTGAGGTTGAGCTTTTATCCATTTTCCTTCTTTTTAAAAAGAGTGTGAATAAAACTTAACTCTTCATACCCTCCTCTTGAAACATTTGCCTGTTTTGAATTTTTTTGTCCACTCCCTACTTCAGCACACTTTTTTAGGGCAGGTGTCCTTTACAGCCCTCAGTCCTTCTGAGTGTTAAGTGACCATTAGCTGTGAGTTTAAAGCTGCTCTTGCAGGAAACGGCCACAAGGTGGCAGCATTTCTCCTTTACCAAATTTGGTTACTAGGGAAACAGAGGCTTAATGGAAGTGGTGTTCTAGGTTGTAAATTAGAATGGAATGTGCCAGGAAAAAGCCCTTTAAGGTTATGTCTCATTACTTCTTGTTCATATTTGTAATTTACTTTTTATGTTTTATCCCAGCACATTTGATTACAATGCCTTGTTTGTTCTAGGTGTGCAAGATGTGCTTCTTTCACACATATACGTGTATCTATTCTTCCTCGCATCCTTTTCCCATGTAGGTTATGACACAATGTTGAGTAGTCTTCTCCTGGTCTTCCGTACATCTTTGGTGATTATATATTTCACATGGTTTGTATATCTCTGTTAACCCCAATATGGTAGTGTGTCCTATCCTCATCCCTTTCTATTTGGTGAACCATAAGTTTTTTAATGAATCTGTGATTGCCTTTCTCTGTGGAAATATCTTCACTGGTATCAATTTTGAAGTAACTCCTGAAAGTGATATGATAGGATATGTGTCTTTTGCTTTCTCACTTACTACAGGTGGCGTGATTACGTCTAGACTCATCTATGGTGCTGCAAATGGCATTGTTTCATTTTTTTCACTAGCGAATATTCCATCTGTACATGGAGGAGTTCTTCTGTGTCCACCCGTCTGTTGGTGGACTTCTTGGTTACTTCCATATCTTGGCTATTGTAATACTGTGCCATGCAGATTTGCCTGCCTGTGTCTTTCCAATTCTCTCTTCTTAGATTATAGGTCGAGGAGTGGGCCTGCTGGATCATATGGTAGCTCAATGTTTACCTTTTTAAGGCACCTCCCTTCTGTTCTCGTTCGTGGCCCTTTCCAAGTTACGTCCCCCTTGAAGTTGAGGGTAGGCATTTCTCCACAACACCTTCAGCATTTATTGTTTGTAGTTTTCTTGCTGATGGTTATTCTGCCACTTGTGAGCTGATACCGATTTGTGGTTGAATTCGCACGTGCCTCATAATCCGTTGAAATTGAGCTTTAAGACATGTCCTTTTTATTTTTCAAGCTGTGATTACCCCTTCGTTCTTCAGAGGGTTCTCTTAAAGTATGTGTCACATTTTGAAATGTTTTGGCCATTACCTCCCTCAAGACATTTTGAGGGCAGGTTTCATTTACAGTTCTGCAGTACTTGTTCCTATGAAATGACCATTAGCACAGGTTTTAAAGCTGCTTTTGCAGGTAACTGCCAGAGGGGGGCAGCCTTTCTATGTTCCCCACCCTGGTACCTAGGGAAAAGCCCTTGCGGCCTGTGGTGTTTCTCGGTTATAAATTAGAGTGGAGTGTGCCCGGACACACCCACACAATCTGATGTCTCCTTACTTTTGTTGGATTTTTAAACTTAATTTTTATTTCTTATTGGAGTAATTTTCCACTGTGTACGTGGACCACTTCTACTTTGTGCATTCCTCGGTTGATGGACATTTTCATTGCTTCCAAGCGTTGGCGATGGTAAATATTGTTGGAGTGCAGGATTGCCAGCCTGTGACTTTTTGATTCTCATGTTCTCAGGTGATAGGCCCAGCTGTGGGTGTGATTGACTGACTGGTAGCACCGTGTTTCCCTTTTCAAAGCACCTCCTTTGCGTTTTCATTAGTGGCACTTACCATGTCCCCCTTAGAATCGAGGGTACGCATTTCTCCACAATCGCTTCAGCATTTATTGTTTGCAGCCTGTATGCTAATGGCCCTTCTGGCTGCTGTGAGCTGATAGGATTTTGTAATTTGGGTTTGCATGTCGTTGAAAATTCGTAAAACTCATTATTTTTCTCCGCCGTTTTCTTTTCTGTTCAAAAAAGGAAACAGTTGGGAGTACAGTAGAACTCTTGAAATCGTTTTCTTGGAAGGTTGCCCTCTTTTGAAATTTTTGGTCGATTTTCCACCCCAGAATTTTTTTAGAGAGCAGGTGTCATTTACCGAACTGCAAGTGTGGTGAATATTTAGTGACCTTTAGCAATGGGTTTAAAGCTGCTGTTGTGGGAAGAGGCCTCAAGCAGGCAGCATTTCTCCATTCCCAAATCTGGGTACTAGGGCAGCAGAGACTTTCTGGAAGTCGTGTTCCTAGGTTGGAAATTACATTGGAATGTGCATGGAGAAACCCCCATAAGTTTATGTCTCATTATTTCTTCTTGGTTTTAAAATTTTTTTTTAATTGGGGCAAAGCTTAGCATATTGTTTGTCCTAGGTGTACACAATCTGGTTCATTTGTACATTACATATGTCTATTCAAGTACAGATCCTCTTCCCTTGTAAAATGTTACAGAGGGTTCCGCAGACCTCCCTTGCTATATTGTCGGTCTTTTGAGATATGTATATAATATGTGTTTGTATACATATAGTAACACTAATCTTAATTTATCCATTCCCCCCACCTTTCCTTTTAGATGAGCATAGTTTGTTTTCTAACTCTGTGAGTGTCTTTCTCTGTGGAAATATGTTCATTTGTGTCAGTCATTAGATAACGCGTATAAGTGATATCATAGAGTATAGGTCTTTTGCTTTCCGACCTACCTCATGTTTCATGATTATCTCCAGACTCATTTGTGGTGCCTCAGAGAGCAATGGTTCATTGTTTTCCATAGCTAATATTCCATTGTGTACATGGACCACTTCTTCTTTATCCATTCACCTGTTGTTGTACATTTTGATTGCTTTACTCTCTTGGCTCTTGTGAATAAGGCTGCTCTGCAGCTTTTGCGGCCTGTGTCTTCTCGATTCTTGTCTTCTCAGGTGAGAGGTCCAATGGTGCGCCTGCTGGATTGAACGGTACCTCCATTTTTACTTTGAAACAGAGCTCCTTTCTGTTCTCATTATTGGCTGTGACCCCTTTACGTCTCACCAGCAGGTAGAGGGTACACAGTTCTCTAAAACCCCTTCAGCATTTATTGTTTGTAGACTTTTTGCTGATGGTCAGTCGACTGGTGTAAGTTGAAACCTTTTGTAGATTAGATTGCATGGGTCTAACACTCCCTGAGGTTGAGCTTTTATCCATTTTCCTTCTTTTTAAAAAGAGTGTGAATAAAACTTAACTCTTCATACCCTCCTCTTGAAACATTTGCCTGTTTTGAATTTTTTTGTCCACTCCCTACTTCAGCACACTTTTTTAGGGCAGGTGTCCTTTACAGCCCTCAGTCCTTCTGAGTGTTAAGTGACCATTAGCTGTGAGTTTAAAGCTGCTCTTGCAGGAAACGGCCACAAGGTGGCAGCATTTCTCCTTTACCAAATTTGGTTACTAGGGAAACAGAGGCTTAATGGAAGTGGTGTTCTAGGTTGTAAATTAGAATGGAATGTGCCAGGAAAAAGCCCTTTAAGGTTATGTCTCATTACTTCTTGTTCATATTTGTAATTTACTTTTTATGTTTTATCCCAGCACATTTGATTACAATGCCTTGTTTGTTCTAGGTGTGCAAGATGTGCTTCTTTCACACATATACGTGTATCTATTCTTCCTCGCATCCTTTTCCCATGTAGGTTATGACACAATGTTGAGTAGTCTTCTCCTGGTCTTCCGTACATCTTTGGTGATTATATATTTCACATGGTTTGTATATCTCTGTTAACCCCAATATGGTAGTGTGTCCAATCCTCATCCCTTTCTATTTGGTGAACCATAAGTTTTTTAATGAATCTGTGATTGCCTTTCTCTGTGGAAATATCTTCACTGGTATCAATTTTGAAGTAACTCCTGAAAGTGATATGATAGGATATGTGTCTTTTGCTTTCTCACTTACTACAGGTGGCGTGATTACGTCTAGACTCATCTATGGTGCTGCAAATGGCATTGTTTCATTTTTTTCACTAGCGAATATTCCATCTGTACATGGAGGAGTTCTTCTGTGTCCACCCGTCTGTTGGTGGACTTCTTGGTTACTTCCATATCTTGGCTATTGTAATACTGTGCCATGCAGATTTGCCTGCCTGTGTCTTTCCAATTCTCTCTTCTTAGATTATAGGTCGAGGAGTGGGCCTGCTGGATCATATGGTAGCTCAATGTTTACCTTTTCAAGGCACCTCCCTTCTGTTCTCGTTCGTGGCCCTTTCCAAGTTACGTCCCCCTTGAAGTTGAGGGTAGGCATTTCTCCACAACACCTTCAGCATTTATTGTTTGTAGTTTTCTTGCTGATGGTTATTCTGCCACTTGTGAGCTGATACCGCTTTGTGGTTGAATTCGCACGTGCCTCATAATCCGTTGAAATTGAGCTTTAAGACATGTCCTTTTTATTTTTCAAGCTGTGATTACCCCTTCGTTCTTCAGAGGGTTCTCTTAAAGTATGTGTCACATTTTGAAATGTTTTGGCCATTACCTCCCTCAAGACATTTTGAGGGCAGGTTTCATTTACAGTTCTGCAGTACTTGTTCCTATGAAATGACCATTAGCACAGGTTTTAAAGCTTTTTGTGCAGGTAACTGCCAGAGGGGGGCAGCCTTTCTATGTTCCCCACCCTGGTATCTAGGGAAAAGCCCTTGCGGCCTGTGGTGTTTCTCGGTTATAAATTAGAGTGGAGTGTGCCCGGACACACCCACACAATCTGATGTCTCCTTACTTTTGTTGGATTTTTAAACTTAATTTTTATTTCTTATTGGAGTAATTTTCCACTGTGTACGTGGACCACTTCTACTTTGTGCATTCCTCGGTTGATGGACATTTTCATTGCTTCCAAGCGTTGGCGATGGTAAATATTGTTGGAGTGCAGGATTGCCAGCCTGTGACTTTTTGATTCTCATGTTCTCAGGTGATAGGCCCAGCTGTGGGTGTGATTGACTGACTGGTAGCACCGTGTTTCCCTTTTCAAAGCACCTCCTTTGCGTTTTCATTAGTGGCACTTACCATGTCCCCCTTAGAATCGAGGGTACGCATTTCTCCACAATCGCTTCAGCATTTATTGTTTGCAGCCTGTATGCTAATGGCCCTTCTGGCTGCTGTGAGCTGATAGGATTTTGTAATTTGGGTTTGCATGTCGTTGAAAATTCGTAAAACTCATTATTTTTCGCCGCCGTTTTCTTTTCTGTTCAAAAAAGGAAACAGTTGGGAGTACAGTAGAACTCTTGAAATCGTCTTCTTGGAAGGTTGCCCTCTTTTGAAATTTTTGGTCGATTTTCCACCCCAGAATTTTTTTAGAGAGCAGGTGTCATTTACCGAACTGCAAGTGTGGTGAATATTTAGTGACCTTTAGCAATGGGTTTAAAGCTGCTGTTGTGGGAAGAGGCCTCAAGCAGGCAGCATTTCTCCATTCCCAAATCTGGGTACTAGGGCAGCAGAGCCTTTCTGGAAGTCGTGTTCCTAGGTTGGAAATTACATTGGAATGTGCATGGAGAAACCCCCATAAGTTTATGTCTCATTATTTCTTCTTGGTTTTAAAATTTTTTTTTAATTGGGGCAAAGCTTAGCATATTGTTTGTCCTAGGTGTACACAATCTGGTTCATTTGTACATTACATATGTCTATTCAAGTACAGATCCTCTTCCCTTGTAAAATGTTACAGAGGGTTCCGCAGACCTCCCTTGCTATATTGTCGGTCTTTTTGAGATATGTATATAATATGTGTTTGTATACATATAGTAACACTAATCTTAATTTATCCATTCCCCCCACCTTTCCTTTTAGATGAGCATAGTTTGTTTTCTAACTCTGTGAGTGTCTTTCTCTGTGGAAATATGTTCATTTGTGTCAGTCATTAGATAACGCCTATAAGTGATATCATAGAGTATAGGTCTTTTGCTTTCCGACCTACCTCATGTTTCATGATTATCTCCAGACTCATTTGTGGTGCCTCAGAGAGCAATGGTTCATTGTTTTCCATAGCTAATATTCCATTGTGTACATGGACCACTTCTTCTTTATCCATTCACCTGTTGTTGTACATTTTGATTGCTTTACTCTCTTGGCTCTTGTGAATAAGGCTGCTCTGCAGCTTTTGCGGCCTGTGTCTTCTCGATTCTTGTCTTCTCAGGTGAGAGGTCCAATGGTGCGCCTGCTGGATTGAACGGTACCTCCATTTTTACTTTGAAACAGAGCTCCTTTCTGTTCTCATTATTGGCTGTGACCCCTTTACGTCTCACCAGCAGGTAGAGGGTACACAGTTCTCTAAAACCCCTTCAGCATTTATTGTTTGTAGACTTTTTGCTGATGGTCAGTCGACTGGTGTAAGTTGAAACCTTTTGTAGATTAGATTGCATGGGTCTAACACTCCCTGAGGTTGAGCTTTTATCCATTTTCCTTTTTTTTAAAAAGAGTGTGAATAAAACTTAACTCTTCATACCCTCCTCTTGAAACATTTGCCTGTTTTGAATTTTTTTGTCCACTCCCTACTTCAGCACACTTTTTTAGGGCAGGTGTCCTTTACAGCCCTCAGTCCTTCTGAGTGTTAAGTGACCATTAGCTGTGAGTTTAAAGCTGCTCTTGCAGGAAACGGCCACAAGGTGGCAGCATTTCTCCTTTACCAAATTTGGTTACTAGGGAAACAGAGGCTTAATGGAAGTGGTGTTCTAGGTTGTAAATTAGAATGGAATGTGCCAGGAAAAAGCCCTTTAAGGTTATGTCTCATTACTTCTTGTTCATATTTGTAATTTACTTTTTATTTTTTATCCCAGCACATTTGATTACAATGCCTTGTTTGTTCTAGGTGTGCAAGATGTGCTTCTTTCACACATATACGTGTATCTATTCTTCCTCGCATCCTTTTCCCATGTAGGTTATGACACAATGTTGAGTAGTCTTCTCCTGGTCTTCCGTACATCTTTGGTGATTATATATTTCACATGGTTTGTATATCTCTGTTAACCCCAATATGGTAGTGTGTCCAATCCTCATCCCTTTCTATTTGGTGAACCATAAGTTTTTTAATGAATCTGTGATTGCCTTTCTCTGTGGAAATATCTTCACTGGTATCAATTTTGAAGTAACTCCTGAAAGTGATATGATAGGATATGTGTCTTTTGCTTTCTCACTTACTACAGGTGGCGTGATTACGTCTAGACTCATCTATGGTGCTGCAAATGGCATTGTTTCATTTTTTTCACTAGCGAATATTCCATCTGTACATGGAGGAGTTCTTCTGTGTCCACCCGTCTGTTGGTGGACTTCTTGGTTACTTCCATATCTTGGCTATTGTAATACTGTGCCATGCAGATTTGCCTGCCTGTGTCTTTCCAATTCTCTCTTCTTAGATTATAGGTCGAGGAGTGGGCCTGCTGGATCATATGGTAGCTCAATGTTTACCTTTTCAAGGCACCTCCCTTCTGTTCTCGTTCGTGGCCCTTTCCAAGTTACGTCCCCCTTGAAGTTGAGGGTAGGCATTTCTCCACAACACCTTCAGCATTTATTGTTTGTAGTTTTCTTGCTGATGGTTATTCTGCCACTTGTGAGCTGATACCGCTTTGTGGTTGAATTCGCACGTGCCTCATAATCCGTTGAAATTGAGCTTTAAGACATGTCCTTTTTATTTTTCAAGCTGTGATTACCCCTTCGTTCTTCAGAGGGTTCTCTTAAAGTATGTGTCACATTTTGAAATGTTTTGGCCATTACCTCCCTCAAGACATTTTGAGGGCAGGTTTCATTTACAGTTCTGCAGTACTTGTTCCTATGCAATGACCATTAGCACAGGTTTTAAAGCTTTTTGTGCAGGTAACTGCCAGAGGGGGGCAGCCTTTCTATGTTCCCCACCCTGGTACCTAGGGAAAAGCCCTTGCGGCCTGTGGTGTTTCTCGGTTATAAATTAGAGTGGAGTGTGCCCGGACACACCCACACAATCTGATGTCTCCTTACTTTTGTTGGATTTTTAAACTTAATTTTTATTTCTTATTGGAGTAATTTTCCACTGTGTACGTGGACCACTTCTACTTTGTGCATTCCTCGGTTGATGGACATTTTCATTGCTTCCAAGCGTTGGCGATGGTAAATATTGTTGGAGTGCAGGATTGCCAGCCTGTGACTTTTTGATTCTCATGTTCTCAGGTGATAGGCCCAGCAGTGGGTGTGATTGACTGACTGGTAGCACAGTGTTTCCCTTTTCAAAGCACCTTCTTTGCGTTTTCATTAGTGGCACTTACCACGTCCCCCTTAGAATCGAGGGTACGCATTTCTCCACAATCGCTTCAGCATTTATTGTTTGCAGCCTGTATGCTAATGGCCCTTCTGGCTGCTGTGAGCTGATAGGATTTTGTAATTTGGGTTTGCATGTCGTTGAAAATTCGTAAAACTCATTATTTTTCTCCGCCGTTTTCTTTTCTGTTCAAAAAAGGAAACAGTTGGGAGTACAGTATAACTCTTGAAATCGTCGTCTTGGAAGGTTGCCCTCTTTTGAAATTTTTGGTCGATTTTCCACCCCAGAATTTTTTTAGAGAGCAGGTGTCATTTACCGAACTGCAAGTGTGGTGAATATTTAGTGACCTTTAGCAATGGGTTTAAAGCTGCTGTTGTGGGAAGAGGCCTCAAGCAGGCAGCATTTCTCCATTCCCAAATCTGGGTACTAGGGCAGCAGAGCCTTTCTGGAAGTCGTGTTCCTAGGTTGTAAATTACATTGGAATGTGCATGGAGAAACCCCCATAAGTTTATGTCTCATTATTTCTTCTTGGTTTAAAAAATTTTTTTAATTGGGGTAAAGCTTAGCATATTGTTTGTCCTAGGTGTACACAATCTGGTTCATTTGTACATTACATATGTCTATTCAAGTACAGATCCTCTTCCCTTGTAAAATGTTACAGAGGGTTCCGCAGACCTCCCTTGCTATATTGTCGGTCTTTTTGAGATATGTATATAATATGTGTTTGTATACATATAGTAACACTAATCTTAATTTATCCATTCCCCCCACCTTTCCTTTTAGATGAGCATAGTTTGTTTTCTAACTCTGTGAGTGTCTTTCTCTGTGGAAATATGTTCATTTGTGTCAGTCATTAGATAACGCCTATAAGTGATATCATAGAGTATAGGTCTTTTGCTTTCCGACCTACCTCATGTTTCATGATTATCTCCAGACTCATTTGTGGTGCCTCAGAGAGCAATGGTTCATTGTTTTCCATAGCTAATATTCCATTGTGTACATGGACCACTTCTTCTTTATCCATTCACCTGTTGTTGTACATTTTGATTGCTTTACTCTCTTGGCTATTGTGAATAAGGCTGCTCTGCAGCTTTAGCGGCCTGTGTCTTCTCGATTCTTGTCTTCTCAGGTGAGAGGTCCAATGGGGCGCCTGCTGGATTGAACGGTACCTCCATTTTTACTTTGAAACAGAGCTCCTTTCTGTTCTCATTATTGGCTGTGACCCCTTTACGTCTCACCAGCAGGTAGAGGGTACACAGTTCTCTAAAACCCCTTCAGCATTTATTGTTTGTAGACTTTTTGCTGATGGTCAGTCGACTGGTGTAAGTTGAAACTTTTTGTAGATTAGATTGCATGGGTCTAACACTCCCTGAGGTTGAGCTTTTATCCATTTTCCTTCTTTTTAAAAAGAGTGTGAATAAAACTTAACTCTTCATACCCTCCTCTTGAAACATTTGCCTGTTTTGAATTTTTTTGTCCACTCCCTACTTCAGCACACTTTTTTAGGGCAGGTGTCCTTTACAGCCCTCAGTCCTTCTGAGTGTTAAGTGACCATTAGCTGTGAGTTTAAAGCTGCTCTTGCAGGAAACGGCCACAAGGTGGCAGCATTTCTCCTTTACCAAATTTGGTTACTAGGGAAACAGAGGCTTAATGGAAGTGGTGTTCTAGGTTGTAAATTAGAATGGAATGTGCCAGGAAAAAGCCCTTTAAGGTTATGTCTCATTACTTCTTGTTCATATTTGTAATTTACTTTTTATGTTTTATCCCAGCACATTTGATTACAATGCCTTGTTTGTTCTAGGTGTGCAAGATGTGCTTCTTTCACACATATACGTGTATCTATTCTTCCTCGCATCCTTTTCCCATGTAGGTTATGACACAATGTTGAGTAGTCTTCTCCTGGTCTTCCGTACATCTTTGGTGATTATATATTTCACATGGTTTGTATATCTCTGTTAACCCCAATATGGTAGTGTGTCCTATCCTCATCCCTTTCTATTTGGTGAACCATAAGTTTTTTAATGAATCTGTGATTGCCTTTCTCTGTGGAAATATCTTCACTGGTATCAATTTTGAAGTAACTCCTGAAAGTGATATGATAGGATATGTGTCTTTTGCTTTCTCACTTACTACAGGTGGCGTGATTACGTCTAGACTCATCTATGGTGCTGCAAATGGCATTGTTTCATTTTTTTCACTAGCGAATATTCCATCTGTACATGGAGGAGTTCTTCTGTGTCCACCCGTCTGTTGGTGGACTTCTTGGTTACTTCCATATCTTGGCTATTGTAATACTGTGCCATGCAGATTTGCCTGCCTGTGTCTTTCCAATTCTCTCTTCTTAGATTATAGGTCGAGGAGTGGGCCTGCTGGATCATATGGTAGCTCAATGTTTACCTTTTCAAGGCACCTCCCTTCTGTTCTCGTTCGTGGCCCTTTCCAAGTTACGTCCCCCTTGAAGTTGAGGGTAGGCATTTCTCCACAACACCTTCAGCATTTATTGTTTGTAGTTTTCTTGCTGATGGTTATTCTGCCACTTGTGAGCTGATACCGATTTGTGGTTGAATTCGCACGTGCCTCATAATCCGTTGAAATTGAGCTTTAAGACATGTCCTTTTTATTTTTCAAGCTGTGATTACCCCTTCGTTCTTCAGAGGGTTCTCTTAAAGTATGTGTCACATTTTGAAATGTTTTGGCCATTACCTCCCTCAAGACATTTTGAGGGCAGGTTTCATTTACAGTTCTGCAGTACTTGTTCCTATGCAATGACCATTAGCACAGGCTTTAAAGCTGCTTGTGCAGGTAACTGCCAGAGGGGGGCAGCCTTTCTATGTTCCCCACCCTGGTACCTAGGGAAAAGCCCTTGCGGCCTGTGGTGTTTCTCGGTTATAAATTAGAGTGGAGTGTGCCCGGACACACCCACACAATCTGATGTCTCCTTACTTTTGTTGGATTTTTAAACTTAATTTTTATTTCTTATTGGAGTAATTTTCCACTGTGTACGTGGACCACTTCTACTTTGTGCATTCCTCGGTTGATGGACATTTTCATTGCTTCCAAGCGTTGGCGATGGTAAATATTGTTGGAGTGCAGGATTGCCAGCCTGTGACTTTTTGATTCTCATGTTCTCAGGTGATAGGCCCAGCTGTGGGTGTGATTGACTGACTGGTAGCACCGTGTTTCCCTTTTCAAAGCACCTCCTTTGCGTTTTCATTAGTGGCACTTACCATGTCCCCCTTAGAATCGAGGGTACGCATTTTTCCACAATCGCTTCAGCATTTATTGTTTGCAGCCTGTATGCTAATGGCCCTTCTGGCTGCTGTGAGCTGATAGGATTTTGTAATTTGGGTTTGCATGTCGTTGAAAATTCGTAAAACTCATTATTTTTCGCCGCCGTTTTCTTTTCTGTTCAAAAAAGGAAACAGTTGGGAGTACAGTAGAACTCTTGAAATCGTCTTCTTGGAAGGTTGCCCTCTTTTGAAATTTTTGGTCGATTTTCCACCCCAGAATTTTTTTAGAGAGCAGGTGTCATTTACCGAACTGCAAGTGTGGTGAATATTTAGTGACCTTTAGCAATGGGTTTAAAGCTGCTGTTGTGGGAAGAGGCCTCAAGCAGGCAGCATTTCTCCATTCCCAAATCTGGGTACTAGGGCAGCAGAGCCTTTCTGGAAGTCGTGTTCCTAGGTTGGAAATTACATTGGAATGTGCATGGAGAAACCCCCATAAGTTTATGTCTCATTATTTCTTCTTGGTTTTAAAATTTTTTTTTAATTGGGGCAAAGCTTAGCATATTGTTTGTCCTAGGTGTACACAATCTGGTTCATTTGTACATTACATATGTCTATTCAAGTACAGATCCTCTTCCCTTGTAAAATGTTACAGAGGGTTCCGCAGACCTCCCTTGCTATATTGTCGGTCTTTTTGAGATATGTATATAATATGTGTTTGTATACATATAGTAACACTAATCTTAATTTATCCATTCCCCCCACCTTTCCTTTTAGATGAGCATAGTTTGTTTTCTAACTCTGTGAGTGTCTTTCTCTGTGGAAATATGTTCATTTGTGTCAGTCATTAGATAACGCCTATAAGTGATATCATAGAGTATAGGTCTTTTGCTTTCCGACCTACCTCATGTTTCATGATTATCTCCAGACTCATTTGTGGTGCCTCAGAGAGCAATGGTTCATTGTTTTCCATAGCTAATATTCCATTGTGTACATGGACCACTTCTTCTTTATCCATTCACCTGTTGTTGTACATTTTGATTGCTTTACTCTCTTGGCTCTTGTGAATAAGGCTGCTCTGCAGCTTTTGCGGCCTGTGTCTTCTCGATTCTTGTCTTCTCAGGTGAGAGGTCCAATGGTGCGCCTGCTGGATTGAACGGTACCTCCATTTTTACTTTGAAACAGAGCTCCTTTCTGTTCTCATTATTGGCTGTGACCCCTTTACGTCTCACCAGCAGGTAGAGGGTACACAGTTCTCTAAAACCCCTTCAGCATTTATTGTTTGTAGACTTTTTGCTGATGGTCAGTCGACTGGTGTAAGTTGAAACTTTTTGTAGATTAGATTGCATGGGTCTAACACTCCCTGAGGTTGAGCTTTTATCCATTTTCCTTCTTTTTAAAAAGAGTGTGAATAAAACTTAACTCTTCATACCCTCCTCTTGAAACATTTGCCTGTTTTGAATTTTTTTGTCCACTCCCTACTTCAGCACACTTTTTTAGGGCAGGTGTCCTTTACAGCCCTCAGTCCTTCTGAGTGTTAAGTGACCATTAGCTGTGAGTTTAAAGCTGCTCTTGCAGGAAACGGCCACAAGGTGGCAGCATTTCTCCTTTACCAAATTTGGTTACTAGGGAAACAGAGGCTTAATGGAAGTGGTGTTCTAGGTTGTAAATTAGAATGGAATGTGCCAGGAAAAAGCCCTTTAAGGTTATGTCTCATTACTTCTTGTTCATATTTGTAATTTACTTTTTATTTTTTATCCCAGCACATTTGATTACAATGCCTTGTTTGTTCTAGGTGTGCAAGATGTGCTTCTTTCACACATATACGTGTATCTATTCTTCCTCGCATCCTTTTCCCATGTAGGTTATGACACAATGTTGAGTAGTCTTCTCCTGGTCTTCCGTACATCTTTGGTGATTATATATTTCACATGGTTTGTATATCTCTGTTAACCCCAATATGGTAGTGTGTCCAATCCTCATCCCTTTCTATTTGGTGAACCATAAGTTTTTTAATGAATCTGTGATTGCCATTCTCTGTGGAAATATCTTCACTGGTATCAATTTTGAAGTAACTCCTGAAAGTGATATGATAGGATATGTGTCTTTTGCTTTCTCACTTACTACAGGTGGCGTGATTACGTCTAGACTCATCTATGGTGCTGCAAATGGCATTGTTTCATTTTTTTCACTAGCGAATATTCCATCTGTACATGGAGGAGTTCTTCTGTGTCCACCCGTCTGTTGGTGGACTTCTTGGTTACTTCCATATCTTGGCTATTGTAATACTGTGCCATGCAGATTTGCCTGCCTGTGTCTTTCCAATTCTCTCTTCTTAGATTATAGGTCGAGGAGTGGGCCTGCTGGATCATATGGTAGCTCAATGTTTACCTTTTCAAGGCACCTCCCTTCTGTTCTCGTTCGTGGCCCTTTCCAAGTTACGTCCCCCTTGAAGTTGAGGGTAGGCATTTCTCCACAACACCTTCAGCATTTATTGTTTGTAGTTTTCTTGCTGATGGTTATTCTGCCACTTGTGAGCTGATACCGATTTGTGGTTGAATTCGCACGTGCCTCATAATCCGTTGAAATTGAGCTTTAAGACATGTCCTTTTTATTTTTCAAGCTGTGATTACCCCTTCGTTCTTCAGAGGGTTCTCTTAAAGTATGTGTCACATTTTGAAATGTTTTGGCCATTACCTCCCTCAAGACATTTTGAGGGCAGGTTTCATTTACAGTTCTGCAGTACTTGTTCCTATGCAATGACCATTAGCACAGGCTTTAAAGCTGCTTGTGCAGGTAACTGCCAGAGGGGGGCAGCCTTTCTATGTTCCCCACCCTGGTACCTAGGGAAAAGCCCTTGCGGCCTGTGGTGTTTCTCGGTTATAAATTAGAGTGGAGTGTGCCCGGACACACCCACACAATCTGATGTCTCCTTACTTTTGTTGGATTTTTAAACTTAATTTTTATTTCTTATTGGAGTAATTTTCCACTGTGTACGTGGACCACTTCTACTTTGTGCATTCCTCGGTTGATGGACATTTTCATTGCTTCCAAGCGTTGGCGATGGTAAATATTGTTGGAGTGCAGGATTGCCAGCCTGTGACTTTTTGATTCTCATGTTCTCAGGTGATAGGCCCAGCTGTGGGTGTGATTGACTGACTGGTAGCACCGTGTTTCCCTTTTCAAAGCACCTCCTTTGCGTTTTCATTAGTGGCACTTACCATGTCCCCCTTAGAATCGAGGGTACGCATTTCTCCACAATCGCTTCAGCATTTATTGTTTGCAGCCTGTATGCTAATGGCCCTTCTGGCTGCTGTGAGCTGATAGGATTTTGTAATTTGGGTTTGCATGTCGTTGAAAATTCGTAAAACTCATTATTTTTCGCCGCCGTTTTCTTTTCTGTTCAAAAAAGGAAACAGTTGGGAGTACAGTAGAACTCTTGAAATCGTCTTCTTGGAAGGTTGCCCTCTTTTGAAATTTTTGGTCGATTTTCCACCCCAGAATTTTTTTAGAGAGCAGGTGTCATTTACCGAACTGCAAGTGTGGTGAATATTTAGTGACCTTTAGCAATGGGTTTAAAGCTGCTGTTGTGGGAAGAGGCCTCAAGCAGGCAGCATTTCTCCATTCCCAAATCTGGGTACTAGGGCAGCAGAGCCTTTCTGGAAGTCGTGTTCCTAGGTTGGAAATTACATTGGAATGTGCATGGAGAAACCCCCATAAGTTTATGTCTCATTATTTCTTCTTGGTTTTAAAATTTTTTTTTAATTGGGGCAAAGCTTAGCATATTGTTTGTCCTAGGTGTACACAATCTGGTTCATTTGTACATTACATATGTCTATTCAAGTACAGATCCTCTTCCCTTGTAAAGTGTTACAGAGGGTTCCGCAGACCTCCCTTGCTATATTGTCGGTCTTTTTGAGATATGTATATAATATGTGTTTGTATACATATAGTAACACTAATCTTAATTTATCCATTCCCCCCACCTTTCCTTTTAGATGAGCATAGTTTGTTTTCTAACTCTGTGAGTGTCTTTCTCTGTGGAAATATGTTCATTTGTGTCAGTCATTAGATAACGCCTATAAGTGATATCATAGAGTATAGGTCTTTTGCTTTCCGACCTACCTCATGTTTCATGATTATCTCCAGACTCATTTGTGGTGCCTCAGAGAGCAATGGTTCATTGTTTTCCATAGCTAATATTCCATTGTGTACATGGACCACTTCTTCTTTATCCATTCACCTGTTGTTGTACATTTTGATTGCTTTACTCTCTTGGCTCTTGTGAATAAGGCTGCTCTGCAGCTTTTGCGGCCTGTGTCTTCTCGATTCTTGTCTTCTCAGGTGAGAGGTCCAATGGTGCGCCTGCTGGATTGAACGGTACCTCCATTTTTACTTTGAAACAGAGCTCCTTTCTGTTCTCATTATTGGCTGTGACCCCTTTACGTCTCACCAGCAGGTAGAGGGTACACAGTTCTCTAAAACCCCTTCAGCATTTATTGTTTGTAGACTTTTTGCTGATGGTCAGTCGACTGGTGTAAGTTGAAACTTTTTGTAGATTAGATTGCATGGGTCTAACACTCCCTGAGGTTGAGCTTTTATCCATTTTCCTTCTTTTTAAAAAGAGTGTGAATAAAACTTAACTCTTCATACCCTCCTCTTGAAACATTTGCCTGTTTTGAATTTTTTTGTCCACTCCCTACTTCAGCACAGTTTTTTAGGGCAGGTGTCCTTTACAGCCCTCAGTCCTTCTGAGTGTTAAGTGACCATTAGCTGTGAGTTTAAAGCTGCTCTTGCAGGAAACGGCCACAAGGTGGCAGCATTTCTCCTTTACCAAATTTGGTTACTAGGGAAACAGAGGCTTAATGGAAGTGGTGTTCTAGGTTGTAAATTAGAATGGAATGTGCCAGGAAAAAGCCCTTTAAGGTTATGTCTCATTACTTCTTGTTCATATTTGTAATTTACTTTTTATTTTTTATCCCAGCACATTTGATTACAATGCCTTGTTTGTTCTAGGTGTGCAAGATGTGCTTCTTTCACACATATACGTGTATCTATTCTTCCTCGCATCCTTTTCCCATGTAGGTTATGACACAATGTTGAGTAGTCTTCTCCTGGTCTTCCGTACATCTTTGGTGATTATATATTTCACATGGTTTGTATATCTCTGTTAACCCCAATATGGTAGTGTGTCCAATCCTCATCCCTTTCTATTTGGTGAACCATAAGTTTTTTAATGAATCTGTGATTGCCTTTCTCTGTGGAAATATCTTCACTGGTATCAATTTTGAAGTAACTCCTGAAAGTGATATGATAGGATATGTGTCTTTTGCTTTCTCACTTACTACAGGTGGCGTGATTACGTCTAGACTCATCTATGGTGCTGCAAATGGCATTGTTTCATTTTTTTCACTAGCGAATATTCCATCTGTACATGGAGGAGTTCTTCTGTGTCCACCCGTCTGTTGGTGGACTTCTTGGTTACTTCCATATCTTGGCTATTGTAATACTGTGCCATGCAGATTTGCCTGCCTGTGTCTTTCCAATTCTCTCTTCTTAGATTATAGGTCGAGGAGTGGGCCTGCTGGATCATATGGTAGCTCAATGTTTACCTTTTCAAGGCACCTCCCTTCTGTTCTCGTTCGTGGCCCTTTCCAAGTTACGTCCCCCTTGAAGTTGAGGGTAGGCATTTCTCCACAACACCTTCAGCATTTATTGTTTGTAGTTTTCTTGCTGATGGTTATTCTGCCACTTGTGAGCTGATACCGATTTGTGGTTGAATTCGCACGTGCCTCATAATCCGTTGAAATTGAGCTTTAAGACATGTCCTTTTTATTTTTCAAGCTGTGATTACCCCTTCGTTCTTCAGAGGGTTCTCTTAAAGTATGTGTCACATTTTGAAATGTTTTGGCCATTACCTCCCTCAAGACATTTTGAGGGCAGGTTTCATTTACAGTTCTGCAGTACTTGTTCCTATGCAATGACCATTAGCACAGGCTTTAAAGCTGCTTGTGCAGGTAACTGCCAGAGGGGGGCAGCCTTTCTATGTTCCCCACCCTGGTACCTAGGGAAAAGCCCTTGCGGCCTGTGGTGTTTCTCGGTTATAAATTAGAGTGGAGTGTGCCCGGACACACCCACACAATCTGATGTCTCCTTACTTTTGTTGGATTTTTAAACTTAATTTTTATTTCTTATTGGAGTAATTTTCCACTGTGTACGTGGACCACTTCTACTTTGTGCATTCCTCGGTTGATGGACATTTTCATTGCTTCCAAGCGTTGGCGATGGTAAATATTGTTGGAGTGCAGGATTGCCAGCCTGTGACTTTTTGATTCTCATGTTCTCAGGTGATAGGCCCAGCTGTGGGTGTGATTGACTGACTGGTAGCACCGTGTTTCCCTTTTCAAAGCACCTCCTTTGCGTTTTCATTAGTGGCACTTACCATGTCCCCCTTAGAATCGAGGGTACGCATTTCTCCACAATCGCTTCAGCATTTATTGTTTGCAGCCTGTATGCTAATGGCCCTTCTGGCTGCTGTGAGCTGATAGGATTTTGTAATTTGGGTTTGCATGTCGTTGAAAATTCGTAAAACTCATTATTTTTCGCCGCCGTTTTCTTTTCTGTTCAAAAAAGGAAACAGTTGGGAGTACAGTAGAACTCTTGAAATCGTCGTCTTGGAAGGTTGCCCTCTTTTGAAATTTTTGGTCGATTTTCCACCCCAGAATTTTTTTAGAGAGCAGGTGTCATTTACCGAACTGCAAGTGTGGTGAATATTTAGTGACCTTTAGCAATGGGTTTAAAGCTGCTGTTGTGGGAAGAGGCCTCAAGCAGGCAGCATTTCTCCATTCCCAAATCTGGGTACTAGGGCAGCAGAGCCTTTCTGGAAGTCGTGTTCCTAGGTTGGAAATTACATTGGAATGTGCATGGAGAAACCCCCATAAGTTTATGTCTCATTATTTCTTCTTGGTTTTAAAATTTTTTTTTAATTGGGGCAAAGCTTAGCATATTGTTTGTCCTAGGTGTACACAATCTGGTTCATTTGTACATTACATATGTCTATTCAAGTACAGATCCTCTTCCCTTGTAAAGTGTTACAGAGGGTTCCGCAGACCTCCCTTGCTATATTGTCGGTCTTTTTGAGATATGTATATAATATGTGTTTGTATACATATAGTAACACTAATCTTAATTTATCCATTCCCCCCACCTTTCCTTTTAGATGAGCATAGTTTGTTTTCTAACTCTGTGAGTGTCTTTCTCTGTGGAAATATGTTCATTTGTGTCAGTCATTAGATAACGCCTATAAGTGATATCATAGAGTATAGGTCTTTTGCTTTCCGACCTACCTCATGTTTCATGATTATCTCCAGACTCATTTGTGGTGCCTCAGAGAGCAATGGTTCATTGTTTTCCATAGCTAATATTCCATTGTGTACATGGACCACTTCTTCTTTATCCATTCACCTGTTGTTGTACATTTTGATTGCTTTACTCTCTTGGCTCTTGTGAATAAGGCTGCTCTGCAGCTTTTGCGGCCTGTGTCTTCTCGATTCTTGTCTTCTCAGGTGAGAGGTCCAATGGTGCGCCTGCTGGATTGAACGGTACCTCCATTTTTACTTTGAAACAGAGCTCCTTTCTGTTCTCATTATTGGCTGTGACCCCTTTACGTCTCACCAGCAGGTAGAGGGTACACAGTTCTCTAAAACCCCTTCAGCATTTATTGTTTGTAGACTTTTTGCTGATGGTCAGTCGACTGGTGTAAGTTGAAACTTTTTGTAGATTAGATTGCATGGGTCTAACACTCCCTGAGGTTGAGCTTTTATCCATTTTCCTTCTTTTTAAAAAGAGTGTGAATAAAACTTAACTCTTCATACCCTCCTCTTGAAACATTTGCCTGTTTTGAATTTTTTTGTCCACTCCCTACTTCAGCACAGTTTTTTAGGGCAGGTGTCCTTTACAGCCCTCAGTCCTTCTGAGTGTTAAGTGACCATTAGCTGTGAGTTTAAAGCTGCTCTTGCAGGAAACCGCCACAAGGTGGCAGCATTTCTCCTTTACCAAATTTGGTTACTAGGGAAACAGAGGCTTAATGGAAGTGGTGTTCTAGGTTGTAAATTAGAATGGAATGTGCCAGGAAAAAGCCCTTTAAGGTTATGTCTCATTACTTCTTGTTCATATTTGTAATTTACTTTTTATTTTTTATCCCAGCACATTTGATTACAATGCCTTGTTTGTTCTAGGTGTGCAAGATGTGCTTCTTTCACACATATACGTGTATCTATTCTTCCTCGCATCCTTTTCCCATGTAGGTTATGACACAATGTTGAGTAGTCTTCTCCTGGTCTTCCGTACATCTTTGGTGATTATATATTTCACATGGTTTGTATATCTCTGTTAACCCCAATATGGTAGTGTGTCCAATCCTCATCCCTTTCTATTTGGTGAACCATAAGTTTTTTAATGAATCTGTGATTGCCTTTCTCTGTGGAAATATCTTCACTGGTATCAATTTTGAAGTAACTCCTGAAAGTGATATGATAGGATATGTGTCTTTTGCTTTCTCACTTACTACAGGTGGCGTGATTACGTCTAGACTCATCTATGGTGCTGCAAATGGCATTGTTTCATTTTTTTCACTAGCGAATATTCCATCTGTACATGGAGGAGTTCTTCTGTGTCCACCCGTCTGTTGGTGGACTTCTTGGTTACTTCCATATCTTGGCTATTGTAATACTGTGCCATGCAGATTTGCCTGCCTGTGTCTTTCCAATTCTCTCTTCTTAGATTATAGGTCGAGGAGTGGGCCTGCTGGATCATATGGTAGCTCAATGTTTACCTTTTCAAGGCACCTCCCTTCTGTTCTCGTTCGTGGCCCTTTCCAAGTTACGTCCCCCTTGAAGTTGAGGGTAGGCATTTCTCCACAACACCTTCAGCATTTATTGTTTGTAGTTTTCTTGCTGATGGTTATTCTGCCACTTGTGAGCTGATACCGATTTGTGGTTGAATTCGCACGTGCCTCATAATCCGTTGAAATTGAGCTTTAAGACATGTCCTTTTTATTTTTCAAGCTGTGATTACCCCTTCGTTCTTCAGAGGGTTCTCTTAAAGTATGTGTCACATTTTGAAATGTTTTGGCCATTACCTCCCTCAAGACATTTTGAGGGCAGGTTTCATTTACAGTTCTGCAGTACTTGTTCCTATGCAATGACCATTAGCACAGGCTTTAAAGCTGCTTGTGCAGGTAACTGCCAGAGGGGGGCAGCCTTTCTATGTTCCCCACCCTGGTACCTGGGGAAAAGCCCTTGCGGCCTGTGGTGTTTCTCGGTTATAAATTAGAGTGGAGTGTGCCCGGACACACCCACACAATCTGATGTCTCCTTACTTTTGTTGGATTTTTAAACTTAATTTTTATTTCTTATTGGAGTAATTTTCGACTGTGTACGTGGACCACTTCTACTTTGTGCATTCCTCGGTTGATGGACATTTTCATTGCTTCCAAGCGTTGGCGATGGTAAATATTGTTGGAGTGCAGGATTGCCAGCCTGTGACTTTTTGATTCTCATGTTCTCAGGTGATAGGCCCAGCAGTGGGTGTGATTGACTGACTGGTAGCACCGTGTTTCCCTTTTCAAAGCACCTTCTTTGCGTTTTCATTAGTGGCACTTACCACGTCCCCCTTAGAATCGAGGGTACGCATTTCTCCACAATCGCTTCAGCATTTATTGTTTGCAGCCTGTATGCTAATGGCCCTTCTGGCTGCTGTGAGCTGATAGGATTTTGTAATTTGGGTTTGCATGTCTTTGAAAATTCGTAAAACTCATTATTTTTCTCCGCCGTTTTCTTTTCTGTTCAAAAAAGGAAACAGTTGGGCGTACAGTATAACTCTTGAAATTGTCCTCTTGGAAGGTTGCCCTCTTTTGAAATTTTTGGTCGATTTTCCACCCCAGAATTTTTTTAGAGAGCAGGTGTCATTTACCGAACTGCAAGTGTGGTGAATATTTAGTGACCTTTAGCAATGGGTTTAAAGCTGCTGTTGTGGGAAGAGGCCTCAAGCAGGCAGCATTTCTCCATTCCCAAATCTGGGTACTAGGGCAGCAGAGCCTTTCTGGAAGTCGTGTTCCTAGGTTGTAAATTACATTGGAATGTGCATGGAGAAACCCCCATAAGTTTATGTCTCATTATTTCTTCTTGGTTTTAAAAATTTTTTTAATTGGGGTAAAGCTTAGCATATTGTTTGTCCTAGGTGTACACAATCTGGTTCATTTGTACATTACATATGTCTATTCAAGTACAGATCCTCTTCCCTTGTAAAATGTTACAGAGGGTTCCGCAGACCTCCCTTGCTATATTGTCGGTCTTTTTGAGATATGTATATAATATGTGTTTGTATACATATAGTAACACTAATCTTAATTTATCCATTCCCCCCACCTTTCCTTTTAGATGAGCATAGTTTGTTTTCTAACTCTGTGAGTGTCTTTCTCTGTGGAAATATGTTCATTTGTGTCAGTTATTAGATAACGCCTGTAAGTGATATCATAGAGTATAGGTCTTTTGCTTTCCGACCTACCTCATGTTTCATGATTATCTCCAGACTCATTTGTGGTGCCTCAGAGAGCAATGGTTCATTGTTTTCCGTAGCTAATATTCCATTGTGTACATGGACCACTTCTTCTTTATCCATTCACCTGTTGTTGTACATTTTGATTGCTTTACTCTCTTGGCTCTTGTGAATAAGGCTGCTCTGCAGCTTTTGCGGCCTGTGTCTTCTCGATTCTTGTCTTCTCAGGTGAGAGGTCCAATGGTGCGCCTGCTGGATTGAACGGTACCTCCATTTTTACTTTGAAACAGAGCTCCTTTCTGTTCTCATTATTGGCTGTGACCCCTTTACGTCTCACCAGCAGGTAGAGGGTACACAGTTCTCTAAAACCCCTTCAGCATTTATTGTTTGTAGACTTTTTGCTGATGGTCAGTCGACTGGTGTAAGTTGAAACTTTTTGTAGATTTGATTGCATGGGTCTAACACTCCCTGAGGTTGAGCTTTTATCCATTTTCCTTCTTTTTAAAAAGAGTGTGAATAAAACTTAACTCTTCATACCCTCCTCTTGAAACATTTGCCTGTTTTGAATTTTTTTGTCCACTCCCTACTTCAGCACACTTTTTTAGGGCAGGTGTCCTTTACAGCCCTCAGTCCTTCTGAGTGTTAAGTGACCATTAGCTGTGAGTTTAAAGCTGCTCTTGCAGGAAACGGCCACAAGGTGGCAGCATTTCTCCTTTACCAAATTTGGTTACTAGGGAAACAGAGGCTTAATGGAAGTGGTGTTCTAGGTTGTAAATTAGAATGGAATGTGCCAGGAAAAAGCCCTTTAAGGTTATGTCTCATTACTTCTTGTTCATATTTGTAATTTACTTTTTATTTTTTATCCCAGCACATTTGATTACAATGCCTTGTTTGTTCTAGGTGTGCAAGATGTGCTTCTTTCACACATATACGTGTATCTATTCTTCCTCGCATCCTTTTCCCATGTAGGTTATGACACAATGTTGAGTAGTCTTCTCCTGGTCTTCCGTACATCTTTGGTGATTATATATTTCACATGGTTTGTATATCTCTGTTAACCCCAATATGGTAGTGTGTCCAATCCTCATCCCTTTCTATTTGGTGAACCATAAGTTTTTTAATGAATCTGTGATTGCCTTTCTCTGTGGAAATATCTTCACTGGTATCAATTTTGAAGTAACTCCTGAAAGTGATATGATAGGATATGTGTCTTTTGCTTTCTCACTTACTACAGGTGGCGTGATTACGTCTAGACTCATCTATGGTGCTGCAAATGGCATTGTTTCATTTTTTTCACTAGCGAATATTCCATCTGTACATGGAGGAGTTCTTCTGTGTCCACCCGTCTGTTGGTGGACTTCTTGGTTACTTCCATATCTTGGCTATTGTAATACTGTGCCATGCAGATTTGCCTGCCTGTGTCTTTCCAATTCTCTCTTCTTAGATTATAGGTCGAGGAGTGGGCCTGCTGGATCATATGGTAGCTCAATGTTTACCTTTTCAAGGCACCTCCCTTCTGTTCTCGTTCGTGGCCCTTTCCAAGTTACGTCCCCCTTGAAGTTGAGGGTAGGCATTTCTCCACAACACCTTCAGCATTTATTGTTTGTAGTTTTCTTGCTGATGGTTATTCTGCCACTTGTGAGCTGATACCGATTTGTGGTTGAATTCGCACGTGCCTCATAATCCGTTGAAATTGAGCTTTAAGACATGTCCTTTTTATTTTTCAAGCTGTGATTACCCCTTCGTTCTTCAGAGGGTTCTCTTAAAGTATGTGTCACATTTTGAAATGTTTTGGCCATTACCTCCCTCAAGACATTTTGAGGGCAGGTTTCATTTACAGTTCTGCAGTACTTGTTCCTATGCAATGACCATTAGCACAGGCTTTAAAGCTGCTTGTGCAGGTAACTGCCAGAGGGGGGCAGCCTTTCTATGTTCCCCACCCTGGTACCTAGGGAAAAGCCCTTGCGGCCTGTGGTGTTTCTCGGTTATAAATTAGAGTGGAGTGTGCCCGGACACACCCACACAATCTGATGTCTCCTTACTTTTGTTGGATTTTTAAACTTAATTTTTATTTCTTATTGGAGTAATTTTCGACTGTGTACGTGGACCACTTCTACTTTGTGCATTCCTCGGTTGATGGACATTTTCATTGCTTCCAAGCGTTGGCGATGGTAAATATTGTTGGAGTGCAGGATTGCCAGCCTGTGACTTTTTGATTCTCATGTTCTCAGGTGATAGGCCCAGCAGTGGGTGTGATTGACTGACTGGTAGCACCGTGTTTCCCTTTTCAAAGCACCTTCTTTGCGTTTTCATTAGTGGCACTTACCACGTCCCCCTTAGAATCGAGGGTACGCATTTCTCCACAATCGCTTCAGCATTTATTGTTTGCAGCCTGTATGCTAATGGCCCTTCTGGCTGCTGTGAGCTGATAGGATTTTGTAATTTGGGTTTGCATGTCTTTGAAAATTCGTAAAACTCATTATTTTTCTCCGCCGTTTTCTTTTCTGTTCAAAAAAGGAAACAGTTGGGCGTACAGTATAACTCTTGAAATTGTCCTCTTGGAAGGTTGCCCTCTTTTGAAATTTTTGGTCGATTTTCCACCCCAGAATTTTTTTAGAGAGCAGGTGTCATTTACCGAACTGCAAGTGTGGTGAATATTTAGTGACCTTTAGCAATGGGTTTAAAGCTGCTGTTGTGGGAAGAGGCCTCAAGCAGGCAGCATTTCTCCATTCCCAAATCTGGGTACTAGGGCAGCAGAGCCTTTCTGGAAGTCGTGTTCCTAGGTTGTAAATTACATTGGAATGTGCATGGAGAAACCCCCATAAGTTTATGTCTCATTATTTCTTCTTGGTTTTAAAAATTTTTTTAATTGGGGTAAAGCTTAGCATATTGTTTGTCCTAGGTGTACACAATCTGGTTCATTTGTACATTACATATGTCTATTCAAGTACAGATCCTCTTCCCTTGTAAAATGTTACAGAGGGTTCCGCAGACCTCCCTTGCTATATTGTCGGTCTTTTTGAGATATGTATATAATATGTGTTTGTATACATATAGTAACACTAATCTTAATTTATCCATTCCCCCCACCTTTCCTTTTAGATGAGCATAGTTTGTTTTCTAACTCTGTGAGTGTCTTTCTCTGTGGAAATATGTTCATTTGTGTCAGTTATTAGATAACGCCTGTAAGTGATATCATAGAGTATAGGTCTTTTGCTTTCCGACCTACCTCATGTTTCATGATTATCTCCAGACTCATTTGTGGTGCCTCAGAGAGCAATGGTTCATTGTTTTCCGTAGCTAATATTCCATTGTGTACATGGACCACTTCTTCTTTATCCATTCACCTGTTGTTGTACATTTTGATTGCTTTACTCTCTTGGCTCTTGTGAATAAGGCTGCTCTGCAGCTTTTGCGGCCTGTGTCTTCTCGATTCTTGTCTTCTCAGGTGAGAGGTCCAATGGTGCGCCTGCTGGATTGAACGGTACCTCCATTTTTACTTTGAAACAGAGCTCCTTTCTGTTCTCATTATTGGCTGTGACCCCTTTACGTCTCACCAGCAGGTAGAGGGTACACAGTTCTCTAAAACCCCTTCAGCATTTATTGTTTGTAGACTTTTTGCTGATGGTCAGTCGACTGGTGTAAGTTGAAACTTTTTGTAGATTAGATTGCATGGGTCTAACACTCCCTGAGGTTGAGCTTTTATCCATTTTCCTTCTTTTTAAAAAGAGTGTGAATAAAACTTAACTCTTCATACCCTCCTCTTGAAACATTTGCCTGATTTGAATTTTTTTGTCCACTCCCTACTTCAGCACACTTTTTTAGGGCAGGTGTCCTTTACAGCCCTCAGTCCTTCTGAGTGTTAAGTGACCATTAGCTGTGAGTTTAAAGCTGCTCTTGCAGGAAACGGCCACAAGGTGGCAGCATTTCTCCTTTACCAAATTTGGTTACTAGGGAAACAGAGGCTTAATGGAAGTGGTGTTCTAGGTTGTAAATTAGAATGGAATGTGCCAGGAAAAAGCCCTTTAAGGTTATGTCTCATTACTTCTTGTTCATATTTGTAATTTACTTTTTATTTTTTATCCCAGCACATTTGATTACAATGCCTTGTTTGTTCTAGGTGTGCAAGATGTGCTTCTTTCACACATATACGTGTATCTATTCTTCCTCGCATCCTTTTCCCATGTAGGTTATGACACAATGTTGAGTAGTCTTCTCCTGGTCTTCCGTACATCTTTGGTGATTATATATTTCACATGGTTTGTATATCTCTGTTAACCCCAATATGGTAGTGTGTCCAATCCTCATCCCTTTCTATTTGGTGAACCATAAGTTTTTTAATGAATCTGTGATTGCCTTTCTCTGTGGAAATATCTTCACTGGTATCAATTTTGAAGTAACTCCTGAAAGTGATATGATAGGATATGTGTCTTTTGCTTTCTCACTTACTACAGGTGGCGTGATTACGTCTAGACTCATCTATGGTGCTGCAAATGGCATTGTTTCATTTTTTTCACTAGCGAATATTCCATCTGTACATGGAGGAGTTCTTCTGTGTCCACCCGTCTGTTGGTGGACTTCTTGGTTACTTCCATATCTTGGCTATTGTAATACTGTGCCATGCAGATTTGCCTGCCTGTGTCTTTCCAATTCTCTCTTCTTAGATTATAGGTCGAGGAGTGGGCCTGCTGGATCATATGGTAGCTCAATGTTCACCTTTTTAAGGCACCTCCCTTCTGTTCTCGTTCGTGGCCCTTTCCAAGTTACGTCCCCCTTGAAGTTGAGGGTAGGCATTTCTCCACAACACTTTCAGCATTTATTGTTTGTAGTTTTCTTGCTGATGGTTATTCTGCCACTTGTGAGCTGATACCGCTTTGTGGTTGAATTCGCACGTGCCTCATAATCCGTTGAAATTGAGCTTTAAGACATGTCCTTTTTATTTTTCAAGCTGTGATTACCCCTTCGTTCTTCAGAGGGTTCTCTTAAAGTATGTGTCACATTTTGAAATGTTTTGGCCATTACCTCCCTCAAGACATTTTGAGGGCAGGTTTCATTTACAGTTCTGCAGTACTTGTTCCTATGCAATGACCATTAGCACAGGCTTTAAAGCTGCTTGTGCAGGTAACTGCCAGAGGGGGGCAGCCTTTCTATGTTCCCCACCCTGGTACCTAGGGAAAAGCCCTTGCGGCCTGTGGTGTTTCTCGGTTATAAATTAGAGTGGAGTGTGCCCGGACACACCCACACAATCTGATGTCTCCTTACTTTTGTTGGATTTTTAAACTTAATTTTTATTTCTTATTGGAGTAATTTTCGACTGTGTACGTGGACCACTTCTACTTTGTGCATTCCTCGGTTGATGGACATTTTCATTGCTTCCAAGCGTTGGCGATGGTAAATATTGTTGGAGTGCAGGATTGCCAGCCTGTGACTTTTTGATTCTCATGTTCTCAGGTGATAGGCCCAGCAGTGGGTGTGATTGACTGACTGGTAGCACCGTGTTTCCCTTTTCAAAGCACCTTCTTTGCGTTTTCATTAGTGGCACTTACCACGTCCCCCTTAGAATCGAGGGTACGCATTTCTCCACAATCGCTTCAGCATTTATTGTTTGCAGCCTGTATGCTAATGGCCCTTCTGGCTGCTGTGAGCTGATAGGATTTTGTAATTTGGGTTTGCATGTCTTTGAAAATTCGTAAAACTCATTATTTTTCTCCGCCGTTTTCTTTTCTGTTCAAAAAAGGAAACAGTTGGGCGTACAGTATAACTCTTGAAATTGTCCTCTTGGAAGGTTGCCCTCTTTTGAAATTTTTGGTCGATTTTCCACCCCAGAATTTTTTTAGAGAGCAGGTGTCATTTACCGAACTGCAAGTGTGGTGAATATTTAGTGACCTTTAGCAATGGGTTTAAAGCTGCTGTTGTGGGAAGAGGCCTCAAGCAGGCAGCATTTCTCCATTCCCAAATCTGGGTACTAGGGCAGCAGAGCCTTTCTGGAAGTCGTGTTCCTAGGTTGTAAATTACATTGGAATGTGCATGGAGAAACCCCCATAAGTTTATGTCTCATTATTTCTTCTTGGTTTTAAAAATTTTTTTAATTGGGGTAAAGCTTAGCATATTGTTTGTCCTAGGTGTACACAATCTGGTTCATTTGTACATTACATATGTCTATTCAAGTACAGATCCTCTTCCCTTGTAAAATGTTACAGAGGGTTCCGCAGACCTCCCTTGCTATATTGTCGGTCTTTTTGAGATATGTATATAATATGTGTTTGTATACATATAGTAACACTAATCTTAATTTATCCATTCCCCCCACCTTTCCTTTTAGATGAGCATAGTTTGTTTTCTAACTCTGTGAGTGTCTTTCTCTGTGGAAATATGTTCATTTGTGTCAGTTATTAGATAACGCCTGTAAGTGATATCATAGAGTATAGGTCTTTTGCTTTCCGACCTACCTCATGTTTCATGATTATCTCCAGACTCATTTGTGGTGCCTCAGAGAGCAATGGTTCATTGTTTTCCGTAGCTAATATTCCATTGTGTACATGGACCACTTCTTCTTTATCCATTCACCTGTTGTTGTACATTTTGATTGCTTTACTCTCTTGGCTCTTGTGAATAAGGCTGCTCTGCAGCTTTTGCGGCCTGTGTCTTCTCGATTCTTGTCTTCTCAGGTGAGAGGTCCAATGGTGCGCCTGCTGGATTGAACGGTACCTCCATTTTTACTTTGAAACAGAGCTCCTTTCTGTTCTCATTATTGGCTGTGACCCCTTTACGTCTCACCAGCAGGTAGAGGGTACACAGTTCTCTAAAACCCCTTCAGCATTTATTGTTTGTAGACTTTTTGCTGATGGTCAGTCGACTGGTGTAAGTTGAAACTTTTTGTAGATTAGATTGCATGGGTCTAACACTCCCTGAGGTTGAGCTTTTATCCATTTTCCTTCTTTTTAAAAAGAGTGTGAATAAAACTTAACTCTTCATACCCTCCTCTTGAAACATTTGCCTGTTTTGAATTTTTTTGTCCACTCCCTACTTCAGCACACTTTTTTAGGGCAGGTGTCCTTTACAGCCCTCAGTCCTTCTGAGTGTTAAGTGACCATTAGCTGTGAGTTTAAAGCTGCTCTTGCAGGAAACGGCCACAAGGTGGCAGCATTTCTCCTTTACCAAATTTGGTTACTAGGGAAACAGAGGCTTAATGGAAGTGGTGTTCTAGGTTGTAAATTAGAATGGAATGTGCCAGGAAAAAGCCCTTTAAGGTTATGTCTCATTACTTCTTGTTCATATTTGTAATTTACTTTTTATTTTTTATCCCAGCACATTTGATTACAATGCCTTGTTTGTTCTAGGTGTGCAAGATGTGCTTCTTTCACACATATACGTGTATCTATTCTTCCTCGCATCCTTTTCCCATGTAGGTTATGACACAATGTTGAGTAGTCTTCTCCTGGTCTTCCGTACATCTTTGGTGATTATATATTTCACATGGTTTGTATATCTCTGTTAACCCCAATATGGTAGTGTGTCCAATCCTCATCCCTTTCTATTTGGTGAACCATAAGTTTTTTAATGAATCTGTGATTGCCTTTCTCTGTGGAAATATCTTCACTGGTATCAATTTTGAAGTAACTCCTGAAAGTGATATGATAGGATATGTGTCTTTTGCTTTCTCACTTACTACAGGTGGCGTGATTACGTCTAGACTCATCTATGGTGCTGCAAATGGCATTGTTTCATTTTTTTCACTAGCGAATATTCCATCTGTACATGGAGGAGTTCTTCTGTGTCCACCCGTCTGTTGGTGGACTTCTTGGTTACTTCCATATCTTGGCTATTGTAATACTGTGCCATGCAGATTTGCCTGCCTGTGTCTTTCCAATTCTCTCTTCTTAGATTATAGGTCGAGGAGTGGGCCTGCTGGATCATATGGTAGCTCAATGTTCACCTTTTTAAGGCACCTCCCTTCTGTTCTCGTTCGTGGCCCTTTCCAAGTTACGTCCCCCTTGAAGTTGAGGGTAGGCATTTCTCCACAACACTTTCAGCATTTATTGTTTGTAGTTTTCTTGCTGATGGTTATTCTGCCACTTGTGAGCTGATACCGCTTTGTGGTTGAATTCGCACGTGCCTCATAATCCGTTGAAATTGAGCTTTAAGACATGTCCTTTTTATTTTTCAAGCTGTGATTACCCCTTCGTTCTTCAGAGGGTTCTCTTAAAGTATGTGTCACATTTTGAAATGTTTTGGCCATTACCTCCCTCAAGACATTTTGAGGGCAGGTTTCATTTACAGTTCTGCAGTACTTGTTCCTATGCAATGACCATTAGCACAGGCTTTAAAGCTGCTTGTGCAGGTAACTGCCAGAGGGGGGCAGCCTTTCTATGTTCCCCACCCTGGTACCTAGGGAAAAGCCCTTGCGGCCTGTGGTGTTTCTCGGTTATAAATTAGAGTGGAGTGTGCCCGGACACACCCACACAATCTGATGTCTCCTTACTTTTGTTGGATTTTTAAACTTAATTTTTATTTCTTATTGGAGTAATTTTCCACTGTGTACGTGGACCACTTCTACTTTGTGCATTCCTCGGTTGATGGACATTTTCATTGCTTCCAAGCGTTGGCGATGGTAAATATTGTTGGAGTGCAGGATTGCCAGCCTGTGACTTTTTGATTCTCATGTTCTCAGGTGATAGGCCCAGCAGTGGGTGTGATTGACTGACTGGTAGCACCGTGTTTCCCTTTTCAAAGCACCTTCTTTGCGTTTTCATTAGTGGCACTTACCACGTCCCCCTTAGAATCGAGGGTACGCATTTCTCCACAATCGCTTCAGCATTTATTGTTTGCAGCCTGTATGCTAATGGCCCTTCTGGCTGCTGTGAGCTGATAGGATTTTGTAATTTGGGTTTGCATGTCTTTGAAAATTCGTAAAACTCATTATTTTTCTCCGCCGTTTTCTTTTCTGTTCAAAAAAGGAAACAGTTGGGCGTACAGTATAACTCTTGAAATTGTCCTCTTGGAAGGTTGCCCTCTTTTGAAATTTTTGGTCGATTTTCCACCCCAGAATTTTTTTAGAGAGCAGGTGTCATTTACCGAACTGCAAGTGTGGTGAATATTTAGTGACCTTTAGCAATGGGTTTAAAGCTGCTGTTGTGGGAAGAGGCCTCAAGCAGGCAGCATTTCTCCATTCCCAAATCTGGGTACTAGGGCAGCAGAGCCTTTCTGGAAGTCGTGTTCCTAGGTTGTAAATTACATTGGAATGTGCATGGAGAAACCCCCATAAGTTTATGTCTCATTATTTCTTCTTGGTTTTAAAAATTTTTTTAATTGGGGTAAAGCTTAGCATATTGTTTGTCCTAGGTGTACACAATCTGGTTCATTTGTACATTACATATGTCTATTCAAGTACAGATCCTCTTCCCTTGTAAAATGTTACAGAGGGTTCCGCAGACCTCCCTTGCTATATTGTCGGTCTTTTTGAGATATGTATATAATATGTGTTTGTATAC
Organism: Eschrichtius robustus; assembly: GCF_028021215.1. NCBI lineage: Eukaryota > Metazoa > Chordata > Mammalia > Artiodactyla > Eschrichtiidae > Eschrichtius > Eschrichtius robustus. The sequence continues at coordinate 42,879,055 of NC_090831.1, read as the reverse complement.
ATATAGTAACACTAATCTTAATTTATCCATTCCCCCCACCTTTCCTTTTAGATGAGCATAGTTTGTTTTCTAACTCTGTGAGTGTCTTTCTCTGTGGAAATATGTTCATTTGTGTCAGTTATTAGATAACGCCTGTAAGTGATATCATAGAGTATAGGTCTTTTGCTTTCCGACCTACCTCATGTTTCATGATTATCTCCAGACTCATTTGTGGTGCCTCAGAGAGCAATGGTTCATTGTTTTCCGTAGCTAATATTCCATTGTGTACATGGACCACTTCTTCTTTATCCATTCACCTGTTGTTGTACATTTTGATTGCTTTACTCTCTTGGCTCTTGTGAATAAGGCTGCTCTGCAGATTTTGCGGCCTGTGTCTTCTCGATTCTTGTCTTCTCAGGTGAGAGGTCCAATGGTGCGCCTGCTGGATTGAACGGTACCTCCATTTTTACTTTGAAACAGAGCTCCTTTCTGTTCTCATTATTGGCTGTGACCCCTTTACGTCTCACCAGCAGGTAGAGGGTACACAGTTCTCTAAAACCCCTTCAGCATTTATTGTTTGTAGACTTTTTGCTGATGGTCAGTCGACTGGTGTAAGTTGAAACTTTTTGTAGATTAGATTGCATGGGTCTAACACTCCCTGAGGTTGAGCTTTTATCCATTTTCCTTCTTTTTAAAAAGAGTGTGAATAAAACTTAACTCTTCATACCCTCCTCTTGAAACATTTGCCTGTTTTGAATTTTTTTGTCCACTCCCTACTTCAGCACACTTTTTTAGGGCAGGTGTCCTTTACAGCCCTCAGTCCTTCTGAGTGTTAAGTGACCATTAGCTGTGAGTTTAAAGCTGCTCTTGCAGGAAACGGCCACAAGGTGGCAGCATTTCTCCTTTACCAAATTTGGTTACTAGGGAAACAGAGGCTTAATGGAAGTGGTGTTCTAGGTTGTAAATTAGAATGGAATGTGCCAGGAAAAAGCCCTTTAAGGTTATGTCTCATTACTTCTTGTTCATATTTGTAATTTACTTTTTATTTTTTATCCCAGCACATTTGATTACAATGCCTTGTTTGTTCTAGGTGTGCAAGATGTGCTTCTTTCACACATATACGTGTATCTATTCTTCCTCGCATCCTTTTCCCATGTAGGTTATGACACAATGTTGAGTAGTCTTCTCCTGGTCTTCCGTACATCTTTGGTGATTATATATTTCACATGGTTTGTATATCTCTGTTAACCCCAATATGGTAGTGTGTCCAATCCTCATCCCTTTCTATTTGGTGAACCATAAGTTTTTTAATGAATCTGTGATTGCCTTTCTCTGTGGAAATATCTTCACTGGTATCAATTTTGAAGTAACTCCTGAAAGTGATATGATAGGATATGTGTCTTTTGCTTTCTCACTTACTACAGGTGGCGTGATTACGTCTAGACTCATCTATGGTGCTGCAAATGGCATTGTTTCATTTTTTTCACTAGCGAATATTCCATCTGTACATGGAGGAGTTCTTCTGTGTCCACCCGTCTGTTGGTGGACTTCTTGGTTACTTCCATATCTTGGCTATTGTAATACTGTGCCATGCAGATTTGCCTGCCTGTGTCTTTCCAATTCTCTCTTCTTAGATTATAGGTCGAGGAGTGGGCCTGCTGGATCATATGGTAGCTCAATGTTTACCTTTTTAAGGCACCTCCCTTCTGTTCTCGTTCGTGGCCCTTTCCAAGTTACGTCCCCCTTGAAGTTGAGGGTAGGCATTTCTCCACAACACCTTCAGCATTTATTGTTTGTAGTTTTCTTGCTGATGGTTATTCTGCCACTTGTGAGCTGATACCGCTTTGTGGTTGAATTCGCACGTGCCTCATAATCCGTTGAAATTGAGCTTTAAGACATGTCCTTTTTATTTTTCAAGCTGTGATTACCCCTTCGTTCTTCAGAGGGTTCTCTTAAAGTATGTGTCACATTTTGAAATGTTTTGGCCATTACCTCCCTCAAGACATTTTGAGGGCAGGTTTCATTTACAGTTCTGCAGTACTTGTTCCTATGCAATGACCATTAGCACAGGCTTTAAAGCTGCTTGTGCAGGTAACTGCCAGAGGGGGGCAGCCTTTCTATGTTCCCCACCCTGGTACCTAGGGAAAAGCCCTTGCGGCCTGTGGTGTTTCTCGGTTATAAATTAGAGTGGAGTGTGCCCGGACACACCCACACAATCTGATGTCTCCTTACTTTTGTTGGATTTTTAAACTTAATTTTTATTTCTTATTGGAGTAATTTTCGACTGTGTACGTGGACCACTTCTACTTTGTGCATTCCTCGGTTGATGGACATTTTCATTGCTTCCAAGCGTTGGCGATGGTAAATATTGTTGGAGTGCAGGATTGCCAGCCTGTGACTTTTTGATTCTCATGTTCTCAGGTGATAGGCCCAGCAGTGGGTGTGATTGACTGACTGGTAGCACCGTGTTTCCCTTTTCAAAGCACCTTCTTTGCGTTTTCATTAGTGGCACTTACCACGTCCCCCTTAGAATCGAGGGTACGCATTTCTCCACAATCGCTTCAGCATTTATTGTTTGCAGCCTGTATGCTAATGGCCCTTCTGGCTGCTGTGAGCTGATAGGATTTTGTAATTTGGGTTTGCATGTCTTTGAAAATTCGTAAAACTCATTATTTTTCTCCGCCGTTTTCTTTTCTGTTCAAAAAAGGAAACAGTTGGGCGTACAGTATAACTCTTGAAATTGTCCTCTTGGAAGGTTGCCCTCTTTTGAAATTTTTGGTCGATTTTCCACCCCAGAATTTTTTTAGAGAGCAGGTGTCATTTACCGAACTGCAAGTGTGGTGAATATTTAGTGACCTTTAGCAATGGGTTTAAAGCTGCTGTTGTGGGAAGAGGCCTCAAGCAGGCAGCATTTCTCCATTCCCAAATCTGGGTACTAGGGCAGCAGAGCCTTTCTGGAAGTCGTGTTCCTAGGTTGTAAATTACATTGGAATGTGCATGGAGAAACCCCCATAAGTTTATGTCTCATTATTTCTTCTTGGTTTTAAAAATTTTTTTAATTGGGGTAAAGCTTAGCATATTGTTTGTCCTAGGTGTACACAATCTGGTTCATTTGTACATTACATATGTCTATTCAAGTACAGATCCTCTTCCCTTGTAAAATGTTACAGAGGGTTCCGCAGACCTCCCTTGCTATATTGTCGGTCTTTTTGAGATATGTATATAATATGTGTTTGTATACATATAGTAACACTAATCTTAATTTATCCATTCCCCCCACCTTTCCTTTTAGATGAGCATAGTTTGTTTTCTAACTCTGTGAGTGTCTTTCTCTGTGGAAATATGTTCATTTGTGTCAGTTATTAGATAACGCCTGTAAGTGATATCATAGAGTATAGGTCTTTTGCTTTCCGACCTACCTCATGTTTCATGATTATCTCCAGACTCATTTGTGGTGCCTCAGAGAGCAATGGTTCATTGTTTTCCGTAGCTAATATTCCATTGTGTACATGGACCACTTCTTCTTTATCCATTCACCTGTTGTTGTACATTTTGATTGCTTTACTCTCTTGGCTCTTGTGAATAAGGCTGCTCTGCAGCTTTTGCGGCCTGTGTCTTCTCGATTCTTGTCTTCTCAGGTGAGAGGTCCAATGGTGCGCCTGCTGGATTGAACGGTACCTCCATTTTTACTTTGAAACAGAGCTCCTTTCTGTTCTCATTATTGGCTGTGACCCCTTTACATCTCACCAGCAGGTAGAGGGTACACAGTTCTCTAAAACCCCTTCAGCATTTATTGTTTGTAGACTTTTTGCTGATGGTCAGTCGACTGGTGTAAGTTGAAACTTTTTGTAGATTAGATTGCATGGGTCTAACACTCCCTGAGGTTGAGCTTTTATCCATTTTCCTTCTTTTTAAAAAGAGTGTGAATAAAACTTAACTCTTCATACCCTCCTCTTGAAACATTTGCCTGTTTTGAATTTTTTTGTCCACTCCCTACTTCAGCACACTTTTTTAGGGCAGGTGTCCTTTACAGCCCTCAGTCCTTCTGAGTGTTAAGTGACCATTAGCTGTGAGTTTAAAGCTGCTCTTGCAGGAAACGGCCACAAGGTGGCAGCATTTCTCCTTTACCAAATTTGGTTACTAGGGAAACAGAGGCTTAATGGAAGTGGTGTTCTAGGTTGTAAATTAGAATGGAATGTGCCAGGAAAAAGCCCTTTAAGGTTATGTCTCATTACTTCTTGTTCATATTTGTAATTTACTTTTTATTTTTTATCCCAGCACATTTGATTACAATGCCTTGTTTGTTCTAGGTGTGCAAGATGTGCTTCTTTCACACATATACGTGTATCTATTCTTCCTCGCATCCTTTTCCCATGTAGGTTATGACACAATGTTGAGTAGTCTTCTCCTGGTCTTCCGTACATCTTTGGTGATTATATATTTCACATGGTTTGTATATCTCTGTTAACCCCAATATGGTAGTGTGTCCAATCCTCATCCCTTTCTATTTGGTGAACCATAAGTTTTTTAATGAATCTGTGATTGCCTTTCTCTGTGGAAATATCTTCACTGGTATCAATTTTGAAGTAACTCCTGAAAGTGATATGATAGGATATGTGTCTTTTGCTTTCTCACTTACTACAGGTGGCGTGATTACGTCTAGACTCATCTATGGTGCTGCAAATGGCATTGTTTCATTTTTTTCACTAGCGAATATTCCATCTGTACATGGAGGAGTTCTTCTGTGTCCACCCGTCTGTTGGTGGACTTCTTGGTTACTTCCATATCTTGGCTATTGTAATACTGTGCCATGCAGATTTGCCTGCCTGTGTCTTTCCAATTCTCTCTTCTTAGATTATAGGTCGAGGACTGGGCCTGCTGGATCATATGGTAGCTCAATGTTTACCTTTTTAAGGCACCTCCCTTCTGTTCTCGTTCGTGGCCCTTTCCAAGTTACGTCCCCCTTGAAGTTGAGGGTAGGCATTTCTCCACAACACCTTCAGCATTTATTGTTTGTAGTTTTCTTGCTGATGGTTATTCTGCCACTTGTGAGCTGATACCGCTTTGTGGTTGAATTCACACGTGCCTCATAATCCGTTGAAATTGAGCTTTAAGAAATGTCCTTTTTATTTTTGAAGCTGTGATTACCCCTTCGTTCTTCAGAGGGTTCTCTTAAAGTATGTGTCACATTTTGAAATGTTTTGGCCATTACCTCCCTCAAGACATTTTGAGGGCAGGTTTCATTTACAGTTCTGCAGTACTTGTTCCTATGCAATGACCATTAGCACAGGCTTTAAAGCTGCTTGTGCAGGTAACTGCCAGAGGGTGGCAGCCTTTCTATGTTCCCCACCCTGGTACCTAGGGAAAAGCCCTTGCGGCCTGTGGTGTTTCTCGGTTATAAATTAGAGTGGAGTGTGCCCGGACACACCCACACAATCTGATGTCTCCTTACTTTTGTTGGATTTTTAAACTTAATTTTTATTTCTTATTGGAGTAATTTTCCACTGTGTACGTGGACCACTTCTACTTTGTGCATTCCTCGGTTGATGGACATTTTCATTGCTTCCAAGCGTTGGCGATGGTAAATATTGTTGGAGTGCAGGATTGCCAGCCTGTGACTTTTTGATTCTCATGTTCTCAGGTGATAGGCCCAGCAGTGGGTGTGATTGACTGACTGGTAGCACCGTGTTTCCCTTTTCAAAGCACCTTCTTTGCGTTTTCATTAGTGGCACTTACCACGTCCCCCTTAGAATCGAGGGTACGCATTTCTCCACAATCGCTTCAGCATTTATTGTTTGCAGCCTGTATGCTAATGGCCCTTCTGGCTGCTGTGAGCTGATAGGATTTTGTAATTTGGGTTTGCATGTCGTTGAAAATTCGTAAAACTCATTATTTTTCTCCGCCGTTTTCTTTTCTGTTCAAAAAAGGAAACAGTTGGGCGTACAGTATAACTCTTGAAATTGTCCTCTTGGAAGGTTGCCCTCTTTTGAAATTTTTGGTCGATTTTCCACCCCAGAATTTTTTTAGAGAGCAGGTGTCATTTACCGAACTGCAAGTGTGGTGAATATTTAGTGACCTTTAGCAATGGGTTTAAAGCTGCTGTTGTGGGAAGAGGCGTCAAGCAGGCAGCATTTCTCCATTCCCAAATCTGGGTACTAGGGCAGCAGAGCCTTTCTGGAAGTCGTGTTCCTAGGTTGTAAATTACATTGGAATGTGCATGGAGAAACCCCCATAAGTTTATGTCTCATTATTTCTTCTTGGTTTTAAAATTTTTTTTTAATTGGGGCAAAGCTTAGCATATTGTTTGTCCTAGGTGTACACAATCTGGTTCATTTGTACATTACATATGTCTATTCAAGTACAGATCCTCTTCCCTTGTAAAATGTTACAGAGGGTTCCGCAGACCTCCCTTGCTATATTGTCGGTCTTTTTGAGATATGTATATAATATGTGTTTGTATACATATAGTAACACTAATCTTAATTTATCCATTCCCCCCACCTTTCCTTTTAGATGAGCATAGTTTGTTTTCTAACTCTGTGAGTGTCTTTCTCTGTGGAAATATGATCATTTGTGTCAGTTATTAGATAACGCCTATAAGTGATATCATAGAGTATAGGTCTTTTGCTTTCCGACCTACCTCATGTTTCATGATTATCTCCAGACTCATTTGTGGTGCCTCAGAGAGCAATGGTTCATTGTTTTCCATAGCTAATATTCCATTGTGTACATGGACCACTTCTTCTTTATCCATTCACCTGTTGTTGTACATTTTGATTGCTTTACTCTCTTGGCTATTGTGAATAAGGCTGCTCTGCAGCTTTAGCGGCCTGTGTCTTCTCGATTCTTGTCTTCTCAGGTGAGAGGTCCAATGGGGCGCCTGCTGGATTGAACGGTACCTCCATTTTTACTTTGAAACAGAGCTCCTTTCTGTTCTCATTATTGGCTGTGACCCCTTTACGTCTCACCAGCAGGTAGAGGGTACACAGTTCTCTAAAACCCCTTCAGCATTTATTGTTTGTAGACTTTTTGCTGATGGTCAGTCGACTGGTGTAAGTTGAAACTTTTTGTAGATTAGATTGCATGGGTCTAACACTCCCTGAGGTTGAGCTTTTATCCATTTTCCTTCTTTTTAAAAAGAGTGTGAATAAAACTTAACTCTTCATACCCTCCTCTTGAAACATTTGCCTGTTTTGAATTTTTTTGTCCACTCCCTACTTCAGCACACTTTTTTAGGGCAGGTGTCCTTTACAGCCCTCAGTCCTTCTGAGTGTTAAGTGACCATTAGCTGTGAGTTTAAAGCTGCTCTTGCAGGAAACGGCCACAAGGTGGCAGCATTTCTCCTTTACCAAATTTGGTTACTAGGGAAACAGAGGCTTAATGGAAGTGGTGTTCTAGGTTGTAAATTAGAATGGAATGTGCCAGGAAAAAGCCCTTTAAGGTTATGTCTCATTACTTCTTGTTCATATTTGTAATTTACTTTTTATTTTTTATCCCAGCACATTTGATTACAATGCCTTGTTTGTTCTAGGTGTGCAAGATGTGGTTCTTTCACACATATACGTGTATCTATTCTTCCTCGCATCCTTTTCCCATGTAGGTTATGACACAATGTTGAGTAGTCTTCTCCTGGCCTTCCGTACATCTTTGGTGATTATATATTTCACATGGTTTGTATATCTCTGTTAACCCCAAAATGGTAGTGTATCCAATCCTCATCCCTTTCTATTTGGTGAACCATAAGTTTTTTAATGAATCTGTGATTGCCTTTCTCTGTGGCAATATCTTCACTGGTATCAATTTTGAAGTAACTCCTGAAAGTGATATGATAGGATATGTGTCTTTTGCTTTCTCACTTACTACAGGTGGCGTGATTACGTCTAGACTCATCTATGGTGCTGCAAATGGCATTGTTTCATTTTTTTCACTAGCGACTATTCCATCTGTACATGGAGGAGTTCTTCTGTGTCCACCCGTCTGTTGGTGGACTTCTTGGTTACTTCCATATCTTGGCTATTGTAATACTGTGCCATGCAGATTTGCCTGCCTGTGTCTTTCCAATTCTCTCTTCTTAGATTATAGGTCGAGGAGTGGGCCTGCTGGATCATATGGTAGCTCAATGTTTACCTTTTTAAGGCACCTCCCTTCTGTTCTCGTTCGTGGCCCTTTCCAAGTTACGTCCCCCTTGAAGTTGAGGGTAGGCATTTCTCCACAACACCTTCAGCATTTATTGTTTGTAGTTTTCTTGCTGATGGTTATTCTGCCACTTGTGAGCTGATACCGCTTTGTGGTTGAATTCACACGTGCCTCATAATCCGTTGAAATTGAGCTTTAAGACATGTCCTTTTTATTTTTCAAGCTGTGATTACCCCTTCGTTCTTCAGAGGGTTCTCTTAAAGTATGTGTCACATTTTGAAATGTTTTGGCCATTACCTCCCTCAAGACATTTTGAGGGCAGGTTTCATTTACAGTTCTGCAGTACTTGTTCCTATGCAATGACCATTAGCACAGGCTTTAAAGCTGCTTGTGCAGGTAACTGCCAGAGGGTGGCAGCCTTTCTATGTTCCCCACCCTGGTACCTAGGGAAAAGCCCTTGC